>NC_143580.1:143663203-144025330 GCF_048544385.1 Mastigoproctus giganteus
GTTCAAGCATGTGACCACCAAATACGGAGGATGCGGAAAGGTCAGAGAATGACCACCGCATATCCCCGGAACAATATGGCCTTAGTTGCTAAAGCTCCTAAAAAAAAAAAAAAAACCCCAAACCCTAGAGAGAGGTAAAAATGAAATGTACATAAAGGGTTTGAGGAGGCACCAGAGAGGGAGAAGTGCCTTGCATTGCGTAGAGGGAGAAGCTGAAAGAACATCTTAGGGTCCGGAGAAGACCACCCTAGTGTTTCCACTGGAGGGAAAGAAGCCCAATAACCTGCTCTAGAAGAAAGCAACCTGGCCTGGTAAGCAAACTGTTTCTTTTTGTGTGAATGAAAATGACTGAAATAGAATGAACAGATTAAACAAAATGCTTCCTTCCTAAAAACTTAAATCTTTGTTAATTTAATAATGATTGAAAATAACTTTCATTGTTTAGGTTACACAGAAGGCATTCAGCAAAGTAATGTTAGAACAAGGAATTAGATGAGTCAGAATAATCACAGTAAGACAGATGTAAGATATTTAAATATAATGGGAACATGTAATGGAAGGTGACAAAACACCAAAAGTATTCTGCTTAATGTTTCCTGTTACCCAACAATCTGCTTAATGTTAGTGTTGTTTTTGTGATCATTGTAGTTTTATTAGCTAATAGTATTATGCCAAACTAGGGAATGAATGGTTCCAGTTAGAATATAGAATACTATAAAGACGCTTGACAATATAATCTTATAACCAGAGCTGGAATTAGGGTTGGGTGAGCGGGGCACCAGCCCCAGGTGCAGCATTTTAAGGTCGCATCAGAACAGTTATATATTTTAAAATTGCTTCATTTTTGATTTAATTACAGTTGGACCTGTGGTTCACGAACTTCTTTATAGTGAATTTTTTGAACTCCTTTCGGTAATTACATTTAAAACTTTCTGTATAATAAAGAAAATTTCCATATAATGAACGGATTACGAGAGACTTTGTGTGCTTTGTTTCCATCTCTTGCGGTTAGTCAATTTAAGAAACTATAAAATGCAAATTAAGGGTTAAAGGGATTACCGTTCCACAATGTAAGTGGAACGTAAGATGTATGCTGCCACATATCGAGAAGTCATGTTAGTCAGCTGATTTCTATAACCAATCAAAAGATTAAGGTGAATTCCGGACACAGATAATAGCTTCTGGTCAACTTGTGTTCTTTGCTCAAAATAAAAATTTTATTAAAAGAAATACTCCATTATCTTTGTACATGCTACTTATGAATTCCAGAAATTATGATTTTGTGAGAGGGAAAAAAAATTATAAATTCGGGATTTATAATCACTTATGGAAAAAAATATCGGGGAGGAACAGTGTTTTACAAATTTCGAAAATAACAGAGAAATCCAATTACAAACTTCTATACAGTGTGGCCCATTTTGCGATGGGCCACACTGTATAGAAGTTTGTAATTCCTCTGAGCTTCTTGTTTTGTCCTCCTGTGCTAACCACTGGAGCACAAACAAAAGGGTACTAACCACTGAAGGTCAAACAATTTTTCAAATATCTGTTGAAATTTCAACAGATATTTGAAAAATCAGGATATAAAATCTGTAGCCCCTTTACAAGTTCTCCAATTCATTCATGAGTAAAACTTGCACTATGAATTTTTAAATAACACTATGAATTTTTTTTTTACCCTGCCTGGTTCATACTTTGAAGGACCTTTCACAAGGTCCTTCAAAGCATGAAAATTTCAATTAAAATAATACACCTTCATTGAATATTTTTGTTAATGTTATATTGTTAAAAGTACTATATTTAGCAAGATTTTGTTTCTATGATTTTATACTAGATTAGTAGAGGCACATGATGCAAGAAAGCAAGTTTTTTTATACAGCAAGAAAGCAAGTTTTTTATACAGCAAGAAAGCAAGTTTTTTATACAGCAAGAAAGAAAGAAAAAAAAAAAAAACCCTTCCCATTTCACTGATCCATTTATTCCAAATAATTGTCTACTTTTGCCTTGAATCTATAACTTCCACAACAGATGGGAGTTTGTTCCAACAATTAACTACCCATTGGCTAAAGGCAAACCTCTGCACATCTATTCTACAACTGTCTTTCCTCAGTTTGAATCTATGCTCCCTCAGGTTTGTAATCTGAGCAAGATGAAGAATCCCATCAGCATTGATCCTGCTCAATCGATTCAAGGGCTTATACACCATATCCAGATCGCCTCGCAGGTGCCTAGTCTCCAGAAGCTGCAATTTGCAGAAGTTAAGCCTTTCTTCATAAGAGAACCTCTTTGTTCCCTTCACCAATCTTATTTCCCTTCTCTGTACTCATTCTAGCAACTTTACATCCTTCCAGACCTGTATGCAGTACTCAAGGTGTGGCCTGACCATTGCCTTATACAAGTGGATAATCATCACCTTATTCCTGCTCACAAAATTTCTGTATATCATTAACAAGACCATATGACCTACTCTGTCAGCCTGTCTGCATTACTCAGAAAACTTCATATCTGACTGCACAATTACCCCAAGGTCTCTTTCATTCTCCACTACCCTGAGTGTAAAACCCCACATAGTTGGTATATTTCTCTTGGGTTACTGCTACCCATATGTAGTACTTTGCATTTGTCAATGTTAAACTTCAGTTACCTCTTCTCAGCCCATCTACCCATCTTTTCCAGATTCTGTTGCAGCAGCAGCATACTGTTATTACTGTTATTGACAATCCTGCCAATCTTTGTATCATCTGCAAACTTTGACATTAAGCTTGATATACCTTCATCAATATCATTGATAAATATACAAAAGAACTTCCCTTTCTTGGTGATTCCCTTCTACTTCTGACTCTTCTTCTCATTCTCTCTTTCAGGGTAATTATTTTTTGGCTGGTGCAGCATAAGCCTCAGGCTTCCTTGAATAATAATAATAATGGGGCACGGTGGCCCAGTAGTTAAGACACTGGACTACCAGCCTGATGGACATGGTTCGAATCCTGCATTAGAAGCGAATGCAGCTCTATTACGCTGGGAGACCGATATAATAATATTAAAAAAAAAAAACACATCGTGAAAGTTACCCCATTGGACTCACCTTCCCCAGGGTCAGAGTTACCGCTGAGGCAGATAGTGGTGCCATCTAATGTCACTTGCAAGAACTAACTAAATAAATAAACCACTGGACATAAGCCAAAGCTAAAGTCCACCTCCATAGAGGGATGATGTCGCAGATAAATATTATTCATACTGCATCGAGTGTGGCGCAGGATAAAGTCACTCGCGCTCAGGCCTTAGGCAGAGGGGTCAGTTCGAAAAGTTGGAGACAGTCTCACGAGCAAGACAGCGGAGAAAGTGGCGCTGTCCCCTGTAAGGCTACCACAAGAGAAGGGCAAGACCATCCAGCCCCACAAACTGGAAGTGTTTCCTGTGTAACCATGCTAGTGACCACCCAGGAAGGAAGAAAATGCCAACACATGAAGTGGAGCATTGAAATGAATACATACATCATGCGAGCATACTATGAAATAACCAGTCTAGAGACTGATATGACGATGTACAGATCGCGACTACATACCAAGTGATTGGAACGATACTCAGATATTCAGGTCACCGAACAGCGAATAGGAGACCAAAGACGGACCATCATCACGAAGAACCTAATAGTTCCTGCCATCTTGGACAAATCATGCAGGATGCCAGTGATCTGCTACAAAGCACAAAGAATATGGTCAATATGGAACCAGAAGAGGAACAGAAAGAAAAAATACGACCCAGAGTAGCTGAAGTGGAAAGAGACTACGTCATGCTATCCAGAATTGAAGACGAGTGGAAGAAGGCCCTAACAGAATTCGAGGAATGAACCCCACAAGAACCCATGTGGTACCTAAGCAGAGGCCAAATAAAATCCTGTGGAGAGTAACAGACCACCTCAATCGGCAAATAATGCCACATTACCTTGACAACAATGGTGCAATGCTGGAGGCTATCCACACAGCTGTATACTGTGCTGCGATAGTAGCCACTAGGATTAAAGGAAAAGAAACGAGAGACTAGCAGCAGAACAACCAAAAACAGAAGGAACTGCCAGCTTGGGAAAGAAGACTTCAGCAGAAGATAGAAGAATTAAGAGTCAAGATAGGTCAGTTGACCCAGTACCAACAGAGTAATAGAAGTAAGAAATTCATTGGAAAGGTGAAGAGCATCCTCAAGAGAGACAGCATCCACAGCAAACATGAGACCAGAAATCAGAGAATACTTGGACACACTGAAGCAGAACCTCCTTGCACTCAGCAAGAGACTACACCAATACAAAGAGGAAAATAAACAACCAAATCTTCGATGAGGAACAAAGAGCCTTCTACAGAAAACTGGTGAACATGAGAAAGCAGGAAATGGACCACCCGAGAAGAAGACGATCGAAGAGTTCTGGGGAAATATCTGGAGGAGTGAAGTAAGACATAACAGCAGAGCACCTTGGAAAGTAGAACGGAAGAAAACGAAGGACATACAAGAGATGAGAGAGTGGGAGATTCGAGAAGAAGTAAAACGGTGGATCAGGAACACCCACAATTGGTGAACCCTGTGAACTGATAACATCCACAACTATTGGTACAAGAAGCTTACCTGCACACACACAAGCACCTAGCAGAGCAGTTCACTCAAATGATAAGCAACCAGGAGACAATCCCGAAGTTTCTCACTGAAGCTGTCACATATCTGAAGCCTAAAAATGAAGATACAAGAAACGTGGCGAAATACAGGCCAATCACATGCCTCACAAAGATGTACAAGATTCTGACCAGCCGCATAACTAAGAAGATATCAGACCACTTACAGAGTCAGAACATAATGGCCGAACAGCAGAAAGGATGCAAAGAGCAATTAACCATAGATGCCACAGTTATGGAGCAAGCCTTCAAGAAGCACTGTAACCTATACACGGCTTACTTTGATTACACAAGGTCTTCGACTCCGTATCTCATAGCTGGCTAATGGAGACCCTGAAGATCTACAAGATCATGACAAACTTCCTAGGAGCAACAATGGTGAAATGAAGTACCACCATTAAGGTCAAGAACATCACAACCAGGCCAAACCCATTAGAAGAGCAATCTTTACGGGAGATGCTCTGAGCCCACTATGGTTCTGTCTAGCATTCAACCCATTATCCACCATGCTCAACAGCAGAAAGTATGGATATAGCCTCAAAGAAGGAAGAAAGAACTTGTACACCCTCACCCACCTGATATACATGGATGACATCAAGCTCTACGCGGCAACCGAGAAGCAACTCTGGATCACCGAAGAATTCAGTAAAGACATCAGAATGGAATTTGGTCTAGACAAATACAAGACCCGCACACTGCACCAGGGAAAATTAGTTGGCGAAACTACCAGCTGCTGCTGGTAAAGAGATCGAAGCTAGGACGGAGAGACCTACAAATACTTAGGAATGATGCAGGCTGAGCAGTTAGAGCACAAGAAAATCAAGAAGTGCCTGACCGAAAAATATCAGAGACTCAGAACCTGCTGAAAGCAAAACTGAATGGAGGGAACACAGTTAAAGCCATAAACATCTATGCAGCTCTAGTACTAACATACACATTTGGGGTCACAGACTGGGCTAACACCGAACTAGAAGATATCATGCAAAAGGCAAGGACAATGATGACCAAGAGTCGCCAACACCACCCAAAGTCAGCAGTGGAGAGAATAATGATACCTTGGAAAGAGGGAGGAAGGGACCTGATAGAACTATAGAAAACAGCGATAGTTAACCTGAAGGTTTACTTCGAGAACAACACAGCACCACTCCGCTAGGCCATAAGGAAGATAGATAAGTGGTATACAACACTCAACCTAAGCGAGGAAACCCTTCCCACCCAGACAGTAAAAGAAACAAAGTTAGAAAGATGGGCAAAGAAGACACAACGACCTTCATCAAGATCACATCGACACCATTGCTTCCAATGCATGGCTCACAAGCAGGACGCTCTTCCCCCAAGACTGAAGGATTCGTGCTGGCCATCCAAGACCAGGTAATCAACACCAGAAACTATAGAAAATACATCGCAAAGGAGTCCAGACTGTCAGATGACACATGTCGACGATGCCATCTGGCCTCAGAAATGATTGAACACATTACCGCGTGGTGCAAGGTGATCAACCAGACAGTACACTCATAGACATGACCAGGTAGCCAGGATAATACATCAGAAGCTAGCGAGGAAATACCAGTTGACCAAAGAAAGTGTACCATACTACAAGTACGAACCCGAGGCAGTACTAGAGACCCGAACCCACAAGCTGTACTGGGATCACGCCATAATAACGGATAAGACCAATCCGCACAACAGACTGGACATAACCCTTGTGAACAAGATGGAAAAGGCTACCTACCTGATTGACATATCGGTGCCGAACACTAGCAATGTCCAGAAAACCCATGAGGGAAAAAATTAGGAAGTACACGAACCTGAGACATGAGATCAAGGAGATGTGGCCTACACAAGAAGTATCAACCATCGCAATCATCGTGTCAACCACCGGTATGGTACCAAAGACTCTACATAGAAGCCTAGTAGCAATAGTTCTCCCAGAGAACACCTACAAGGAACTCTAGAAAGTTGCAATCCTGAACACCTGTAGGATAGTCAGAGATTTCCTCGACCGACATCAGGGAGAAATAATATAAGAGCAACAAGAATAATAATAATAATAAAACAACAATGGGCCCAACACCGAACCGTGAGGGATGCTGTTTGTTTGTTATTTGGTTTTTAGGAGCATTAGCAACTAAGGCCATATTGCTCCGGGGATATGCGGTGGTCATTCCCTGACCTTTCCGCATCCTCTGTATTTGGTGGTCACGTGCTCGAACCCCGGTCTAATCAAGAAGCGTGTGCTACGCACTGCTGCTCCTGCCCACCTGGCTATGGAGGCGCCACCGTGAGGGATACCACTAATAACATTAGTCCACGTAGAATGGTACCCATTGATTACCACTCTCTGTAAACAAACTATCATAAAAAAAAAAAAAAACTATATATAAACAGACCATCTGGTTTTCTAATTTCTTTGTAGTTTATACAGAATTAAATTCTCTGTACATATAAATGAATCTGAATTTGTAAGTTTCTTTTTCTTTGATATTTTTGTTTTGTTATATTCATTGCATTATTTAAATTATATTTATTAATAAATATATGCAAATTGTAGACCATTGCAATAGTAATTTTTATAAATTACTAAGGAATGCAGAGGCGTAGCAAGGGGGGATTTCCCCAAAGGTGCTGAGCTTCAGTTGCACAAACTGAAGAAATATTTGTCACAATCAGGGGCACCAGGAAGACATGTTGCCCCCGTGTATCGACGATCCTAGCTATGCTACTGAAGGATCGACTACCTGCATATAACGGGGGTGTACTTATAACACTTTTGCCTCAGGCACAGGATTACCTAGTTCCGATCATAACCATAAACCATAATAAATATATTCTTGCTGTTATTACTGCATAAACCTGGCTCATCGATGTATGTTGCTTCCAGGTTTATGCTGTTATTACTGCATAAACCTGGAAGCAACATACACCGATGAGCCAAAACATTATGACCACCTACCTAATATGATGTTGGCCCTCCATGTGCAGCCAAAACAGCTTGTACCCAGTGAGACATGGATGCTTCACGATTTCTAAATGTCTTGTGGTATTTGGTACCAACACATAACCATTTAACTTCTGTAAGGTCCATGGTTGAGATGCTGCAGATCGGAGTTACTGTTAAACACAAACAACAGATGCTAGATGGGATTGGTGTCTGAGGAATTTAGAGGCCAGGGCAATACGTGGAAGTCCTCCTCATGTTCCGCAAACCAGTCTCGAAGAATCTGGGTGGTGTTGCATGCTGCATTATCCTGCTGAAAGACGGCACCACCATAGTGGAACACCGTTGCCAAGAATGGGTGTACCTGGTCAGCAATGATGTTTTGGTAGGTGGTAGACATCAGAGTACCCGGCACATGGATGACTGGACTCAGGGTATCCCAGCAGAGCATTGCCCAAAGCATGACACCGCTGCCATCGGCTAGTTTTCGTCCCACAGTGCATCCAGGCACCATCACTTCCCTAGGTAAACGATGCACACATACCCGGCCGTCCACATGGTGCAACAGGAAATGTGATTCACTGGACCAGTAGACCTTCTTCCAATCACTCCAAGTCCAGTTTTTATGCTCACGTGCCCATTGTAGGAGCCGTTGCCAGTGAACAGTGGTTAGCATGGGCACTCGGAGCGGTTTGCACCTATGCAGCCCCATTTTCAGCAGGGTTCGATGTACTGTATGTTGTGACACATTATTCCCATCACCAGCATTCGAATGAACGGACGGGTGAAATGGAAGGGGCTTTTTTTTTTTTTTTTTTTTTTTTTGGCTGATGCTGCATAAGCTTGCTTTCTTGCATCATATGCCTCTACTAATGCTAATGCTAATTCCAATTACTGGCTAGTTGTGCCACAGTCGCCCTTCTGTTGCCACGTTCCATCCGAGCCAGCCGCCACTCACCTCATGCATCGAAGAGCTGTGGCCGTCCAACACCTCGCCAGCAGTTTGTGGGTTTCCCATCCTCGGACCACTTTTGGTAGGTACTAACCACGGCTGACCATGACACCCCACTAGCCATGCCATTTCGGATTTGCTCTGACCCAGTCGTCTGATCATTACAATTTGGTCTTTGTCAAACTCACTTGATTCTGCTGCCTTTCCCATCTGAAGAACAAGAGTAACATTGATTAGCAGAGCTCAGTATCAGCTGTTTATTATACTGTGTCCCAAAGCATGCACATACTGTAGTTCACCAGCAGTTGCTTCAATTTCCATAATAACTCACTGGCCAATGTTTTGGCTCATTGGCGTATATCTTTACTTCCATATTAATAACCAGGTATGATGAAAGTGTACTTGAAAGATAAATGTTGTTATGTGTTATTTAATTTATTGAATGTGTTATTGGGTTTCCCCTCCTTGGACTACTTTCGGCAGATACTAACCGCAGCTGACTGTGAGCATTGAATGGACTGTGTTATTGAATTTCATATCTCTCTCTCACTCTCAGCCAATACTCTCATACACATCAGAAGAAACAATTAGAAATGAGAAAAGGGTTATGAGGGGTTGAGTAACCCGAAGTGATTACTTATTTTAAAACATAATGCAATCTATAGCTGCAGTGATCAAGTGCCTAGAAACCCTTGGTTGCTGAGGGCTTAAATTTTGTCCTAACTAGACGATCATCTCATACAGTATAGCTACCATAGACACAATAGCCAAAAAGGCGCTAACAAGATAGTTTCTGTGATCAGGATGAAAAATATAAAGATAAATAATTGTAGTTGTGACTAGTATGAAATTTTTAAGGAAATAAAATAAAGGTTTAAAGCATATGAAGTAGAAATATATAAAGAGAAAAAGAAATGGTAGCTGGTGTTTTGAGAAATTGGCAGAGAGAATTATGCTGTATTATCTTGAGTGCTATTTACTAATAATAATGTAATAAGTTTAGATGAAGTATTATTTCTATTATTATTACTATTGCATAGTAATAAATGGCAACAATCTATGAATCAGCTCTGCAGCATTATTTAGCTCACAGTTACATTATCTTTAAAAAAAAAAAAAAAATTTGAAAGCAAATCAGAAGGTAAATTAAGAATGGTAAGTTCAAACAAGTTGCTGCTTGTTGCTAGTTGGGTCTTAGCATTTTACTTTGTTTGGGAGCAAATTTTATTTTCTGTTTGTTGGTCTGATAATAAATACAGGTATGAATTGTTGTATTGAAGTGTTATAGTGTTTTTCTCAGTTTAAAAACAATATTCTGAATATACAACCCCCCTGAATATGTACTGCTCTTTGTCTAAATCATATTAGCAAATGTTTCTTTCTTCAAGAAGATATTTTGGTATTATACACACCCACACACATATAATAATTTTATTTGGATATAAGGGATTCATATAACACACAAAAATGGAAGGAACGGATAGTAGTAGTAGAAGTGGCATGTGATGCAAGAAAGCAAATGTATGAGCTTATGCAGCATCAGCCAAAAAAAAAAAAAAAAAAAAAAATCACACCATTCCCTCCAAATGCCTGTCCAGTTCCTCCTTAAATTTATTCAAGCTATCAACTTCCACAACGACAAATGGAAGTTTGTTCCAGCAATTAACCACCCGCTGACTAAAGGCAAATTTCCGCACATCTATTCTACATCTGTCTTTTCTTAATTTAAATTTATGCCCCCTTAGGTTCGTAATCTGAACAAGTGGAAGGATCCCATCAGAATTCAGCATGCTCAATCCATTCAAGGCCTTATATACCTCAATCAGATCACCGCGCAGGTACCTAGTCTCCAGCCACTGCAATTTGCAGAACTTAAGCCTCTCTTGGTAAGAGGATCCCTTCATTCCCCTCACCAATCTTGTTGCCCTTCTCTGTACCCGCTCAAGTAAATCTACATCCTAACTAAAATGAGGTCTCCAGACCTGTACGCAGTACTCAAGGCGTGGCCTGACCATTGCCTTATACAGAGAGATAATCACCTCCTTTTCCCTGCTAGCAAAATTCCTATATATCATTGACAAAACCCCATGACCTGCCCTGGCAGCCTGTCTGCATTGCTCAGAGAACTTCATATCTGACTGCACAATTACTCCCAGGTCTTTTTCATTTTATACCACCTTAAGTGTAGTACCACACAGTTGGTATGTTTCTCTGGGGTTATTTCTACCCATATGCAGTACTTTGCATTTGTCAAGGTTAAACTTCAGTTGCCACTTCTTAGCCCATCTGCCCAAATTATCTAGATCCTGTTGCAGTAGTAGACTGCCATTACTGTCATTAACAACCCTGCCAACCTTTGTATCATCTGCAAACTTTGACATTAAGCCTGATATACCTTCATCAATATCATTGATAAATATACAAAACAACAGTGGACCTAACACTGAACCCTGTGGGACTCCACTAATAACATTAGTCCAAGAAGAGCAGCACCCATTGATTACCACCCTCTGTCTTCTCCCACTTAACCATCCTTTTATCCATTGTAGCAACTTACCCTTAATACCATTCTGCTCCAATTTGTACAATAGTCTTCCATGCGCAACAGTGTCAAAAGCTTTCCTGAAATCCAAATATATGATATCAAAATTGTTTTTTGCATCCAGTTCCTTTGAACCACATCATAATATCCTATCAAATGTCAGACAAGACTTTCCCTTAACAAACCCATGCTGTGTCTGAATTATTGCTGCAGTCTTGTCTAGATGATCCTGCAATGCATCTTTAACCAGCGACTCTATTATTTTACCCGGAACAGAAGTTAAACTAACTGGTCTGTAATTACTCGACAAGGGTCTAACTTACAGTTGTCAGAACCACTGTTTCCAACACAACCCGAATCGGGACTTGAACCTGTAAGGGCCAATCCAGCCCCATTCATGGGTTTCATCAACTTAATTCCAATGTTTTGCAGGTCGGAAGAAAAAATAGCTGAAATAGCAAACTGGACTGATAGAGAAAAATTGATAGTGATTAAATTGAAATTAAAGGGGTTAGCAAGGGAGTTTTACTCACAGTCACTTGAGTTACGGGGAAAAAATTAATTGGGCTTCAAGGGGGCCTTGGTTGAGCGGTTTAGACGCTCTGGGCCCCTTATAACACAACTACAGCATTTCAGCAAGCTAAACAAGAATCGGAAGAATCTGTTATCCAGTTTGCCTCTCACTTAAAAAATTTGTGTAGAATGGCTTTTGAGACAGAAAATGAGACACCAGAAATATTGATGCAAAGGGATCAAACTCTTTTAGCTCAATTTTTGAGTGGGTTACATCAGAAGTTGAAGCGTTTAGTCCTATGCCAGAATCCAACTACCTTTCAGAAAGTGGTGGGAGGCGTGTCACGCGAAGAGGTGAATGAAAAATTAATACAAAGTAATCAAAAAGTCCCTATAAATGTAGCTAGCAGTATCATTGATAAGGACAAACAAGCAATATTGACAAATAACACTGCGGTAAATAATCTGGAGAGACAACTGTCTTCTCTTAACGAACAATTTCAAAAATATGCCATGGAAATTTATTATCAGTTAAAAGAGATCAGAAATAATCTAAATAATTCGCATTGCCTATCGAATGAACAGGGAGAGCTAAGACCAACCCCATTTATGGTTTCAAGGGGAGAACTATTTATAAACAATGCAGGCGTGAGCAATCATGAGATATCGAATTACATTAGTCACAGCATGGGGCAAGTGTCGTTTCAGAGACCAGAAGGCAGGGAGAAGAGCAATTATTTTGTCGGGAGACCACACCTTTTTACGCTGACTCAAGAGCGTTTTTATCAGCGGTGAACAGTAGCCAGAAATAACTACACTGCCGTTCCACAAGTTAGGAGGTCCTTTAATAGTCGCTTTCCACTTAGCACAAATTCAAATACTTTTAATGCAAAACCTAGGGAAATGTTGTATGATGATAATGCAGAATAGAGACAACCTAGCAGAATAAATCAGAGACAGATTAATCATATGGGGATCTCTTCATGGTGGTAACCTAATGATGGATCGAGTTGACAGTGGTTTTCCAAACAGGGTATTAGAGGGATAGGGCAGAACATTGCATCTTTACAGCAGAAAATGATACTGATCTACCTTTGGTGGAAGGATTAATTCAAGGAATAAAAATAATTCTAATTGATAGTGGGGCATCCGTTACCTTGCTTGGCGCAGAAATTTTCGATAAAATTAAACATGATAGCTCATTGAGGCAGAGGCCTCCTGATGTTACAGTATGTGGGATCGCAGGAAACTTATTACCCCTAGATACAAAAATCACTGTAAATTTAACTTTAAATGGGAAGTCATTCACAGTTGATGACTTTGTGGACTTAGATAAGCAGAGTTCTTGCTACCAGCTCATCCTAAAGTCGAACATTTTATGGAAATTTTTGTTCCTATTAGACTCAGGGAAAAGAATTTTAAAATCTGTGGCAATTGGGATCTACATCAGAGATCTAGGGGTTAGAGAATGGATCATGGGTGACCAAACTCCTCAGCTGGACAGGTATTTTGAACGAACAGAGGGGTGAAGTGGAAGTGGGTTTTTTTTTTTTTTTTTTTGGCTGATGCTGCATAAGCTTGCTTTCTTGCATCAAATGCCTCTACTAATGCTAATGCTAAAAAAATCCAGCGTGGGAAAATTAACCTCAAAACACATTATTCCACATAGCATAGAAATGGTATTGACTGTTCAGTGTGCAAACATGTTTCATCTAGGGAAGTTGGTTCTAATAGAGCCCATCTATAACTTGGGTAGTAACGAGCAGGCAGTTAGAAATTCCTTGGATAAGTTTTCCAGAGATAGAAAGGTTGCAGTTGTCGTGGAAAAATGGCAAGTGAGCCACTGCACCTGACAGAAGGTATGGCACTAGCAAAAACAGACTGTGTTAATATGCAAGAGATTAATTTTGCAGGTGAACAAAGGAATGTTAAGATATCATCTCCAGTGACAATTGAAGATTTTGAACTGAGCCATTTGACTGTTACTGAATGACAAGAACTAGTTAAGCTACTGAATAAGTACAGAGATGTTTTTTGCCAAATCAACTACACAATTGGGTCATTCCACCATGGTACAACACAGAATAAAATTGCACGACAGTGTTCTGATTAAGCAGTGGGCCTATTGCAGGCTGTATGCCTTACAAAGAGAGGTGGAAAACCAGGTTAATGAATTATTGGATGCAGGTATAATTTCACCGAGTGTGTCGGTGAAATTATACCTATTCTGCACCTATCGTAATTGTGAAAAAAAGAATGGTTCTCTTTGCATGTGTATTGATTTTAGGAAACTTAATGGCAAAACTGTTGCAGATAATTTTCCAATTCCTCACATTACAGAAATTCTGGATATTCTAGGAAAAGCACGTTACTATAGCACTCTTGACCTTCAGTCCGGGTTCTGGCAGATTACAGTTCATCCTGCAGACAAACATAAAACAGCATTTACAATGGGCCACACCTTGTATCATTTCAGTAAGTTACCACTCAGACTGAAAAACAGTCCAATAATGTTCGTAAGGGCCATGTCTATGATGCTTCAGGATTTGAGGAAAGAATCCGTCTTCTGCTATCTTGATGACATAATTGTGGCAAGCCCAATCTCGAAACGCACATAAGAAAATTGGAAAGGGTTTTCCAACGTTTGAGACAGTATTGACCTCAAACTGAAGCCATCGAAGTGTGAATTCTTGAAGCAGGAGATCACTTATCTCAGATGGGGTCCTCCCCGATCCTGAGAACGTGGCTGCTATCAAAAATTGCTTGCCAGCTAAAATAGTCAAACAGGTGAAAAGATTATTAGGAATGACTGGTTTTTATAAGAAATTTATTAAAGACTATGCAGAGATGTCTCGACCATTAACCAATTTTACAAAAAAGAAAACGCATCTTTTGTTTCAGATGAAACAACACAGTCCGCTTTTGAGAAATTGAAAAGTGCTCTGATATCAGAACCATTACTGTTTTATCCAGATTTCTCAAAGCCTTTCTTTGTAAGCATAGCTGCTAGTGATTATGCTATCGCAGGAGTTTTGGATCAAGAGACAGAAGGTGGCCAAGACAGCCAATTGTGTATGCGAGTAGGTTACTGAAGCAGGCTGAGAAATCAATGTTGAGCAATGTTGAGAAGGAGAGCTTGGCTATTGTGTTTTCTATTTCCCCTTTCAGAGCTTTCTTATATGCAAGGAAGTTTGTCATAGTTTCGGACAATGCAGCATTGAGATATCTATTGAAATTAAAGAATGCAACACCTCAATTAACTCAATGGAATTTGATGCTACAAAATTTTGATTGCCAAGTGGAATTAAACTCAAATGCAGATTTCTTATTTCGGCCAGTGCTAGAGGAAGAGTCTAAGCCTAACACCTGCAAGAGAAATGTCATGAAAAAAGTTGTGGCATTATCAACCGGAATCACTTTAGAGGCATTAGAGATGCCAAAACACGCCACTAAATAACTGACGAGGTTGTTACAGAGGGAAGATAAATTAAATCTTTTAATCACACAATTAGAGGACTATACTCAATCTTCGGTGAAGGTCCCAGATTCAAACTATTTGAGTGATGGAATATTGTATCACTACACTCTTCCTGACTCATAATATACTAGGGAGGAGCCTTGCAAACAATTGATTGTACGACATTCACTAAAAGCTTAGATTATGAAGGCATGCCATGATGTTTCGCAAAGTGGCCATCTAGCATTTGACAAGATGTTACAGAGGATTAAGAAAGACTTCTTTTGGGTGAATATGTATAGTGATATTAAAAATTATGTGAACACTTGCCCTTTGTGCTTGTTAAGATGAGGGTATAATCCAAAGGCGAAAGCTAACCCAATGCAGGTTCCTTCTGAGTTAATGCCTTGGTACAGAGTGAGTATGGACATCCTTGGACCTTTACCCACAAGTTTAGATGGGGATAAATACCTACTAGTAGTGGTGGATTGCTTCATGAGGTATGCAGAAGTCATACCTTTAGAAACACAAAAAGCTGAAGAGGTAGCAACTGCATTTGTCAATTTTGTAGTGGCAAGACATGAAATTCCACAAGTCCTATTGACTGACCGAGGAAGTAACTTTTGTAGTCATTTAATGTAAAAGCTCTATGACCGGCTTGGAATTAAGAAGCTTCAAACAAGTTTATTTCAATCTCCAGTGTAATGCCAAGGTGGAACATCTAAATAAGATGCTGGCAGTGATACTATCACATGTAGTTAACACCACACAATTGGACTGGCATATTTCTGTACCCTTAGTGGTAGCAGCGTATAACTCCAGCATTCACTTATCTACAGATGAAATGCCGAACTATTTGATGTACGGCAGCAATGCTGTCCTACCTCAGCATATTTGGACTTCTGCAGTTCAACCAAAGTAAGCTTCTTTGGAAAACTATTCAGAACAGATGGTAGCAAGGATGCAATGCACTTATGAAATAGTTCATCAACACCTACTAGAAGCAGTGGAAAGTCGAGAACAATACTGCTCTACTAAGGCTGTAGATAAGCAGATCAGAGTGAGCAGTGTGGTATACCTGTATAAGTCAAGGGTTAGGCCAGGTCAAACCCGCAAGTTTGCACATCGAAGTAGTGGACTGTACCGAGTGATAGCTCAGACTTCTCCAGTTAACTTTCAAATACAATGTCTATTGATCATTCCAAAGACAAACAATTGGTTCATGTTGATAGACTAATTAAAGTTGTACATCGTAGACCATTTCCAGAACTACATCTCGAGCTTCCTGAGACTGATACATCCCCTGAACCATCCTTGGAACACACTAAGCCAAAAGAGGTTTATCAAGAGCAAGAAGAGGAATGGTTTGATCCAATTGTGCTGACAACCACAGTTTATAGGCTACTTAGATCTATTCCTCTTGCATACTTGCCAAATAGAGGTGTGAAAGGACAATCAGAAGTGAAACAAGATCAACAGGCAGCTCCACATAGTGGAAGGGAAGAGAAAAGTCACTCTCTGCCTACACACCATTATAACCTGCATAGCAGAAGTCAAGAGCCTCAAGCCTCTGTACCACTCCCTATACACAATTAGGTGATAATAATTCCTGTCACCGAACGAGCCAGTTATTCCAGAGGAAGTTCAAATTCCTGATGATGATGCAGAACAGAATATTTCTTCTGATAGAACAGATACAGAACAACAGTCTCAGCCAGTCCAGACCTGTTCAGAGGAGAGGACAGAGGCACCACTGCACTCTGAGGATCATGAAATATTGGGTCCCTTTGTAGAATGAGCTATTCGTCCTTACCCCAAACAGCCTGAAGATAGGTCAAATCAGAATGCAGGTATGAGCGCATATGATTATTTTATGAAGTTTATGGATGCCTTAAAATAAGATGAAAAGGGTAATATATATAAGCAGAAAATAAATGAGCAGTAAATCTCTGTTGTGTAGCACAAATGTTTGTATACAGGCTTATGCTACCCTCAGCAGGTCTTAAAGTAATGATTTGTAATTCTAAGCGGTTGAAACTTCTCATAACAAAGAAGTGTATTCTAGGAAAGGAAAGAATACAATTTGTAAAGAGGATGCCTAGTAATGGCAAGTTGGAAAAAAAAAAAAAAGAAAATTTGTGGCAAACGAAGGATCATTTACAGAATTATGCTTATCACGGTCTTGACCTAAAAACGGGAAGAGTGGATCAGTTTTGTTGAATTCTATCAGTAAGTTTTAGTGGCAGTTATATTACTGGATGACTCAACAAGTAAAAAAAAGTTGCCTTTTCCAATGAATCATGTTTCCTGCTATTCCATGCAGTAGACGGAGGATATGGTGAAAAGCCCCAGAAAGGAATTACTCAAATGTCCTGATCCAACAGAAACAGGCAGGTGGCAGCAGTGTTTCTATATGGATGATGTATTCCTAGGTATCTTTTGGAGCCTCATACCCCTAGACCACATTCTGAATGCAAAAAACTATATATGCTGGTTGATCAGGTACACCCCTTCATGGTGGCCATCTGCTCAGAGGGCACAGGTACATTCCAGTGTGGGGGGAGAGAAATTCAGGTTATCAAATGTTATAGGTAGAAGCATAGGAATGAATTTATCTCAACTTTGTAAATTTCATGCAAAAGCATGAGTTATTTCGATGAGGAAAAAAAAAAAAAAAAAAAAACACTGCCAGAACTTTTAATTAAATATGACCATTGAGCAAATACTGTTATTGAGCAGATACTATTACTTTTCTCCCATGAAATATATTTTAATTATACAAGATTAAATGAAGAGAGGAAGAACACAATTTGTCTAGGGCAATACAGGGTACAACCCTAGCTACTTTTTGCTCTCTCTCTCTCTCTCTCTCTCTCTCTCTCTCTCATTGTGGAAAAGGAAAGAAAATGATCACAACAAATTTTTTTTGGAGATTGAGGAGAAGCTGTAGTCTGGGGTATGGCTGATTCCCATCAGTCATTTCTTGTTTTACTCATGTTTCCAAAGAGAGGATTTAAGTGAAGACAGGTAATATCCAGGTTTCAAGGTCAGGATAAGGGATCTTTTAAAAAAAAAAAACAGTTTAATCTCAAACAAGAATTTGAAACAGTATGAAATCAGATTCCTAGTTCCGGGTACGAGATAATCTCGTGAACAATCTTTCTCTCTCTCTCTCTCTCTCTCTCTCTCTCTCTCTCTCTCTCTCTCTCTCTCTCTCTCTCTCACACACACACGCACGCATGCACGCACGCACATGCACACGCACGATTGATTTTGAAAGTGTCTGCAATTCTGCCCAGACACGATAGGGGGGAGTATATGATGGGTGCCTTGTGGATCAATTAGGCCCTGGAAACATTGCGCAAGGCTCAAGGGGTAGAATTGTGCACAACCTGGAAAGATTGTGGAAGGGGTAGAATTTTTTTCAGCCTAGTCTGTACTTGTTAACAGAAGGGACTGCTTCTACAGGGATGGGACACACTTAAATAGAAAGGGTGCAAGAATATTTGCTGATGCTATCGAGGCAGTGTTAGGTGGGTCGGAAAACTGCTACCTTCGGGGGATACAAGGACTAATAGATTAACAGTATCTGCTGGCGGAGGTGAAAGTGATTCTTGTTGTTTCTATTGAAATGCAATTGAGCAGCAGCCTGGAGAGTCACAGTGGAACAAGTAAATACATGGGCTGTATTAGGGTGACTAAGCGTAGCAATAGGTGCATGTATACTTGCATGTACACCAATGCTAGGAGTATAATTAATAAATTTGATGAGCTTTACGTGCTAGTCAAGACATCAAAGGTAGATTTGCTGGGATATAAGAGACGTGATGTCACACAAACATAAGCAGCACAGAATTGGAATTTGGGGAGTATAATGTGTATAGAAAGAATAGACAGGACAGGAAGTGAGGAAGGGTTATGCTGTTAATTAAGAAACACACAAAATCTAAGGAAGTGCATCCAATTGATGGTAGACACTGCATTGTCCACCATCCAATTGATGGTGGACAATGCAATGTTCAGTCTGTTTCATGTGACATAAGCACTGGGAAAGGGAAAATGAGAGTAGGTGTGTGTGTGTTATAAGCCTAATTAATCTGAGTATAATGAGCAATTGTGCAGAGAAACAGAGTGGGCCAGTAAATCAGAGTGCCTTATAATAGGGGATTTTAATTTCCCAGAGATTGACTGGAATTTGTGGGTTGGTCACTCACACACTAGAAATAGTATTAGATATCCAGTGAACCAATCTGATTCATCCCTTTCCTTCTAGAGTTCACATAAGTAAAGAACTTTTTGCTGTTTTTCTTTACATCCTCTGTCAAAGATTTCTCGTAATCTGCCTTTGCCTGCCTAATCTCCTTTGAGACTTGGTTACAGACCAGCCTATATCTATCATAAGCTTTCATATCACCCATTAATTTATATGTATCCCGTGCATTTTTCTTCTTTGCCATATGTCTCATTAGTTCATCTGACATCCATTTAGACCTAAACATTGAACAATATTTCTTCGTTACTATAAAATGTAAATTTTCTAGTAACTTCCAAGATTAATTCTTTGAATGCTTCCTATTTTGAATTTGCTGTTGATAACATCAGCAGTTGGTCCAACCATATAGAATTTAAATATTGTCTTAGACCACCACAGTCGCCCTTACGAAAGCAAAAACCCTTCTATTTACCCCCAATGGTAGTTTCCTCTTTGAGTAAATCCCACTTCAGCACACTGTGATCACTGCCCCCTAGTAGTTCCTTTATCTGCAGATTCTTAACGCATGAAAAATCACTACTGATAATCAGTTCAATAATATTAATCCCTCTAGTTGCCTCCCGAACATGCTAATGTATAAAACAATCATCCAATTAATTCACAAAATCCTTGCTAGTGTGTGAGTGACCAACCCACAAATTCCGGTCAATATCTGGGAAATTAAAATCCCCCATTATAAGACTCTCTGATTTACTGGCCCACTCTATTTTCTTGTACAGTTTCTTATTACACTCATCAGAGTTATTAGATCTATAACACACTCCTACTCTCAATTTTGATTTCCCAATGCTTATGTCACACCAAACTGACTCGACATCGCACTGTCCAGAAATGTCGACTGGCTTCACTTCCTTGGATTTTATGTGTTTCTTAACTAATATAGCATAACCCCTCCTCCCTTCCTATCCTTCCTGTACAAATTCCAGTTCTGCATTTCTTATATCCCAACAATATCTGCCTTTGATTTTTTGAGCAATACCTCAAATTCATCAAATTTATTTACTAAACTCCTAGCATTGGTGTATATGCAAGTATACATGCACCTGTTTCTATTCCTAGCTACACTAACACAACCCGCTTGTTTACTTGTACCGCAATGACTCCCAGCAGTCTCTGAAATACCCTGCATCTTGTTTTCCAGGCTGTTGCTCATTCCAATAGAAGCAGTGCAAGAATCGCGTTCACCTCTGCCAGTGGCTACTGTTAATCTATTAGTTCTTGTATCCCTCGAAGCTAGTAGTTTTCCGACCAACCTAACACTGCCTCGATAGCATCAGCAAATATTCTTGCACCCTTTCTGTTTAAGTGTATGCCATTCCTGCAGAAGCAGTCTCTCCTGTTAACCCAGGCTGAAAACAGTCTATCCCTTGAGCCATGCACAATCCTTCCAGGGCCAAATTGATCGAGAAGGCTCTCATCATATATTCCCTGCTATCATGTCTGGTAAGGAATTGCAGACACTTTAAAATTCAACCCTAATTCATGGCTTTTTTTCGACAGTGATCTGTACTTGTTAAGTAATTCCACCAGTCTCCTACTCTTTATATCATTAGTGCCAACATGTATAACAATATCACCTTTTGTGCTCTTAAAAGATGATATCCGCTCTATAACGTCATCAACCTTTGCCCCTGGCAGACATACCCTGGTCCTGTTCCACCTATCCTTTTTACATACCATGTTCCTCATTTCCCTGACAATAGAGTCACCAACAACTACTAGTTCCTCTGGGACCAGCGCATTCTGCCTTGGGGGTTGCTGCTGTGTTGCGTGATGATCAAGTGCAAGCTCTGGCATTGATGTGGGGCTGAGAGCTTGACAGGCCCCTCAATTTAGATCAGTGCTTCTCAAAGTGAGCAATATCACCCCCTGGGGGGCATTTGAATTATCCATGGGGACATTAGGCATTAAAGGTTGTAACAGGGGGTCAATAGGCATGAAAGGGGACGACAGGGGGGTGGATGGAGCACCATCAATGATTGGCCGTTTCAAGGGTTTTATGGCTTATTTAAAAAATACTGTGTCAAATATTATTACTGTTCATTGTGTCATTCATTCACTGTCAGCATTTAGTTGTGAAAAAACTTGGTGATCAACTGCACAATTCTGTACAAACTGTTATTAGTGCTATAAACATAATTTCTTTGAATGATCGTATATTTTGAAAGCTTTGTGATCAAAACATTGAAGATTTTGAAAGATTGCTATTTCACTCCGAGGTTCGGTGGCTATCAAAAGGCAACTGTCTCAACAGATTTTATGAACTCTTTGATACTGTTGTCAAGTTTTTTGAAGATCGAACAACGACCTTAGTTAAGATCTCAAGAAAATGAAAACTGATATTGCTTATTTTGCAGATTTATTTACTAGATTCAACTCAATGAACTTACATTTACAAGAACAAGATGTAACTCTTATTAAGACGAAAACTCAAATTTCTCAGCATTTATTTTAAAATTAAAGCTTTTTATGCGCGACGTAGGATGCTTTCTTTTGTGTTAGTGAATTGTATCAATTTCCAAATCTGTTGGAAATAGAGAAAAAAGAAAAAATAGCTGATGAAACTCTACTAACTTTTTTGTAATCATCTAGAAATGTTACACAGAGATATGCAGGAAAGGTTTGAAGATCTCCTTAATTTGAAAATTTTAGATTGGATTATAAATCCTTTTTTAAATAATGATGATGGTGAACGTTTTGTAGAATTGATTGTGTAACAAAATGAAGTTGAACTGAAGCCAAAATTTCAAAATTCATATCAGGAATTCTGGTTACAAAAGAAAATTCCTGACCATTATCCTGCATTGTGGGGAATTGTAAAAAAATTACTTATTTCTATTCCAACAGCATATTTAATCAAAACTGGTTTCAGTGCTGTATCTCAACTGCTGACAAAACAAAGAAATTGTCTGGATGTTGTTAAACGTGGCGATTTACGACTTATACTTACAGATATTAAACCTAATATTGATAAGCTAATAAATCTCCACCAAGCTCATCTATCGCATTAAATATTAAAATATAATTAACTATTTCCATTAATATAATGACTTATTAATGTAATTAACTTTAAATTTTATGATTTAATTTAAGTGCTCATTATCTGTTTATGTTTAATTTGGTTTATGGCCATCAAAATGGCTTGTAATTAGGCAGTAAAAATACTGAATTCTTTTGGGAGTTGTTGGATGATGGTGTTATCTTCAAAACAGATTGCAGCTCATACACAAGTCTATGTTTTTGATCCATCAGTATATAAGAAAGTATGATGTGCATATTGGGCTCTGTATGCTGCATACAGATGTTGGTGGTTTATTCTTGATAGAGTTGTTTTCCCCAGTATTGAAAATACTGGTCATATATATGAGTTGAACTCTAATTCAAGGTGGAATGATCTTTGCAGTCATCGTGGCTATATTGTCATAATTAAGCTACTGGCTTAACATAAATCTTTTAGGTGAATGTTAGCAGGCCGGTTCATCCATGGGTGGGTTTGATATATGTTTTCCCAGTAAACAGAGAAAAGAAGGGTAGGAGGGAAAAAAAAAAAAAAAAAAAACGAATACATATAAAAAAATAAGTCAATATTATTACACAAGATGTATATACAATTATATTATCATATATCGCACAATCTTGGTGTCGTTTTTCAAGTACCAGCCACCAAAATTGCCCGACAAGGCAACAGTATAGTATTTTCTGTTTTTAACGTAAAGTATATTATTATTAGCTATATGGTGCAAGGAAGCCTGAGGCTCATGTTGCACCAGCCAAAAAAGAAATTCCCTGAGTTACCCTGAGAGAGAGAGAGAGAGAGAGAGAGAGAGAGAGAGAGAGAGAGTCAAAAGTAAAAGGAAATCACCAAGAAAGAGAAACATGATGATATCCAGCTGAGGACCCTGGGTGTGACAAGCCCTACTCACCAGATTTGAGCCCCTGGAGTTAAATATGCCATCACAAAATAAAATTACATAAAAATATAGTATTGGGGAGAAAAAGGAGAAAAAAAATAAAATAAAATAAATTAAATATATGAAATAATGTAAAATTAAATCTATGTGGGAGGATAAATAGACAATTTAACTGTCTATATAGACAATATATAGACTATATAGACTGCTGGATATATAGACAATTTAAAGTTGAAAAGACAGAGAACCCAAAAATAGTTATAAACATAATTGAACAATGGAACTAAAACTAAAACAAAAATGAACAAAGAAACTAAAGCAAAAACCATTGTTGAGAGTAGACAAAGGCTAATGGTGGAATATATATTATAGTGTTAATAAGCAATAATATAGCAGTTAAGCTAACAGGATAGGTATTTAGGAATAGACACTCCTGCCCTTGTATTACACTAATAGCCCAGAGGGTAACAAAATAATGATAGTTTCAAGAAACTTAATAGTACAGTGGATTCCGGTTATTTGGGCCACCGGTTAATCGGGGCAGCCATTTATTTGGGGCAAATCTTTAAAAACAGAAACCAATAGAGAAAATAGACAGGGTTTACTTCGCTTAATTGGGACAAAATGCCATTTAATCGGGGCAGGAGACCGGAGCACCGGAGATTACCCTACAATTGTCTCCGACGGTACCATGTGGTTCGGTCGAAATTCTGGAGGTCACAACCGTAAAACAATTAGCAGTCACCTGTTTATTGGGCTTTTGTGTTAGAGAAATTATCATAAACGGACAGTAAACTCGATCTTATTGAATTTGCGATAATACCGACAGCTGGAATTCTGTGGGTTATTATGGTGAAATGTGTTTACACTTCCATGAAATCTTCAATCATATAAAAAATTAATTTTCAGATCTTCTCTTCATTCCTATTTTTAAAGCTTTGTAACTCGTTACTCCGTTCTCACTTGCGCATATCCTGTTACTTGCAATTTGTGTGTGCTGTGTTCTTTGTTATTGATTGCTTATCTTTTTACTGTTTTAAATTTTAACCTCCCCCCGCCCACAAATGTCAGTGAACAGAAATGTCAACTAGTTCGTATGTACATATTGCAGTATGTATTAATTATTTCGATTATCACGTATATTCTTCCGATTTTCACGTATCATTTAATTTTTTAATTGGTAAGGTAATAAAGGGTAAATTTGTACTTAATATATCTTTGCTTTTATTAGCCTGTGGATAATATTCTTCCTATTTTTGCTAATTAGAATCGCTGTTTAATAGAATTAAAATTCAATTCACAAACATGATCACAATGACTGGCACTTACTACACATCGTATAGTGAACGGTACTTGACTATGGTGAGTTCGTCGTAGCGTGATTTGATTGTACAGTGAACCAATTGTAAAGGGGGGGGTACATTGTATTTTTAACTATTTACGTAAAACTTCGGATAATTGGGGCAGCTGCTTAATCGGGCCAAAATGCACTAGTCCCGCTGTGTCCCAAATAACCGGAATGAACTGTATATGAATGAAGAATATAAAGTCAGGCTTATATTCTTCAGTCATATACTATTCACTTATATACTTTTCTTACTTTCATATTTTTCCTGGAATTCCATTCAAACATTTTCACTTCTACCTTAAGTGTATGTATGTGTGTGTGTGTATATATATATATATATATATATATATATATATATATAGAGAGAGAGAGAGAGAGAGAGAGACTTAATAAATACATACACACAATTTTAACCTAGTTTTATTTATTTATTATTTTCTCTTTTTTGTGTAAGGAAAAAAAGAGGGAGAAAAACTGAGTTTTTACAAAAACATAGAAAATCTCTTTGTCACCAAATATACTATGACAGTGAGATGGAGAACAGCCAAATCAAGTAAAAAGACAAATTTCCCCTCATAAATCAAGAAAGTTGGAAGCTAAGAATGTGTGTTACATTCAGAAATATTCTGGATAAAATTTCCATTTAGTAGCAAAAGGACAATAAATACAACAGGGAAAGTATGAGAAAAAACAGAACTATAAGGAAGGCCAACATCAGTTGAGAAATTATAAGACAGAGAGCCATCTACCATCGCCAGAGAGAGAAACAGAATAGCAGTCTGGCTAGCCAAATGCAAAAAGCCAAAGATGAACAATAAGAAGGGAGTTTCTTTAGAACTTTATGCCAAACACAATCATAAGCTCAGAAATAATGAGCATAATTGCTAAGCTTCTTAGAACTTTTTTTTACTAAATTTGTCGAAAGGTGATTAAACATAAGCAAAGACATCACTGGTGGATTGATATCGATGGAATTTATTTTGGTAATCGTTAATCAGAGGGATGGTTTCAAAACAGTTTAACAGTTGATGTTTGAAGGATTTTTCCATTATTTTGGAAGGAGTTATGGTTAATGCACTCCAATAACAGAATGGGGGAAAAAAAAAAAAAAAAAAAAGGCTGTCTATGTTTTCAGAAATTGGCTGGATGAGGAAATTTTCATGCAGAAGGAAATATACCAGTGGAATAAGATATCAAAAAAAAAAAAAAAAAAAAAAAGGATACGGATACAAGAAACAAGAGCACAACTTATAAGAAAAAATGCAAAAATGCTATTGGGACTAGGAGACTTCTTGGCTGTCTGATGCCCATCTGTTGTGAAACAGTAGAAGTCATGCACTGAATGGAATGTGACTGTTATGGCAGATTATTTACCAAGATCATGATGGAAAAGTTAAACGAGAGTAAGATGCTATTAGTCAGCTACATCTTTAGATGAGGATGCAATGGAACAATTACATTGTCATAAAGGTGAGGTATGGATGGACAGAAATAGCAGCCAATAATGAAAATATCAAGGTTGTATTATAATGGTTATACAATCTTCATGTAACTGCTTCAGTAAACTGACTTGAGAGTAACATGTGGCATGACTGTGTCCTTTCTTAATAATTTGTCAACTAAGAATAACCATGTATTATCTTTCTTTCAACAAGGTGAAATGTCCAACAACAATATAGCATATTATACCCTCACATTTAATATAAAAAGAAATAAAGTTGACAAGTAATTTTTTTTATGCTTGGCAAACAATAAGCAAATAAACACAGAAAATAAATGCAATGAATTTGAAGTTGGTTAAGTCATCAGATGTGGACATTGTAGGGATAACGGACAGATAACATCACTCAGACAAAAGGGAAGAAGAATTTAAATTCGGGGAGTATAATGTGCACAGAAAGAACAGACAGGATAGAAGGTGGGGATGTTCTCTTAGTTGAGATGCCTATAAAATCTAAGGCAGTGCATTCATTTGATATGGGAGACCAGTGCAATTCTGAGTCAGTTTGGTGTGACACTAGGAAATCAAAAATGGAAGTGGAATGTGCTATAGGCCAAATGACTGTGATAAGAATAACTGAACTCTACACAGAAAAATAGACTGGACCAGAATGTCTTATAATGGGGGATTTTAACTTTCCAGATGTTGACTAAAACTTGCAGGTCAATCACATCACAGTACTTAGATTTATGTGAATATACTAGACGTTTGTTTTCTGCACAGAAATGTTAAAGAAACAACAAGGGATGATAACACTCTTGATCTGATTATCAGCAGTGACCCTTCATGCCTTAGAATCTGCAGATAAAAGTTCTAGATGGAAGTGATCAAAATATCTTTATGAGGGATTTACTTAAAGATGAAACTACTTTCAAGGGCAAAGGGAAAGTTTTTGCTTTCAAAAAGGTGACTGCAAAGATTTTAAATCCCAAAGAAATAGAAGAAAGGGGAAAAATCACATTGGTCCCATAGACATGAATAGTTCAAGTGTTGATGATCCCGCTCAGTTTGCTGACAAACTGATTATCTATTTTGCATCTACATTCACACATACAGAATTTTTTTAGGGATGTGGATAACAGAAGTTTAAGCAATTCTAACAGTTAACTAAAGGATTTTGTGATAAATGAGAGGAAAGTGGAAGAGAAATTGTTGAAGCTAAATGTGAAAAAGACAGCTAGAGTGGAATGGCAGCTATCCAATTATATTAAAAGAGTCAGCAAACAAGGTGAGCAAACTTTAAGCCATTATTATGAGACCTTTTGAATTAGGGGTGGTTCCTCTGGCCTGGAGATGTGTGAATGCAACCCCAAATCACAAAGTGGGGATCAATGGGTGAGATGAGTAATAACAGACCTGT
Organism: Mastigoproctus giganteus; assembly: GCF_048544385.1. Taxonomy (NCBI): domain Eukaryota; kingdom Metazoa; phylum Arthropoda; class Arachnida; order Uropygi; family Thelyphonidae; genus Mastigoproctus; species Mastigoproctus giganteus. Next base: position 143,690,657 of record NC_143580.1, read on the forward strand.
TAGCTTGACTTCTGTTCCATGGAAAATTTTGGAGTCACTGGTTAATGAAGTAATGCATGAACGTGTAGACAGGACTGTAGTAATACTGCAGTCACAGCATGCATTTGTCAGGAGCGACCTTGTCTAATCAATTTGATTGGACACTATAACACAGTAACAAAGGAACTTCATGCAAAAAATAATTTTGACATCATATATACTCAAATTTCAGAAAAGCTTTTAACACTATTTCACATAAAAGAGTGCTACAAAAATTGGACTCCTGCAGCAACTGCTAGGGTTCAAGGCATGAGTTTAGCAGAGAAGACAAAGAGTGCTTATTATCAAAGGGCAGTTCTCTTCTTGGACTTCTGTGATTAGTGGATTTCCAAACAGTTCAGTGGTGGGAGCATTGTTGTGTTCTATATTTATTAATGATATTGATGAAGGCATATCAGGATATCTACGTTTGCTGATGATATAAAGGTTGGCATGGTGAGTAATGACAGTAATCAGGGTGCTACTAAAACAGGTTCTGGAAAAGTTAGGCAGATGGGCTGGGAAGTGACAATTGAAGTTTAACACTGACAAATTAAGGAACTACATATAGGTAGCAGCAATCCCAAAATACCATACTAACCGTGGGTTATCAGCCTCAGGATAGTGAAAAATGAAAATGACGCGGAGAAATTGTGCAGTCAGACATGAAGTTCTCTGAAGAAACTTTCCTTTTGATTAGACTGTACACAGCAGGAAGGAGACTATACACAGGAGGGGCATAAATCAAAACTAAGGAAGGATGATTGTGGGCTTTTGGATTGTGTTGTCTATGTTATGTAGTAATGTTTTGGAATGGATAAGGAGGTGATTATCTCTTTGTATAACGCAATGGTTAGACCAATGTTGAGTACGGAACAGACACCTGGAAACCTCATTTTATTATAAATGTGGATCTGTCGAAATGGGTACAAAGAACAGTAGTGAGATTAATGTTGGAACCCAAAGAATGCTCATAAAAGAGTGCTACAAGAGAGTGGAAAAGAGGCAGTATTGGTCTGAGTATTTCAATTTTATGAACTATCAAGTCACTATGGTATTATGCTATAAATTTTTCAAAGGAAGGCAATTTGAAGTTCCAACTTACATTCCATACAATCTGTTACACAATATATAATGGCTTCAGTCCTGCAAGGAGATCTGATTGAATAGATCAGATCTCCTTGCAGGGCTTTGAATAGATCAAGCAAGATCTATGCTGATGGAACCTTTCCTTTTGATTAGACTGTACACAGCAGGAAGGAGACTATACACAGGAGGGGCATACATCAAAACTAAGGAAGAATGATTGCAGAACAGATATGCAAAATATGCAGGTGATTGATTGTTGGATCAAACTTCTATCTGGTATTGGGGAAGAGGAGTATTTGAATAAATTTAAGGAAGAACTTGACAAAACAATTTAAAGGGTTGTATGGGTGATTTTTTTTTTTTTTTTTGGCTGCTGCTGCTGCATAATTTTTAACAAATTTTTAAGAATTGGGCATTTCATTAAACTTACTTCTACCAGAGTATCTTCTTCATCAATAATAGGAGATTTAGGTGAATATTTATTCTTCCAGTTTTCCACAACATCGGATAATTTTAGTAGGTGATGTCGTTGCTTTTGATTCACAGATTTTAGTGTGTGCATCATATTGCACAGGAAGGATGATAAATACACAGTGCTCTAGGAAAAAAAACACCCAATTAAAAATAAAAACTTTAACATCAATTACATGAAAAAAACTATTAGAGAGTAGCAATGCCATCATGGTATGATAGGAATACAGGCAAATGCCTAGGGTGCCATTTTGATAGGGGCGCTTTGCAGATCTCCGGATTATTTGAAAGGTGCCAAATGCTTGATTTGTCTAGGGCGTAAAAATATCTCACAACGGCACTGGACAGTAGTAAAGCGAATTTATGGTACAAGAGCCAATATCACTAAATTGAAAACTGACTAAGAAAATTTATGATCATGAGAGAGAGTCAAACGATCAAGGAAAGACACTACTGCTTTGTGGGAATCAAAACGTTGATCACAAATGAAAATCACAGTACATGGGGTAAGTTTCCAAATTCAAAATATTTCCATCAGATTGATCATGATGCTCAGTCAATGTATGATAAAAATAGAAAAAATGCTTGGATGACTGCAATAATTTTTAAGGAATGGTTTCATGAGGAATTTGTTTATCAAGGCTGCCGCAAGTGGGTAGGCGAGGTAAGTGTTGCTTACGGGCAGCAGTTCAGGAGGGCACCAAAACTTTTTTTGACATATACAAGTCGGATCTCTGTTTAGCAAACTTCTTTATAGAGAAATTTTCTATTTAGTGATTTTTTTAAATTCCCCTGGGTAATTACATTTATAATAGTTTAAGTAGAACAAAAGAAATTTCCATATTATGAACAAATTACAAGAGACTTTACTGGGAATGCACTGTTCTAACCTCTGGCCTTCAGGCAATTGAGATTGCTAAGCCTGAATTAAGAGCCAAAAGGATTACCATTCTTTAACTTTGTGTTACTCTTAAAAACTAAGCAACTGCCTGTCCCACATACTCAGAAGTCGCACTGGTCATTGGTTTTATACAATCAGATGGTCAATGCGACTTCCATCGTTTATCAGTATTCAACATTTTAGGCAAATAATTCATTTGAGATAAATACAGTACATGAAATAGCAGTTTTTTTTTTTTTTTTTTTATGAAAACCACAAACACGAAAGGTATCAAAACCTATAGTACTTAGTACTGTGCATGGGTTGAAAGAGAAGTATGGGGGGAGGGGAATGCCGGAAACTTTGCTCTAGAGACTAAACATTAAGTTGCTTATCTGTGTTTCATATTTATATTTTGCAGTTACAAAATCTTCTTTTTCTTCAAGTTCTCTGCCCCCAGGCAGATTCATGGCTCCATTGGCTTCTCTATCTTGTGCTATACTTTTAATTCCTGCTTAATTTTCTTTTATTATCGAATCCATCATTCTAATTCTCCTTCTTCCCACACATCCGCTTGACCGGGTTACGACCGGCCACGTTATTTCGCGCTCCTGAATTTGTGTGGAAAATAAGTGTTTAAAATGTTTAATCAGTTTAAAAAAATGTTCCACCTGAAAGAGCTTATCTGGAGGATTCCGTAGGTGAGATTAGTTTTATTATCTATTGGGAATTTAGTAAATTACCAGCGTTTCTATCTGTGTCCTTTGTTGTCAGACTACAATGGTCACCATGTGGCTGGCAGCAGGGCCATAGAGAGGCACTGATATAAAGCAGAAGCCACGTTGGTACTTTACACGTGACTGGGGAGTTGCCGAACTGTGTTTAAAACTGAGCTGAAAGACTGCTCCACCAAACTGTACCGTAAACTGCCGAATTGTGTAAAATCATGTGCTTTGAACATGTACTTAGTGTAGAGAACTATTTTTTACTGCGCCGTGCTACACTGGGACGGCCTGCGACGACACACATACTGCTTCACCCATTGTTCTTGAACTGGAGGGCGTGACTACGGTGATCTGCATTATTGAGTGGGGAGGGTGACCCCCCATATGTGTTAATGCTTAAGCCTCTATTAGCGAGAGCTCCTGGTTGCCATCTACAGCCTTCGACACTAGCTTCGCCACCGCCACCACTTGCTAGGCGCATATCAACGTCTCGGGCCACACTCACAGTCATAGCTGAAGGTCACTTGCCGCTTAAGCTTTTCTTTAGCGACCGCTACTTGGGCGCACTCTACGCCTCTGGCAGTAATTGCCCTGCAGCGACCACCTGCTTTTCAAAATCTTCTTTAGTGCACAAAAATTCACCAAATTGGATTACGAACTTGTAGCGGGTGTATGCCTGCACCAAAATTCAAGTCCTACTGAAGCAACACCCTACCGACTCGGAAATCCGGACCTACTTCGATTATTTGAAATTATCCCAACATGGAAGGTAAAACCAATAAAACACAAACCTCGTTGCAGCATACCAACAAGGACGACATTACAGTCATCGAGCATGACGAGGGGCCGGTGAATCCCCGCGCCGGAGGCCCCTCCGCTAAAAGGAAAACCCGCTCACAAACCGACACGAGAGAATCACAAGAGATTCATGCCTCCCAACGGGATTCTACCGAAGAGAAACAAGAGGAACCACCACTGGATTCAACCTTGCCCAAGGGCACCGTCCCTGAACAGAAAATAATCCTGCGAACCGCCCTTGAAAACTTATTCAAGAAGCAGAGCAGCAGAGTGACTACAGGACTAAGAGCTGAAATCGTTTCCCTGTGGACCAAACTAGAAACAATTTTGGACCAAACGCACCTGGAAAATGAAAAAATAACTGCCAGACTCGATGCCTATCTTGAAAGTGGGGCGAACAAAGTGCAACAGCGAGCCCCCACTTTTGCTGAAGTGCTGAGGACACAGCAACCCACCAACCAAACAGTAACTAAGGAATCTACCACTAAACGCAAGACCCTCTTGCCAACCCCTCACCTAGTCATCGTAAGACCGACCTCCAAAGATGAAGTCCACACCAGCGAAGAGGTAAAGAGCATAGTAGTAAACAACCTTACCGAAGACTTAAAAGCGGCAAAAATCAAATCGGTTTGCAAAACCCGCAATGTGGGTGTTATCATTGAAACCCAGACAAAGGCGGATGCAAACCTGATACTAAACAATCAAAGAATCCACACACTTGGATTAGAGGCCCTACCACCGAAAAGAAAGGGACCTTGTGTAATTATATACGACTTAGACAAGGACATAACCCCGACTGAGATCCAAACAGAGCTGTACATGAGAAACCTACAGCAAGACTATCCAGGGAAGGCACCATCAACCATCGTTACTCCGAGATTTCAGACTAAAGCTAGAGCAGGAAACGCCACTAACTGGGTGGTAGAGCTCTCACCAGCAGCCTGGAAGACTATATGCCAGCAAAACAGAGTCTTTATCAACTGGGGCAGCCACCGCTTCAGGGAGTACGTACCCGTCCCAAAATGCTTCCGGTGTTGTAAATTCGGGCATACTACCCACACCTGCGCTCAGACTCAGCCCACCTGTGGCCATTGTACAGAGCGGGGACACGAGTTTAAAAACTGTCCAAATAAGGACAAAGACCCTATCTGTGCTAATTGCAAGTTGGTAAAAATGGATTGCAAACACTCGATAAGGGACCCTAACTGTCCCTCATACATCAAAGCGAAGAGCATGCACCAAACTAGAACTGATTATGGCGACTACAACTAAGAAATTCAACACCACAGAGATGAAAATATTCCAGCATAATGCACAGAGAGCCAGGGCTGTGGCTGACCAGCTACGCCTTAAGGCCGACGAAGAGAGCGCTGATATCCTGCTACTTCAGGAACCGTATGCACATTCCAAACAAGTAAGGGGCTACCCACTTGCATATAAACTAATCCAATCTGATGAGGCCACTCCCTGGGCCGCGGTCCTGGTCCGAAACCCGGACATCACGGCAACGAAAATCGCACAGTTGTGCACACCATGGGCAGCCTGCGCCCATGTCATCACACCAATAGGAGCCTTCTACGCCATATCCCTCTACTCTAGACCGGGACAGGATATCACAACTGCCATAAATTACTTGCAACAGCTACTTGACATCCTACCAAACCAGCGGATTATTGTGGGAGCAGACGTGAACTGTCGGTCGCCTGCATGGCATAGCAAAACGGAGAGCAGAAGAGCTACGCACAATGGTCAGCTACTTGAAGACTTCCTAGCCACCTCGCCGTTTGTGATCCTTAACCAGCCACACCATTTGCCCACATTCTGCAACCTGCTTTGGGAAGCAGACATAGACATAACAATAGCCACAGCCAATATGGCCGCGCACATCGACAGATGGACAGTCGAAAATTCCTGGACAACGTCCGATCACCGGGTGATCACGTACCGAATCTCAAGAACGCTAACCAGAACCCCAATCACCAGATATCTCACCAACAGATTTGCAATCCACAAAGCGGACTGGAATCAGTTTGCGGTTCACCTAGCCATAGCTATCAAAGCTAGACAACAGCAAATAGAGAAGGAAACTGATCCAGACATCCTGCAAAGAACAGTGACTAACATAATCACAGAGTCCAGCAGTGCAACCATAAAGAAGAAGAGACCCTCCCCAGGAATGGTCCCATGGTGGACCCGGGAGCTGCAGACCCTTAGGAAGGAGGTCACAAATAGAAGGAAACAATTCCAAAGAGCCCGCAGGTCTTGGCCGCAGGCTGAGGTGGAGGCCTTAAGACAAACGCTATAGGGAGGCAAGAAATCTATACACAGACAAAATCCAAAAGAGTAAAAGAAAATCCTGGGAGTTACTTGTCTCCACAGCTGGAAATGCGGATCCCTGGGGGGTTACATACAAAGTAACTACGAATAAACTCCCCAGGGGAGAAGTCCTCACGACGACTCGAACTCCACAAGGCACTCTAACAACAACGTGGGAGGAATCAGTCAACAACCTCCTAAACGCAATACTGAAGGAACCAGCACAGCCAACCAGTGAACAACAACTTAAGCTGTGCAAAGAAAATGAAGAATACCTCACGGAACAGATAGAACAACCATTTACAATGGAGGAACTTCAAGAAGCGACTGCCCGGATTAGGCCCAAAAGATGCCCTGGAAGAGATATGCTTGAACCGGAAATCATAAAGAAGGTTGCTGACCTAGAACCCCAACTTCTCTTAAGGCTGTACAATTGCTGCCTGGAGGCTGGCTACTTCCCTATGGAGTGGAGAACAGCAAATGTCAAATTAATTCTCAAAGCCCCAAGCAAAAATCCGGCATTCCCGGAATCATATCGACCCATAGCGCTCCTAACAGTTTTAAGTAAGCTATATGAACGGCTCCTTCATAGACGGATACAACACTACTACTCCACTGCCAACCTTGAGGCAAAAAACCAATTCGGATTCAAGCCAGGTCACTCGACTGTCGATGCGATGAGAAACCTACTGATATCAGTGAATGATTGCCAACAGAAGTACTTTCTCGCTATTGCAGTGGATTTTGCCGGGGCGTTCGACTCACTTTGGTGGCCGAGCGTCCTGGGCAGGCTCAGAATGGCACAGGTCCCAAGCAACCTTTATAATAATATCAAAAGCTACCTCTCACACCGAAAAATAGAAGTGAAAGTGCCATACCAACAGATCAGCAGGAACATCCACGGGGGTGCCCCCAGGGTTCCGTGCTCGGTCCACTGCTGTGGAATATAGTATTTGATGATTTTCTGAACACCAGCCTTGGGGAGGTGGTAACCCAAGCATTTGCGGATGATTTAATTCTCACTGTGACGGCAGATAATAGGACACAACTTGAGACTCGAGCAAATCAAGCTCTGTATACTCTACAGCGGTGGGCTACGGAGAACTTTCTACAGATCTCGCCTGCCAAAACGACTTCCATCTTGCTTAAGGGAACATTGGACATAAGGAGGCCACCGCAAATTAAAATAAATCGCGCTACAATCAAATTCGCCCAACAAATGAAATACCTCGGGATCATTTTTGACAGCAAGCTCACATTCCAACCGCATCTCAGGCAACTCAGGACGAAGATTAGGAACTACTCAGGCCTGATTGCGCGAGTCTCACGCAAGGACTGGGGACTGAGTAAACAAACCATGTTGCTGTACTACAAGACTACTTTTCTCCCAGCGATCACATACGGTGCACCAATATGGTATCATAGAACCAGACTGACCACCAACAAAAGAATACTGGACTCAACACAACGAACAATATTGCTCAAAACAACCCGAGCCTGCAATACTGTGAGCACGGAGGCACTCCAGGTTCTTACTGGATCCTTACCCCTGGATCTCGAAGTGATCAGATGCGGACTAGCATACTACATATCAAAAGGAATCTCTGTAATCTACTCGGGCTTTACGATTGAACCCACACACAATATAAAAATGGAAAAGGCTCGGCTCTTGGCACACTTAAAACAGGAATGGCAAAACAGGTGGACAGACTCAACCAAAGGAGAGGTGACACGACGTTTCATACCTGATGTAGACAGGTTTTTCCCAAAACTACCTGTATGGTTCCACCCAGGCCTATATGCCACCTACTTATTGACGGGTCACGGCCCCTTCAACGAGAAACTAACATCTCTGGGCCTCCTCCAAGACCCCAACTGTTCATGTGGCGAACCGGAAAGCTGGACCCACCTCATGCACGAATGTACAAACTACGAGGACCTACGTGGAAATCTAATAACAAGATTGACCTACATGCCGCGAGGCCAGGAGCATCATCTCTCGGACACAAGCGAAGAATATAAGAACCTCACCAGATTTGCACAGGAACTCTTTGCCAGAAGAAGAACCTGTTCTGCGATCAGGAACTAAGGGCACAGTACGCCTTGTAGCAGACATTAAACTTCCACAACATCGGACTATAAGCAGCACTAGACCACCCTTCATGATGATGGAAACAGGATCAACGGACCAGACCCATCCGGGATGCAAAAGAGACACTCCACGAGACTACCCTGGTCGTGTATATAACCCATAAATGTGACTGACCTCAACTTACCTGGATGGACACATAGCCAATGAATGACATCGGGGAACTGGTTCCGACTGATTCGTTGGACCCATATCTTTTTCCCCACCTTGAACAGCAGATTTGCTGCCAGTGCGCCAACTGGAGACCGAGCTGGGCACTCTTTCCTGGCTTTCTTTCCACTCCACTTCCCTGGCAGGGGGGGAGGTGCCTGTCCTATTGTCTCCCCCCTTCCTCGCCACCCCCATTTTTCCTTCTGGTGGGGCATGGGCATGCCCCACTGACACCTATTGGAGTCGCCTTCCCTATTGACTCCATATTTCTGTCTCTCCCCCCCAGTCTTCAGTCTCCCTCCCCTACTCTATCTGTACACAAGCGATTGCCCTACATGTCCAAATTTAATCATGTCCAAATTACTGTTTGCCAATAGTTTCGGCCTTTCAAATCCTAGCGCTCTTAACCCCCCCCCCACGCGAAAGATCAAATTTTTTTTTTTTTTTTTTTTTTTTTAGGTCCTAGCCACTGAAATCTCAGGAAATTAGGTGGCAGGCCCTGCCAGAGTAATTAATTATAATGCTGATATACCTGGCCTGCCTCCACGGGGCTGAGTGTGGACAACGTTGGGCCTCAGCAGGGATCCAGCGGCTAAATGGCCAGAAGAACAACGGTACATAGCACTATACATATACAATATCCACACAATTTTAAATCTCTGGCCTTTCCAGTGAACTGGCACACCTACAATGAAAGCAACGCGGAGATGGGGGAAACCCCTGGTGCCGCTTGACACTAAATACACTCTACACTCTACATCTACCCCAGCACTGCAGGTGCTTGCCGGAGTGATCCCCCATGGATCTGGAGGTTATCCAGGCAGGGTTGCTGTTCCTGCTGTCCAGGGGAGTGACTGGCACCCACCAGGGCTACACGACTGATCCGGTGGACAGCCTAAAGAATGAAAAAGTCAGGTTACAGACCCACCTCCTAAGCCATTGGCAGAGAAGGCGGACTGAGACCACCAAGGGAGAAGTGACAAGAAAATTCCTACCGGATCTGCTAGATATATCCAAAACAACCAGTGTGGTACTTCCCAGGGTACCACATGACAACACTGTTAACAGGACATGGCCCCTACAATGAAAAGCTTTTCGGGCTGGGTCTCACCGACGATCCCAGCTGTACATGCGGGAAGAGCGAAAGCTGGAGCCACATAGCTTATGAATGTCCACAATATGAGGACCTCAGAGGGATTCTCATAATAAGAATCAGATAAAGTCCGAAGGGATTGGAGTCCCACTTCCTGGACTCAGAGGAAGAATACAGGGCGCTCTGCCTCTTCGCGCAGGATCTATTCCCCAGGAGGAAAATGCTAATTGCAATCTACAGCAATCAACACAGAGACTGACAAGATGAAACAACGCTACCAGATGAAACAGAAAATCGAAATTCGTGGGATATCAGACTCGACCAAATGGAACGCTGACAACTGGAAAAGACGTTAGGACGGGGTTTACCCCATGAGTGACACTGAAAACAGAGAAGAGACAAAAAGCAGCATAACTGCCAACAGACTGACGGCTACCCAAAGAGGGCACTCTAGCCCCCTTCACCTTTTATTCCCACATCCTTGGGGACGACCTTTGTTCCCTCCCCTTCTCGCCACCCTACATCTTCTACTCTGGTGGGGCATGGGCATGCCTCACTGAAAACTGGGGCTACCTACTCTATTGGTCCCATATTTCTGTCTCTCACCCCCAAGTCTTCTATCTCCCCCCACTTCTATCTTTATGCTAACGAAAGCCTGACACAACAAAAATTAACGTGCCAAAAATCCTTTGAGCCCAAATTCGGCATAACAAACCTTAGCGATCATACCCTCACGCCAACGCATATGTGTATGTATACATGTGTATGTAATTGTACATGTGTATATATATGTGTGTGTGTGCATCGTCACTAACCTAATGGATTTTTTTTTTCTTTTTTAAGTTCCTAGCCGCTGAAAGGAAAGTAAGCGGCAGGACCTGCCAGAGTAAAACTGAGTCTACTGGTTTCCTGTCTGCCTCCACGGGGCGTCAGTGGGGCAACGTTGGGCCTCAGCAGGGGTCTAGCGGCTAAATGACCAGATGAACAACGGTACACGACGCTACAAATGAACAAGTCCCTCACACTTTTAAATCTCTGGCATTTCCAAGCGAACTGGTTCACCCACAATAAAAGCAAAGCGGAGATGGGGGGGAACCCCTGGTGCCGTATGACAATAACACACTTTACACTTATCATGCAACAACGTCTTGTCTAGGTGATCCTGGATCACCTCTTTAACCAGTGACTCCATTATTTTCCCTGTAACAGAAGTTAAACTAACAGGTCTATAATTATCTGTGTTGCCTATGAACCCCCTTTTTGAATTGGAGATACATTTTCACATCTCTAGTCCATGGGGACCTCCCCTGATTCTAAGGATGCTCTCATAATTATGGCTAAGGTTTGCTTACTTCCCTTGCTGCTTCCTTCATTATAATTGGATAGATTCCGTCTGCCCCGTGCCTTTTTTTTTGTTTAACTTCAACAATTTCTCCTTCACTTTGCTCTCAGTTATTAAAAAATCACTCAGCTCCCTGTTAGAGTTTGATAAACTTCTGGCATTCCCTTTCTTGAATAACCTCATGTGTGAATTTAGAAGCAAAATACTCATTCAGTTTATCACTACTTGAGCAGGATCATCAATAGTCGAACCATATATGTTAAGTGGACCAATGCGATTTAATACTTCCTTCTAGGTTCACACAAGTGAAGAACTCTTTGCTGTTTTTCTTTGCATCCTTTGCCAAAGATTTCTCGTAATCTGCCTTTGCCTGCCTAACCTCCTTTGTGACGTGATTACAGACTAGCTTATATCTGCCATAGGCTTCCGTGTTGCCTGATAATTTATATGCATCCCATGCATTTTTCTTCTCTGCCACAAGCCTCATTAATTCATCCAACACCTAGGCCTGAACCTTGAACAGTATTTCTTAGTTGGTATGAAAAGCCTAGTAGCCTCCAAGATTAAGTCCATGAAGGCTTCCCATTTAGAATTCACCCTTGGTAACATCATCAGTATGAAAAAAAACACCCTTCCCTTTACCCTTGATGGTAGTTACATCTTAAAGTAAATCCTACATCGGTACACTGTGATCACTGTCACCTATGGACTCCTTTATCTGCAAATTCTTAATGCATGAATAATCACTGCTGATAATCAGATCTTGGGTACTACTCCCTCTGGGAGTGCGAAACACATGTTTCGCTCCTCGAACATGTTGCTGTAGAAAACAATCTTCCAATAAATCCTTGCTAGCGAGCGAGTGACCAACCCACTTACAGTCAATCTCTGGAAAAATTAAAATCCTCCATTACAAGACATTCTGATTTACTGGCCCATTCTATTTCTCTGCACAACTGTTCATTGTAGTCATCAGAGTCATTAGGCCTATAACTCTTACACTCTTAGAATCATTTTCCCTTTCCCAGTGTTTATGTCACACCAAACAGACTCAACATTGCACTGTTCACCTGTGTCAACTGGATGCACTTGCTTATATTTTATGTATTTCTTAACTAACAGCATAATCCCTCCTCCCTTCCTACCTTGTCTGTCCTTCTTAGTTGGTATGAAAAGAATAGTAGCCTCCAAGATTATACATTGTACTCCCCAAATTCCAATTCTGCGCTGTATATATCTATGTGACACCATGTCTCTGATGTTCCAACACTATTTCCTTTGATGTCTTGATCAGCACTACAAATTCATCAATTTTATTTACTATACTTCTAGCATTAGTGTACATGCACTTGTTCTTACACTTAGTTACTCTAACATAGCTCATGTATTTACTTGTTCCATGATGACACATAGCAGCTCCTGAAGTCCCCAGCAACTTTCACTCTAGGCTGCTGCTCATTACAATAGAAGCAGTGCAAGAATCACTTTCGCCTCTACCTGTGGCTACCGATAAACTTTTAGTCTGTGAATCTCCACAATCTAGCAGTTTTCCAACCCATCTAACACTGCCTTGATAGCATCAGCAAATATTCTTGTACCCTTTCTATTTAAGTGTATCCCATCCCTGTAGAAGCAGCATCTCCTGTTTGCAAGCACAGATAATGCTGAAAAAAATTCTACCCCGTGAGCCTTGCACAATATAGCCAGGGCCGAATTGATTGACAAAGCTCTTATGATATACTTCCTCCTATCGTGTCTGGGCAGAATTGCAGACACTTTCAAATTTAACCCAAACTCATGACTTTTTTCCAGCAGTGATTTGTACTTGTTAAGTAATTCCGCTGGTCTCCTACTCTTAATATGATTAGTGCCAACGCGTACAACGATATCATCTTTTGTGCCCTTAAAAGATGATATCTGCTCTTCCACGTCATCAAATTTTGTCCCTGGCAGACATACCCTGGTTCAACACATTGGAATTACAGGGAAAATTCTTACATGGATTGCAGGATGCCACAGGGCAAGAGACAGAGAATTGTGATAATGATTATTTTTCAAACTAGACAAACATAAGAAGTTGAATCATCTAAGGATTAGTACTGTGATCATTCATTTTTGATTTTCTTAAATGGAATCAACAAGAGAGCATTAGCATTAGCATTAGTAGAGGCATTTGATGCAAGAAAGCAAGCTTATGCAGCATCAGCCAAAAAAAAAAAAAAAAAAAAAAAAGTAACATAAATAAATAAAAATAACCACTTCCACTTCACCCCTCTGTTCGTTCGAAATACCTGTCCAGCTGAGCCTTAAACTTATTTAGGCTATCAACTTCCACGACAAGGGATGGAAGTCTGTTCCACCCACCAACCACCCGCTGGCTAAAGGCAAATTTCCGCACATCTATCCTACATCTGTCTTTCCTCAATTTGAATTTATGCCCTCTCAGGTGATTTTTCTGAGCTAGAGGAAGAATCCCATCAGCATTGAGCATGCTCAAACCATGCAAGGCTTTGTACACCTCTATCAGATCACCCCGCTGGTGCCTAGTTTCCAGACACTGTAATTTGCAAAACTTAAGCCTTTCTTCGTAAGAGAACCCCTTTGTCCCATTCACCAATCTAGTTGCCCTTCTCTGTACTCGTTCCAGCAGCTCTACATCCTTCCTGAAATGAGGCCTCCAGGCCTGTATACAGTACTCTAGGTGTGGCCTGACCATTGCCTTATACAAGGGAATAATCACCTCCTTATCCCTGCTAGAAAAATTCCTATATATCATTGACAATACACCATGAGCTACTCTTGCAGCTCGTCTGCACTGCTCAGAGAACTTCATATCTGCCTGCACCACCACCCCCAGGTCCCTTTCATTCTCTACCACTGTCAGTGTAGTACCACAGAGTTGATACGTTGCTCTGGGGTTGCTGTTTCCCATATGTAGTACTTTACATTTGTCAATGTTAAACTTCATTTGCCACCTCGAAGCCCATCTGCTCAACCTTTCCAAATCCTGTTGCAGCAGCATAGTGTCAGTAGTGTCCTTGACAACCCTGCCAACCTTCGTATCGTCTGCAAACTTGGACATTAAGCCTGATATACCATCATCAATATCATTTATAAATACAGAAAACAATAAAGGCCCCAATACTGAACCCTGAGGGACTCCACTAATAACATTAGTCCACGATGAGCAGTGTCCATTGATTACCACTCTCTGTCTTCTCCCCCTCAACCACCCCTTTATCCATAGCAGCAACTTGCCTCCAATGCCACACTGCTCCAATTTGTGCAGCAGTCTTCCATGTGCAACAGTATCAAAAGCCTTTCTAAGATCCAAGTATATAATATCAAAGTTATTCCCTGCATCCAGTTCTTTTGTGACTGCATCATAGTATCCAATCAAATTGGTCAGGCAAGACTTCCCCTTAACAAAACCATGCTGTGTCCTAGCTATAACTGAAGTCTTGTCTAGATGATCCTGCATATGAGTGTGCATATGAGAGATATGAGTGTGTCAAAATTTTTGCAAATGATATCAAGTCAGTAGAGCAGTTAATGATTAGCACCAAGCAAAGCTTCTTCAAAATGACTTCCCTTTTTTAAATCAAAATGATATTTTAAATAAATTATATAAATTAATGACATTTTAAAAGAAAAAATAAAAGAACTCTACGAGTTCTTTTCTATTTTATTTTAAAATATCAACAAAATCAAACATATGAACATTAATTGCAATAAATAAATGTTAAACATTCATAAATATGGCATTTCCACATGCGTAGCTATATAATACAGTACAACTGTATGTACATTTGTTTGTTCAGGCAGAAGAGAGCAGAAGACTCACATAACATATAGCAGTTACCATGCTGACGTTACAAAGAGTGGTTGTCTTATTTCAATTTTATTCCCCTTATTAATGCTGTACACTATGCCAAAACGAAGTAATACTGCGAAGAGCAATGAAACAAAATATGAGATCATAAGCAAATATGATCTCATTATTCTCATGTTTGATGAAGAATAAACATTCTCTAACATTTGAATGACATAAATTTCTTGTTATTTGGTTTTTGCGGCCATATTGCTGCGGGGATATGCGGTGGTCACTCCCTGACCTTTCCGCATCCTCAGTATTTGGTGGGCACAGGCTCGAACCCCGGTCTAATCAAGAAACGTGTGCTACACACTGCTGCTCCTGTCCACCTGGCTATGGAGGCGCCAATGACACAAATAATTTATTATTATAATTTGCTTAATTTTAAAACCTATGTTTTCATTCCTTTGGATAATAAATCATTGCTTAAGCATAAAATATTGTTTTGTTGACCTTCATTTAACATTACTATGGTCAAATTTCATTGTTGAGAATGTAGCCCTTGTTTTTAACATTACATCTGCTGAGCTTGTTGTTGTTGTTGTTTGGTTTTTAGGAGCATTAGCAACTTAAGGCCATATTGCTCCGGGATATGCGGTGCTCATTCCCTGACCTTTCCACATCCTCCGTATTTGGTGGTGACAGGCTCGAACCCCGGTCTAATCAAGAAGCGTGTGCTATGCACTGTTTCTCCTTCCCACCTGGCTACGGAGGTGCCCCATCTGCTGAGCAAAGGATGCAAGGAGCAATTAACCATAGATTAACCAAAGGATGCAAGGAGCAATTAACTTCGGTTATGGATCAAGTCTACAATAATCTCTGCGACATGTACACAGCCTACATCGATTACTGCAAGGCCTTCGACTCTGTGCCTCATAGCTGGCTAAGTAGAGGCGCTGAACATCTACAAAGTCAATACGATAGTGACAAACTTCCTAGGAGAAACAATGGCGAAATGGAGTACCACCATTAAGGTCGAAAACATCACTACTAGGTCAATCCCCATCAGAAGAGGAATCTTTCAGGGAGATGCACTGAGCCCATTGTGGTTCTGTCTAGCACTTAACCCGCTATCCATCATGCTAAACAGCAGCAAGTACAGATATAATCTCAAAGAAGGAAGGAAGAACCTGTACACCCTCACCCACCTGATGTACATGGATGACATCAAGATCTATGCAGGAACCAAGAAGCACCTCCAGCAACTACTCCAGATCACCAAGGAATTCAGCAATAATATTAGGATGGAATTTGGTCTAGACAAATGCAAGACCCACGGATTGCACCAGGGAAAATTCGTCAAATATAACTCCAGTTACAGATTGGTAAAGAGATCGAAGCCATGGCAAAGGGAAAGGGCTGCAAATACTTCGGGATGATGCAGGCTCAGCAGTTACAGCACAAGGAAGTTAAGGCCTGCCTGACCAAAAAATACCATCTGAGACTCAGAAGCCCGTTGAAAGTAAAGCTCAATGGAGGAAACACAGTTAAAGCCATAAACACCTATGCAGTCCCAGTGATAACATTCTCCTTTGGGGTCATAGTCTGGACTAACACCAAGCTGGAGGATATCATGAGATCAAGATCACAAAGATAAAATTGCTTCCAATGCATGGCTCACGAGTGGGACGCCCTTCCCTCAGACTGAAGGATTCGTGCTCGCCATCCAAGATCAGATAATCAACACCAGGAACTATAGGAAATACATCGCAAGGAGCTCAGAGTGCTTGATGACACATGTCAATGATGCCACCTGGCCTCAGAAATGATCCAACACATCACATCAGAAGCTAGCAAGAAGTTACCAGTTGATTGAAGAAAGTGTACCATACTACAAGTACGAACCCAGGCAGTACTAGAGACCCAAACCCACAAGCTGTACTGAGACCGCGCCATAATAACGGATAGGACAATCCCACACAACAGACCGGACATAACCTTTGTGGACAAGAAGGAAAAGGCTACCAATCTGTTTGAAACAGCGGTACCCAACCCGGACAACCTGCAGAAAATCCATGGGGAAAAAATCAGGAAGTACACGAACCTAAGACAGGAAATCAAAGAGATGTGTAATATGTAACAAGTAACAACCATCCTGATCATCGTGTCAACCACCAGTGTGGTGCCAAAGACCCTACATAGCACCCTGGCAGCAATAAGTCTCTCAGAGAACACCTACAAGGAACTCCAGAAAGTTGCAATCCTAAACACCTGTAGGATAGTCAGAGAGTTCCTCGACCAACAGTAACACCAGACATAACAACAACCACCCCGTCATGAAATAGAACCCCAAATCAGGGAGAAATAATATAAGAATAATAATAACTCATTAAGTTCCCTCTTAGAATGTAGCAAACTTCTGTAATCCCAACCCAAAAACATTCTGAGGAATGTTTTAGGGTTGGGGAATGAATGTTTGTTAGCAACCTGAATGTTTGGTTTTTTGGGTTTTAATGGTGTATCAGCAACTAAGGCTAAAATGTGCCAAAATCGTTTCCCATACAAGATAACAGCTTGTTATTTGGTTTTTATGAGCATTAGCAACTAAGGGCATATTGCTCCAGGGATATGTGGTGGTCATTCCCTGACCTTACCGCATCCTCCGTATTTGGTAATCACAGGCTCGAACCCCGGTTTAATCAAGAAGCGCGTGCTATGCACTGCTGCTCTGCCCACCTGGCTACGGAGGCAACCCAAGATAACAGCAAAAAATTCAGTGAACTAATTACTTAGGTCACTATGTATTGTAATGGATGCACTGTCAATATGTATAAATAAATATATATACATAAGAGATAAACTAATATAAAAATATATTTATATACAAGAGAAAAGGTTTATTGATTTTAAAAACCTAAAAACACCTGACACATTGTGTCAGACAAAGGGTTGCTGTTACCAAAAAAGGCTTAAGTTATGAAATTGCAGAGTTTGGAGACTAGGCACCTGCGAGGTGATCTGATTGAGGTGTATAAGGCCTTGAATGGTTTGAGAAAGCTGAATGCTAATGGGATTCTTCCTCTTGCTCAGATTACTCGAGTGAGGGGAGATAAATTCAAATTGAGCAAAGACGGTTGCAGAATATAGATTAGTATTAGTAGAGGCATATGATGCAAGAAAGCTTATGCTTTGATGAAGCATAAGCTTATGATGAAGTGACAATGAAGGGAAACAGAGACATGAGACAAAGGCCATATTGGAGACCTGAAGAGGTCACTCTAGCCCCTTCACCTATAATTCCTATCTCCCTGGGTGGAGGGGATGAACACATAGTCCCTTCTTCTCGCCATGCCCTGTTTTCCTCTCTGATGGAACATTGGCATGGTCCACTGTAATTGGGTCCGCCTTGTCTATTGGTTCCATACTTCTGCCTCCCCCTCCCCCTCCCTCTTCATGCTAGCGAAAGTCCCACACATCAAAATTTAATACATCAAAACCGCAATACGCCAGCATTCGGCCTAACAAATTAAAGTGATAATACTTCCGCACCAACACGAATAATAAATAACCTTTTTTTTTTTTTTCAGTCCTAGCTGTCGAAATCTCAGGAAACTAAGTGGCAGGACCTGCCAGAGTAAACTTAGTCTACTGAGTTCCTGGCCTGCCTCCATGGGGCGTAAGTGGGACATAGTTGGATCCCAACAGGGGTCCAGCGGCTAAATGGCCAGAAGAACAATGGTACACGACAATACATGATCCAAGATCCATACACTTTTAAATCTCTGGCATTTACAGTGTACTGTAATACTCCATAACATAAACTACGTGGAGATGGGGGAAACTCCTGGTGCCCCTTGGCCCTAAAAACACTTACACTTACTTCCACATGTAAGCATGGAAATGATATATGTCGACAATGTTTGCAATTATTCGGAGGGGGAGAGAGGATGAGGTGCTTGGTTTCCTCAATAGCTTCTTCCTGTTTATTCAGTTCACCTCAGAGGTGGAAGTAGAGAGTATCTGCCCTTTCCTGGATGTGTTGGTACATAGGGAGGGCCCCCAGAGTAAAAATTAATGTGTATAGGAAACTCGTGTGCCAGGGCCAATACGCACATTACAATACAGCAGAAGCCAACCATCCTGAGAATAGCATCATTAAGGCATTACTGGATAGGGCTGGGTCCCATTGTAGAACCTCCAAGGATAGAAAAGGAGAAATTAAACGTGTCACAGCAGATCTCAGGATATTCAGCTACCCCCAGACGGTCATAGATAACGCATCCAAGAATCGGGGCATGGACGTAGAGAGCCGTTTACACCCATTGCCACCGCATGCATTCCTTACTGGGCTTAACTCAGTGTATAACTTGGGTGTTGCATGACTGCCAAACATTCTGTGTGCAGCTATCCTGGAGAAAAGTCCTTGTGCATCGAGAAAATCAACAGAGAGCACTATAAAGATGTGCACCTAGTGGATCAGCAAAGGCCAAGCCCAGAGAGATGACCACTGGAAAAGACCCATCCAGGTAGAGAGAGAGAAGAAAGTGCAAGTAAGTTTGGAAAATTTTGCTAACGAAAAAACAGTATTATAAAGAAAATATAAACGGGGAAGAAATGAATAAGACAGTTAGAGGAGATTTATGATGATCTGAATACTGTACTGTAAAAGATAGAAAAGGGGGAACAACAGAATATAGATAAAGACAGAGAGAGTGAGTGTGTTACAAGTATGTGTAAAATAAAGGAATAGAATAGAATAGAATACAATCTTTAATTGCAGCAATGATAGACATACAATTAGTCGCGTCACGGCATGGTGGTGCCAGGGGTTAACAAAACATATTTACAAAAGAGATACACATGAGAAAAAAAGATAAATCAGATTATTAACAAGGCACAGTTTTACATTTTCAGTTCGACGAGGATACCCTTCCTGTATTTTTTATTATTGACCACTTCTTGGAGGTCCCCGTCGATTAGATGTGTTAGATGTTTTACTGTTGTTAGCGAAATAGCCTGTAATCTGGAGAAAATCCTCTAGTTGTGTATAGCCCACCGAAGGCACAGAAGGATATGCTCAATGTTCATGAGCATAGAGGGAGAGAGGAAGAATTTTTTTGAATTATTCTTGAATTTTTGAATTTTTCTTGAATTATTTAGTGTGTGTATTTTGAAATCTTGAATTATTTAGTGTGTGTATTTTGATTATGTACTAGAATGGTGAAATAAACTTTGTTATGTTGGTAACATATGTGTGATCTTTGGGGAGAAACACCACAGCTCTATAGCAAGTATCCGGAATTATCCAGGCAGGGGAAATATATATATAAAAAAAATAAAATCCTTATTACATGGAATCTTCTGACGCAAAAAAGGGCTAAATGGAATTAATTTATTGAGCAGCAGATAGCTTGTGGGCCTTGGAAAGGAAGTGAGGACCCCTGTTCCAGAATTTAAATTTAAAGCAACAGCCTATTGAGGTTCTAAGGTAGATAGAAGTTAAAATTGTATACAAAGTTCCCACAATTGGCTTCTAGATCCAACATCTAGATACCAAATTAGAATTCAGTAGTCTTTCAAAAATTTTTGCAGACACAACTTGTCGAAGCTATGGGACAGCAGTTATTTGTGAGGGGTGGGACCTTTGCCTTCTTTTGGGAATTTCAGGACTACTGCTTAAAGCCAAGAATTACGTAAAACACCATAAAGCCCAACTACTGTTGCTATGGATAGTAATAGTGTTGTCTAGAGTTCTTTCAGTGTAAGGGGACAATTGTATGATTGAATTACATTAGAACAAAAGTTTAGATTCTATCCAGTCTTATGTACTAAGAACTTCTAGTGGTAAGATGTCCTTGCTGATACATGAGAAAATATCTTATGTAATGCATTCAGCAATGCAGTAGGCCAAGTATTGTAATACCAAGGAGGCAGAGTTTCTGTATTTACCTTGCATTTTATGGATTTCATTCCATACAATCTTCATGCTAGTGGATTGGTTTATGAATGACACAAAACAGATCTAGGAATCTTTCTGACTTTGATGTTTTACATATTTTGCTTTTGCACATGCTCGTTTGAATAGTACTAGGCTCTCAGTGGTAGGATACTGACAAAACTTGTTCAATGCTTTATTTTGTGCTTTTCTGGCCTCTGTGCACTTGGCAGTCTATCATGATTTAGGATAAAGGGGAAAATATGGAGAAGTTTTTGAATTTACTGTGTGGCGCTTGTGATATACTTTCTGTTATATGTATGACTACATCATTTATTAATTCTTGACTGACTACTTATGTATCAAATGAGGCTAATTGACTGTAAGACTGCCAAATTGGCACCTTCAAATTTCCAGTGGGATGTTCTGCTTGAATGACAAGATGTGCTCACAGTAAGTGTAGAGCTTACTAGATAGTGGTCACTACTCAATGGATTTTGAATGACTTTTCAAATGAAGACAGGGTATTACGGTGGGGAGCATATTGATAGATCTAGCAGAGTAGTTATAAGTTAAAAAAAAAAAAAAACGGTGTTGTGCTGATTGAGTATTTGCTCCACAGTCTACCCTCATCTTTGAAATCTGTGCTAACCCATAAAAGGTCGTGGCCATCTGGGTCACCAGGTATATGTAAAATGGAGTAGGCAGTTGTAGAATAAAATCATTCAGTTCGTCGTATTTGATATAAGCTCCATGTTGTAAATATAATGATCACATGGCAATGAAAAATCACACTGTTAAGTGGACTGCTACTTCTTTGAGATGGCTCTTTAGTATTACTTGTTGCACAGGTAAAAAGTATTCACAAAGATGGCTACACTACTATGAGCCAGCCCTTCACATACTCCATCCTTATGGTACAATATACAGTTTTTTATTTTTGGGTTATTTTGTGTCTTAAGGTACAGACACAAGATAATCTTTCTTGGTTTGTTTGCTTGTCATTTGGTTTTTAGGAGCATTAGCAACTAAGGCCATATTGCTCCGGGATATGCGGTGGTCATTTCCTGACCTTTCCGCATCCTCTGTATTTGGTGGTGATGGGCTCGAACCCGGTCTAATCAAGAAGCGTGTGCTACGCCCTGCTGCTCCTTCCCACTGGGCTACGGAGGCGCCATAATCTTTCTTGGAGGTATAGACAAATTGGTGTACTGGTCTATCAGAAGGTGAACAACATTAAAGCATATTAGTAGTTTGGAATGTACACACTTATTGGTCGTTCAGGTAACTTCCTATTATGACAAATGGAAGTTGAAGCATGTTAAAAGTGAGAATCAGATTTCTGGTAGGGATGATATTGCATTTTGTCTGGATTGTTATTCTTTTGACACTTCTTACACCTTGGTCTTTTAATATATTGCAGACTTCTGCAACATGGAGTAAATCCAACTGTGAGAAAACTCCTTGGGAAACATTCAGCATTTTGTGTGAGGTGACCATTATGGGTATTCCCCGAAAGTTTGTCACTTTCAACAGCTGTTCTCAATATTTATAATTCATTGTTCTCACTAGAATTTCTCTATAATGCAGGCATCTAACTGACTTCAGAGTTCTCACCAGTCCTATGAGTCATTCTTTGTATGAAGAACAAAGAAATTCCTCCAAACATCTACTCTCCAGAAGAGTGTATGATAAGAAATAAAGGTTTTGATTTTTGACATATTTCTCTTTTCTGTTGCTTTACTAAGTTGGTTTCCAGATCATCAGCTGTGCGGTTAGGTATGGTCTTCTCTGAAAGTCTGGGGAGAAGTGCCCATATTTGGCCTGCCTACCCATATTTGCTCCTTTAGCCCTGGGATAGATAGTTTTTCTTCCCAGGTTTTGGCCCCGGCATGTGGAGGCAGGAGCAATGCCAATGGTGACCGAGAAACTTTGGGGGAATAGGACCTGGCTGACGAGGCTAGTAGGGGCCAGATGTGTTCAAAGCCGCTAAGTGGATTTTTCTTATTTATTGATTTGAAATTATTGTTTTTCTAAAACTTTTGATTTAAATTTAGTAGTATAGATTTATTTTGTGTTTTTCTGATTAATTTGGTGTATTTATTCTTTACTCGGCCTTGCAATTGCATAAAAGTATCGGTGAGGGTATCCACGTGTTACAAGTCGCAACTCCGTTGAACGAGAAGTTTTTTAACCATATTTAGCTGCTTATTGAATATTATTTGCATCAAATTATTTTTTGTAAGTAGCTTATAGACCTAGTAAGGATCGGTAGTTTATTCTGAATTGAGACAGCGAGATTGAAAGTTAATTAATACTTAAGTATCCATAGATTTACCGTTCGTAACTTCCCACCTTTATCTTTGTCATACGATCGTTTTTTTTCGAACCTAGATAGCGTTAGTATAGTATAGGTTATAATATTTTCAGTGATCGGTAAAATCTATTAAACTTGTTGAACTTCGTTGGCATTTAAATTGCACTTTTAACTAAATACATATACCGACTAGATTACAAAAGTAACATAATTAATTAATACATAACTGATACGGAAGTTATATAAAGGGAACTCGGAGATAATTAATACTTGACACTAAAAAATATATATCCCGTTATAAATGTGTTGGGAGATAAGTTAGGGTTATAAACTGAAATTAAAATTTTATTAAATTAAAACAAATCATGACTCGAACCAGAGCAGCAAAACAAAAGGCTCAAGCTAATGGAAGTGCTGTGACTCAGAGGAGAACTGAGGGGGGGGGGGGCAGTTGCCTTCTGAATCACAGCCTTCTAAAATGCACAGCTTGCATGATGTTTGTGGAGCATTCAGGTATGGGACATGATATTGCCATGGGGGATGTCTTTGTGTGTGTGCGATGCAAGGAGTGTATCGAAATCAGGCAACAACTCAGCGTTCTTATGGGCCTATATAAGATGTTGAAGGACAGGGTGGATGTCCTCGAAGGAACTAAATTGAGGGGCCCATCAAGCTCTCAGCTGCCCACATCAACACCAGAGCTTGCACTTGATCATCGTGCAACACAGCGGCAACGCCCAATGCAGAATGCGCTGGTCACAAAGGAACTAGTAGTTGTTGGTGACTCTATTGTCAGGAAAACGGGGAACATGCTTTGTAAAAAGGATAGGTGGAACAGGACCAGGGTATGTCTGCCAGGGGTAAAGGTTGATGACGTTGTAGAGCAGATATCATCTTTTAAGGGCACAAAATGTGATATAGTTGTACACGTTGGCACTAATGATATCAAGAGTAGGAGACCGGCAAAATTGCTTAACAAGTACAGGTCACTGTTGAAAAAAAGCCGTGAAATAGGGTTTAATTTAAAAGTGTCTGCAATTCTGCCCAGACACGATAGGAGGGAGTATATGATGAGAGCCCTGTCGATCAATTCGGCCCTGGAAAGATCGTGAAAGGCTCAAGGGGTAGAATTTTTTTTAAGCCTAGTCTGTACTTGTTAACAAGAGAGATTGCTTCTACAGGGATGGGATACACTTAAATAGAAAGGGTGCAAGAATATTTGCTGATGCTATCGAGGCAGGGTTAGGTGGGTCGGAAAACTGCTAGCTTGGGGGGAGACAAAGACGAATAGATTAACAGCAGCCACTGGCAGAGGTGAAAGAGATTCTTGCACTGCTTCTACTGGAATGAGCAGAAGCCTGAAAAACAAGATGCAGGATATTTCAGAGACTGCTGGGAGTCATTGCGGTACAAGTAAACACATGGGTTGTGTTAGGGTAGCTAAGAATAGAAATAGGGGCATGTATACTTGCGTGTACACCAATGCTAGGAGTTTAGTAAATAAATTTGATGAATTTGAGGTATTGCTCAAAACATCAAAGGCAGATACAGTTGGGATATCAGAGACGTGGTGTCACACAGATATAAGGAATGCAGAACTGGAATTTGGGGAACGTCTACAGAAAGGATAGACTGGATAGGAAGGGAGGAGGGGTTTTATGATATTAGTTAAGAAATACATAAAATCCAAGGAAGTGAAGCCAGTGGACATCGCTGGACAGTGCAGTGTCAAGTCAGTTTGGTTTGACATAAGCATTGGGAGATCAAAATTGAGAGTAGGAGTGTGCTATAGGCCTAATGACTCTGATGAGTATAATAAGAAACTATACAGGGAAATAGAGTGGGCCAGTAAACCAGAGAGTCTTATAATGGGAGATTTTAATTTCCCAGATATTGACTGGAATTTGGGGGCTGGTCACTCACACACTAGCAAGGCTTTTGTGGATTTATTGGATGATTGTTTTCTACATCAGCATGTTTGGGAGGCATCTAGAGGGAGTAATACTCTTGATTTGATTATCAGTAATGATTCCTCATGCATTAAGAATCTGCAGATAAATGAACCACTAGGTGGCAGTGATCACAGTGTGCTGAAGCGGGATTTACTCAAAGAGGTAACTGCCATTAGTGCTAAAGGGAAGGGTTATTGCTTTTGTAAAGGCGACTACAATGGACTGAGATAGCATTTAAATTCTATACAGTGGGACCAACTGATGATGTTACCAACAGCAAATTCAAAATGGGAAGCATTCAAAGAACTTATCTTGGAAGCTACTAGGCTTTACATACCAACTAAGAAATATTGTTCAAGGTTTAGGCCTAAATGGATGTCAGATGAACTGATGAGGCATATGGCAGAGAAGGAACATGCATGGGATACATACAAATTAACACATGACACAGAAGCCTATGATAGATACAAGTTGATCTGTAACCAATTTACAAAGGAGTGTTAGGCAGGCGAAGGCAGATTACGAGATATCTTTGGCAAGGGATGCAAAGAAAAACAGCAAAGAGTTCTTTACTTATGTAAACTCTAGAAAGAAGGGGATGAATCAGATTGGTCAACTTGATATCGATGGGTCAACTGTTGATGATCCTGCTCAGGTAGCTAACAAACTAAATGAATATTTTGCATCGACATTCACACGAGGAGTTATTCAGTGAGGGGAATGCCAGAGGTGTATTCAGCTCTGGCAGTAAGCTAGACAATCTTGTAATCTCTGAGAGTAAAGTGGAGGAGAAAATGTTGAAGATAAACACAAGAAAGGCAATTGGTGTGGATGGGATCTATCCAGGTATATTAAAGGAGGCAGCAAAGGAAGTAAGCAAACCCTTAGCCATAATTATGAGAGCTTCCTTGGACTCAGAGGAGGTACTCATGGACTGGAGATGTGCAAATGTGACCCCAATTCACAAAGGAGGATCAAAGGCTGACACAAGTAATTATAGATCTGTGAGTTTAACTTCTGTTCCCGGAAAATTAATGGAGGCACTGGTTAAAGAAGCACTGCAGGATCATCTAGACAAGACTTCACTGATAGCTCGGACACAGCATGGTTTTGTTAAGGGGAAGTCTTGCCTGACCAATTTGATTGGATACTATGAGGCAGTCACAAAAGAACTGGATGCAGGGAATAACTTTGATATTATATACTTGGATCTTAGAAAGGCTTTTGATACTGTTGCACATGCAAGACTACTGCACAAATTGGAGCAGTGTGGCAATGGAAGCAAATTGCTGCTATGGATAAAGGGGTGGTTGAGGGGGAGAAGACAAAGTGGTAATCAATGGACACTGCTCATCATGGACTAATGTTATTAGTAGAGTCCCTCAGTGTTCAGTATTGGGTCCATTATTGTTTTCTGTATTTATAAATGATACTGATGATGGTATATCAAGCTTAATGTCCAAGTTTGTAGACGATACGAAGGTTGGCAGGGTTGTCAAGGACACTACGCTGCTGCAACAGGATCTGGAAAGGTTGAGCAGATGGGCTGAGAGGTGGCAAATGAAGTTTAACATTGACAAATGTAAAGTACTACATATGGGAAACAGCAACCCTAGAGCAACGTATCAACTCTGTGGTACTACACTGACAGTGGTAGAGAATGAAAGGGACTTGGGGGTGGTTGTGCAGGCAGATATGAAGTTCTCTGAGCAGTGCAGACGGGCTGCAAGAGTAGCTCATGGTGTATTGTCAATGATATATAGGAATTTTTCTAGCAGGGATAAGGAGGTGATTATTCCCTTGTATAAGGCAATGGTCAGACTAAACTTAGAGTACTGTATACAGGCCTGGAGGCCTCATTTCAAGAAGGAAGTAGAGCTGCTAGAACGAGTACAGAGAAGGGCAACAAGATTAGAGAATGGTACAAAAGGGGTGTTCTTACAAAGAAAGGCTTAAGTTTTGCAAATTACAGTGTCTGGAGACTAGGCACCAGCGAGGTGATCTGATAGAGGTGTATAAAGCCTTGAATGGTTTGAGCATGCTCAATGCTGATGGGATTCTTCCTCTTGCTCAGAATAATCACCTGAGAGGGCATAAATTCAAATCGAGGAAAGACAGATGTAGGATAGACGTGCGGAAATTTGCCTTTAGCCAGCGGGTGGTTGGTTGGTGGAACACACTTCCATCCCTTGTCGTGGAAGTTGATAGCCTAAATAAGTTTAAGGCTCAGCTGGGCATGTATTTCGAACGAACAGAGGGGTGAAGTGGAAGTGGTTATTTTTTATTTATTTATTTATTTTTTTTTTTTTTGGCTGATGCTGCATAAGCTTGCTTTCTTGCATCAAATGCCTATGCTAATGCTAATCTCTCTAATACTTACTGAGAGTTAAATTATTTTATAATGCTTTCATCATAATGAGAGTAGTCTTAGAGTCAGTAAAAGTATTTACAGAATAGAAATGGGTAAATGTTACCAGTTCAACCCTATATCTTATTCATATCCTATTCACAAGGGGAGTTCAAACATTAATGTAGGCATACAAGTTTAACCTCTGTGTCATAGAAAATAATGGAATCTATCATCACAACATGCATTTATTAAGTAGATCATGCTGCACCAATCTGATGAGGGTGTTACAAAGCAA
Source organism: Mastigoproctus giganteus (assembly GCF_048544385.1). Taxonomy (NCBI): domain Eukaryota; kingdom Metazoa; phylum Arthropoda; class Arachnida; order Uropygi; family Thelyphonidae; genus Mastigoproctus; species Mastigoproctus giganteus. Next base: position 143,718,351 of record NC_143580.1, read on the forward strand.
ATGGAGGCAAAGAATAATTTTTAAATTCTAGACTTAGATTTCAGAAAATTCATCAATATACTAATAATATTCACACAAATTAACTTGTGCCCTTTAAAAAACTGATTGAACCATACGTACGTCTAAAGCATTTTATCATAGAGATGCTACATATGATAGATGGAGCCATTGGCTCGTGGAGAAGTATGCGTTTTATTACAGCTCTTTCCCATATGCCTTCCACTACTGCAGCTCCCGAAGGTCATCTAGCTGGCCATCCCTGTTATATAGCAAGAAATAACTATATCCTAACATATTAAAAAATTATAAATATTTGATAATATCATACCTCAGGGGAAAACTTCATGGATAATTCAACAATATCAATGCATTTCTGATCTGCTAACAAATCCATAACACAGCATCGCTGTTGCAGCAATTGATCTGGAGCTAAAAGGTACAGCAATAATCTTCCAAACTATGAAATTGATAATAAAAAAAAAAAAAAAAAAAAAAAAATTAGCACACTTTGATATAGACCCAGAAAATTTCGTTTATGCAAACAAAAAAGATCACATCACAGTGCTATATTAATTGAAATTCCCAAGATCCTAACAAATGATTTCAAAGGTGGCTCCTGTCAATATCTATGCTTAATTTGAAATGTGTCTGTTTATATAGAGATATTCCTTTAATGTAGATTTCTGGTGAACATAAGCATCAATAATCTACAATTTTTAATTTTCTGTACTGCTAAAGGGTCTTAAAGCATACATTTCATTCTTCAGTAGTGCCTGCAGGAAGTTATAAATGGGAATTTCACCAATCTCATTTAAAAATGTTTGGGTAGCTGTCAACAAGTTATTACCATTTTAATGAAAAAAAAAAAATTTGCACTGATGGCAACTTAATAAAATCTACAAGATTGACATGTTTTTTTCTGTAAGTGATGGAAATCAGCATTATCCCAGAATATTTAAAGTTTTTATGTTGACCAAACAAGGAATGTTATGAATTAATTGGTCTAAATAGTGAATCTAACATCCATTTATAAAATTATTCCCTTCATCAGTCAGACATCACACACTTATAAAAATTGAGGAATAAAGCTTCCAAGAAATTAAAGTATTCATTAGGGTAATTAATTTATACCCATTAAGCTTGATGGCACAATCAACATGTGAGTATGTTCTGGGGATTAGGGAAATCTTGCAAAAAAATCATTAATATTTTTATTTATTTCAATGCAAAGCACTGCCTTTTCCTTCACTATATTTTGTATATTTGCCTTTATTGTCTCCTGAAATCAATTCTGTCTTGGAAGTGACCATTATGCTAGAGAACAGATGAGATCTGAACTCTTGCTTCATGTATACTTGTATTTCTAGAACTACTATGTTACCTGATTGTAGTTGTGTGCCTCAGTGTGCACGCGTGCACGCACGCACGCACGCACACACACACACACACACACACTTACAGAAAAGACAATCCTTTTGTTGCCATTTCATATTCACAGCAGCTTTTATCTGGGGATTTGGATGGAAAACATCCCAATATTATAATGCTACAAGAGGTGTGTGTGTGTTCAAGTTATAAGGTCTCCAATTTATTTCTCACAAAATAATTGAAGTATATGTGCAGACTGCTTTTAGTCTAACTGCCAATTAGTTCTGAATGTTTTCAGAAGATGAAAGCACAATTGCAGTACCCTAAACAGCATATTATGTTTATATTACTTAAAATGGTACCTTTCACTCATCAAAAGACACACAAAAAGACATTTGTGTCAACTTGTGTGAAGCAATGCTCACTTGATGTGCTGCAGTGAATGGATCTTTCTTTTCCTGAACTGTCATGATGGGTGAGACATTGGTTCTACCATTCGATCCAGAAACAAAACATCAGTCTGCCCAATGGAAGTACACTGATTCACCACTCCAAAAAAGTGCAGAAAAAATTATGCTTGTTGTTTTCTAGAATATTGATGGAATAATCCTTACACATTGTGTACCCAAGGGAGCTATAGTGACAGGAAACTCATATGATGAAGTTCTGAAGAAAACGTTCCTCCCAGCACTTCAGAAAAAACATCTACAGAGACTGAATTACATTTGTTTCCATTTGGACAATGGTTCACCCTATTCTTTTTGGAAACTTTAAAAATCTTTAAAGAAAATAAAATTGAGGTTAACCCACATCATCCATACTCATCTGATCTTGCACCTAGTAACTTTTTTGTTGTTCCCAATGATGAAGGATGCGCTTTATGGCAAAAGATTTCCTAGCTGACAAGCAGCTGCTTCTGCTATTTACCAGTGGGCTAAATATACCTCAAAAAGCTCTGCTACAGCCTTCACGGCTGGAAAGAACAGGTGTGAAAAATGTGTGCAACTTCAAGTAGACAATGTTGAAAAGTGAGGCAAGTGTCATCTCTCTATCTTGGATACTTTATGAGAAATAAATTTGGAGATCTTATAACTTGAAAATGCCTTGTATTTTTCTTAACAGGAATAATTCAATGTTTAGCATTAGCATTAGTAGAGGCATTTGATGCGCGAAAGCAAGCTTATGAAGCATCAGCCAAAAAAAATAAAAAATAAAAATAAATAAAATAAAATAAGTAAATGAAAAATAACCACTTCCACTTCACCCCTCTGTTTGTTCGAAATACATGTCCAGCTGAGCCTTAAACTTATTTAGGCTATCAACTTCCACGACAAGGGAAGGAAGTCTGTTCCACCAACCAACCAACCACCCGCTGGCTAAAGGCAAATTTCCGCACATCTATCCTACATCTGTCTTTCCTCAATTTGAATTTATGCCCTCTCAGGTGATTACTCTGAACAAGAGGAAGAATCCCATCAGCATTGAGCATGCTCAAACCATTCAAGGCTTTGTACACCTCTATCAGATCACCTCGCTGGTGCCTAGTCTCCAGACACTGTAATTTGCAAAACTTAAGCCTTTCTTCGTAAGAGCACCCCTTTTGTAGCATTCTCTAATCTTGTTGCTCTTCTCTATACTCGTTCTAGCAGCTCTACTTCCTTCTTGAAATGAGGGCTCCAGGCCTGTATACAGTACTCTAGGTGTAGTCTGACCATTGCCTTATACAAGGGAATAATCACCACCTTATCCCTGCTAGAAAAATTCCTATATATCATTGACAATACACCATGAGCTACTCTTGCAGCCCGTCTGCACTGCTCAGAAAACTTCATATCTTCTTGCCCAGCCATCCCCAGGTCCTTTTCATTCTCTACCACTGTCAGTGTAGTACCACAGAGTTGATACGTTGCTCTAGGGTTGCTGTTTCCCATATGTAGTACTTTACATTTGTCAGTGTTAAACTTCATTTGCCACCTCTCAGCCCATCTGCTCAACCTTTCCAGATCCTGTTGCAGCAGCGTAGTGTCCTTGACAACCCTGCCAACCTTCGTATCATCTGCAAACTTGCACATTAAGCTTGATATACCATCATCAATATCATTTATAAATACAGAAAACAATAATGGACCCAATACTGAATCCTGAGGGACTCCACTAAGAACATTAGTCCACGATGAGCAGTGTCAACTGATTACCACTCTCTGTCTTCTCCCCCTCAACCACCCCTTTATCCATAGCAGCAATTTGCCTCCAATGCCACACTGCTCCAATTTGTGCAGCAGTCTTCCATGTGCGACAGTATCAAAAGCCTTTTTAAGATCCAAGTATATAATATCAAAGTTATTCCCTGCATCCAGTTCTTTTGTGGCTGCATCATAGTATCCAATCAAATTGGTCAGGCAAGACTTCCCCTTAACAAAACCATGCTGTGTCCGAGTTATAACTGAAGTCTTGTCTAGATGATCCTGCAGTGCTTCTTTAACCAGTGCCTCCATTAATTTTCTGGGAACAGAAGTTAAACTCACAGGTCTATAATTACTTGTGTCAGCCTTTGATCCTCCTTTGTGAATTGGGGTCACATTTGCACATCTCCAGTCCATGGGTACCTCCCCTGAGTCCAAGGAAGCTCTCATAATTATGGCTAAGGGTTTGCTTACTTCCTTTGCTGCCTCCTTTAATATAACTGGATAGATCCCATCGAACCCAGGTGCCTTTCTTGTGTTTATCTTCAACAATTTCTCCTCTACTTTACTCTCAGTTATTACAAGATTCTCTAGCTTACTGCCAGAGGCGAATGCACCTCTGGCATTCCCCTCGCTGAATAACTCCTCACGTGTGAATGTCGATGCAAAATATTCATTTAGTTTGTTATTGTTAGCTACCTGAGTAGGATCATCAACTGTTGAACCATCAATATCCAATGGACCAATCTGATTCATCCCTTTCCTTCTAGAGTTTACATAGGTAAAGAACTCTTTGCTGTTTTTCTTTGCATCCCTTGCCAAAGATTTCTCGTAATCTGCCTTCGCCTGCCTAGCCTCCTTTGTAACTTGATTACAGATCAACTTGTATCTATCATAGGCTTCTGTGTCACGTGTTAATTTGTTTGTATCCCATGCATTTTTCTTCTCTGCCATATGGCTCATTAGTTCATCTGACATCCATTTAGGCCTAAACCTTGAACAATATTTCTTAATTGGTATGTAAAGCCTAGTAGCTTCCAAGATACGTTTTTTGAATGCTTCCCATTTTGCATTTGCTGTTGGTAACATCATCAGTTGGTCCCACTATATAGAATTTAAATACTGTCTCAGTCCATCGTAGTCGCCTTTACGAAAGCAATAACCTTCCCTTTACCCCTAATGGTAGTTACCTCTTTGAGTAAATCCCACTTCAGCACACTGTGATGACTGCCACCTAGTGGTTCATTTATCTGCAGATTCTTTATGCATGAAGAATCACTACTGATAATCAAATCAAGAGTATTACTCCCTCTAGTTGCCTCCCGAACATGCTGATGTAGAAAACAATCATCCAATAAATCCACAAAAGCCTTGCTATTGTGTGAGTGACCAGCCCCCAAATTCCAGTCAATATCTGGGAATTTAAAAACCCCCATTATAAGACTGTCTGATTTACTGGCCCACTATTTCCCTGTATAGTTTCTTATTATACTCATCAGAGCCATTAGGCCTATAGCACGCTCCTACTCTCAATTTGTTATTATCTTTCTGGACAAACTGTATAATAATACAACTAAAACCAAATAAACAGCTATTAAGAATTCTCATCATAAATAAAACATATGAACAAATATAAATGCAATATTACATTTACATTTGATTAGCAAATGTGATTTTCATATTTATAAACAAAATACATTTTAAAGAAGAAAATCTCAACTTCAAGTCTTCTTGTGAAAGTACAATAACAGTAGCAGAAAACATTATTAATTCTATTATACATAGCACTATATCATAACTGCTTTGAAGGGGTTTACAGTGATGTGGTTTTCAATTTTCCCCTCTGATCAGATATCAAAATTACTAAAACACCTGGTCAGGGAAAATGCAATAACAAAACATACGTGACAACAAATTATGATTGTCAATGTAGTCCATGAGATATAACCACCATGGAAAAGAAAGGAAAAAAAGACTTGCTTTACAAATCAAAACTTGTTTATAAGCTTAGAGAAAAAAAAAAAAAAAAAAATAGCCTTTATTAAATGAACCTGTGTAATGTATAAGGCATTTCAAAAATATATGCATCGATTATAGTCTTAGATAGTACATTTGGTCCATTAAACAGGTGGATTCAGAAGATGGTATTTGTTTATTATTTTTAGGAAAGTGAAAAGATTATTAACATCTCGTTGGTTTTCCAGAATCTGCTATAATGTTAGCTGATTAGAGGAACGTAGATGAGAATGCTACTTGTCATTCTCTTATATAATTGGCATTTGATGATCAGATGTTTTACTGTGAGTTTCGTTTGATAGTTGCTGCATACTGGAGGAATTGTTGCTGTTGTTGTTATGGGGGTTTCATGAGGCATAAGCTACTTGGCTATAATGCACCTATTCGTTTATTATAAAATGGAAATCAGAAAGTCTTGTATAGTCAGTAAGGTCCTTAATCAGAAAAGATTAAAAATTCCAGTTTACTTGAGGAAGCGGGAAAAACTCAGAAATATTGGCTTTGTAACCAATCATATTCTCTAGAGTTATTGGTAGATGAATGTTAACCAACAATTGCAGGGTTGAAATTCTGTCTTGTTTATAATAGGAGCAGTCAAGGAGAATGTGTTTAACAGTCATATTTATATAACAATGAGGACACTGCGGTGGATCATCTCTTGTGAGTAAATGAAGGTGGGTTAGGTGAGTATGACCTATTCTTGCTCTTGAAAGGATTACTTCTTCTTGTCTTGATGCACGGACACTAGAGTGCCAGATTTTTGGATCCTCTTTAATCTGAAGGAGTTTATTATTTGTTTGAGAATGCCATAATGCTGCCCATTCTGATAGGCATGCAGCATTAGTCATTAGTGCATAGTCTGATGCTGGAACAGGGACATTGATTAAATGCAAGATGGTTGTGTTTTTTCAAGCATTATCGGCCAGTTCATTGCCAAAAATACCAGAAGGGGCTGGTATCCAACAGAAGGTAACTAGTTTGTGGTGTTCTTCAATCTGCAGTAATAATCTTTTAGTTTCATTAATAACAAAGTGAACTTTATCTCAGGAATTATACAATGACTTGATTGAGCTGAGGGAATCAGTGTAAATTACTGATTTTAAAGACTGGTCAAAAGAGAGATTTTGTAAAGCTAGTTTAATTGTGAATAATTCAGCTGAAAAGATACAGAATTCAGATGGAAGGAATGCTGATACAATTGTATTCGGAAACACTGCAGCTGCTCCAACGTTTGAACTTGATTTAGAGCCATTGTGTATATTGGTAAAAAATCAATATATCTTTGAGTATGAACTGCATGAAGTTGTCTGATATTTGATGCTTGCAAAAAATTACCATTGACAGAGGTAAGCGTCACAGTTCGGTATAGGAGGTGGATTGTTTGTTTGTTTGTTTGTTTGTTATTTGGTTTTTAGGAGCATTAGCAACTAAGGCCATATTGCTCCGGGATATGGGTGGTCATTCCCTGACCTTTCCGCATCTCCGTATTTGGTGGTGATGGGCTCGAACCCCGGTCTAATCAAGAAGCGTGTGCTATGCACTGCTGCTCCTTCCCATCTGGCTACGGAGGCGCCTAGGAGGTGGAACCCATGGTGGTTGAGTATAAGTTACTACCTGTTGTATGGAATGGATGGAAACATTCCAAACCTGCATTAGTTCAAGAAGGCAAAGGCCAGCTTGGTTTTACTATGCTAGGTTTATTTCTGTACAGATTTTCTAATGGTGGATTGAAAAGGTACGACTGAATGGGATGCGAGGCAGAACTTTGTATCTTAACAGAGCACTTCAGCAATAGCGATTTCCTACATAAAGATAGTGGGGGCTCGTGATCATCAATGTAAAGGCCGTGTGCTGGTGATGTTCTGAATGCACCAAGTGCAATCCCCAGTGAACAGTGTTAAACTGGATCAAGCCAGCGTAATGCACTCTTTCTGGCAGAATCATAAATGGGAGCCCCATAATCAAGACGGGATCTGATTAATGCTCTGTATAATCAAAGCAGGGAGGTACGATCTACACCACAGGTTAGGGAAGATAGTGCTCTAAGTATATTTATTTTTTTTTTTTTTTTAGACAGGCTGTACGTAATTTTTTAATGTGCTCTAAGAAATTTAGCTTGTTGTCCATGATTAGTCCTAGAAATCTGATGTTATTAGCTACTGGGATGGAGATATTACAGATATGAATTTCAGGATCCAAATGGCACGCGTTGTTTACAAAAATGGATAGCAACTGTTTTCTGCTGTGAAAGTCTATAGCTGTTGATGCCGTCCAATTGCTGTATTTTATTTAGTGATATCTGAAGCTTTCATTCAATAGATCTCATGTTTTGGGAATGACAGGAGATGGAAAGGGGTCATCTGCATAAAAGTAAGCACCTACCGGTATTTAGAAGTTCTTTAGTAATAGAATCTATTCTAGGCACCTCCGTAGCCAGGTGGGAAGGAGCAGCAGTGCGTAGCACACGCTTCTTGATTAAACCGGGGTTCGAGCCCATCACCACCAAATACAGAGGATGTGGAAAGGTCAGGGAATGACCACCGCATATCCCGGAGCAATATGGCCTTAGTTGCTAATGCTCCTAAAAAAAAACAAAAAAAAAAAACCCAAACCAGAATCTATTCTGAGAGCGAAAAGAGTGGCACTCAGTACTGATCCCTGTGGAATGCCTTCTTCCTGAATGAATGTTGCAGAAAGGTCTTGCTGGTATCAAACTTGAAACTATGTAGTATGTAGAAAATTCTTCACAAATATAGGAAGGTTGCTTGATTTGATTTGATTTGATTTAGATTTTACTGGTGCAAAAAATTACTGCGGTTATACTGCTAGGAAGGTTGCCCCGACACCAAGAGAATAAAGATCTTTTAGTATACCATGCCGCCTTTGGTGTCAAAGGCCTTCTCTATATCTATGGAAACCATTACTAGATGTCCATGTTTAACAAAGGCATTACGAATGGAAAATTCAGCCTTAACCATAAGGTCCAAGTATGACCTGTTTTGATGAAAGCCATACTGACTATTGCTCATTAACCGTTCTGACTCAATGATCCAGACAAGTCTACTGTGGATAATTTTTTCTAGAATTTTGCTGAGGCAGATTGAGACGGATATTGATCTATAGCTATGGGGATTGGTTTGATCTTTTCCAGGCTTTAGGAAAGCAAAAACAGTAGAATGATGCCAAGAAGCTGGATAAACATTTTCTAGAAAAACACGATTGTAAAAAACCAGGTGAGGAGGGCAAAGCTCTGTCATCAAAATGTTGTAGCATAACATAATAGATCCCATCTGGTACGGTGGGCTGTTCCGATGGCATGCAAGAATTCGGAATATTATAGGGGTTTGTTATATGGCAGAAGGGGGGCAGTTTGGAAGTTAAAAAAATGCTGTTCTGCAGTGTTTTTAATTCTTTGAAACGATGAAGTATAAGCTGAGCCCACTGAGATTTCAGCAAATGTATTGCCCAATGCATTTGCAATATCCAAAGGACTAGATAAATCTTGCCCATTACAGGGTAGGACTGGAGAAGGTACGGTAGGAAACTTACCAGAAAGCTGTCTAATTTTTTTCCATATTATTTTGGTGTCAGTGTTTTTGTTGATACTTGATGCAAAACGGGTCCAGGATTCTTTCTTAAAGAAATTAAAAGCTACTGCCTTTAATTTCTTATAATTAATGAGATTTGGTGTGGTTGGACATAGCCGAAATAAATTACAAGCTTTATTTTTGGCCTTCTTTGCTTTGGTGCAATCCTCATTCCACCAGTAGTTATAATGCTTTCGGCCCGGCGGATTAGTTAGTGGTATTGTGTGTTTGGTTTGGTTTGGTTTTAGTTTTTTTTTGGCGCATTAGCTTCTATGGCTATAATGCGCCAAGGCCATTTTATCGTATTTAATAGTCACGGTCTTGAACCCCGGTTCACTCAAAGAACGCGTGCTATGCACTCTCGCTCCTGACCACTCGGCTACGTCAGGCCTATTGTGTGTTTAGTCACATTTAAAAGGTGCAACGTGACATAATTTGTCACGTTATCAATAGGCTGGAGGCGGATTTTTTTGCTCATCAAGAGCAATTGATGACTGAAATTTTGCCCAATTTGCACAGACAAATTTCCAATTTCTGCAGGGTTGAGTTGAAGGAGTTGGTGCTATCAAAAAGTTGCATACTATTGGAAAGTGGTCACTGCCCATAGGATTATTTCATATGTACCACTCTATCATCAGGACCAGTACTGGAGAACAAATTGAGAGATCTATTGCTGGGTGTATCCAGTTGGGAGCTGTACATGTGTGGGTGCACTAGTATTAAGTATGGTGAGATTTAGTGCCTCTAAAAAGCTTTCAATTAGTCGACCCCGTCTATCTAATTTAGTAGTGCCCCATAAAGGGTGGTGACCATTAAAGTCCCCTAATATACAAAGAGGTGGAGTTATTTGTATGAAGACATCTTCAAGGTCTTTTAAAGAGTAAGTATGGTTTGGTGGTAGGTAGATTGAGACAAGTGTTATTGCAATGTGGAGAGTTATACGAACAGCAACGGCTTCTATTTCCGTTTAAAGTGGTACATGTTTAGTTGGGATCTTTGAATTAACTAAGATTTCCACACTACCATGGGCTGCATTAGCTGTATTTCGATCTCTTCGATAAAGGCAAGAGTTCTTTATCAAAGGGGAAATTTGCATGATTAGGTATGCTTCTTGAAGACAAAGAGCAACTGGAGAATAAAGATTAATTAGATCTCGGGTATCTTCTGTATTGCAATGAAAGCCTCTGCAGTTCCATTGTAAAATACAAGGCATTATTTGTGTTTAGTTGATGGAGCTGATTCCGACTGCTTTCTGAAGGTGACTGGTTTATGACATTCAAATTTTTGTTTGTCTTTTTTTTTTTTTTTTTTTGGAAAACTGGCCGACCAGTGTCTTTTCTTGCTTCTTGGTAACTGACTTTGTTCTCAACCTTGTATTTTGCTATTTTTTCTCGGTTTTCCACTTTTCACATGTCTTGGAATATGCAGGATGGTTGCCTTTGCAATTTGGACAGGTCATTTTATATGTGGTCTGAGGATCTACAGTTGGGACAGACAGGAATTCCTCTACATACAGTTTGAGAATGGCCATACTTCTGGCACATTTATAGCATCTTAAAAGGTTAGGAATGTAGGGGTGGATGCGACATAATAAATAACCTGCTTTTACAGCGGAGGGTAAGTTAGGCGTATTGAATGTAAGATTAATATTTCTAGTAGGTGCCAGCTGATTATCTTTTTTAATCATTATTCTTTTTGCTTCAATTACATTCTGTCCCTGCAGTTCTTGGGTTATTTCATCCTTGGTGACATTTACTATATCCCAACTAGATATGACACTCTTAGATGAATTTAGGGTTGCATGAGGAGATATTTTTACAGGAATGCCAGCAAAGCTTGTTAGTTTTAAAAGCTTTTCAGAATGTCTTTGATTCACGGTTTCTATAAGTAAGTCTCCTGATTGCAGTCTCTTCACCATCTTGGGAGATCCTGCAATACCCTCCAGATGTTTCTGTATAACAAATGGAGACAATTTACTCATAGGCTGGTTATTAAGAGAGTGGAAGGTTAAGAAAGATGGGCAGTGTTGTTCCATCCAATCATCCTTTTAACTGCTTGACCTCATTTTCAGTGTCGACATGGTCTGTATTTGCCATGTTTGCGCCTTTTCGCCCTTGGCAAGAGGTCTTTTTTTTTGCCGAGGTTTCTGGCCCCACAACAGGGAGGCAAGAGAAGTGCTGCACGATTTGCTTGGAAGCCAAGCAGTTAGAAGGGTTAGTTAATTAGTAAAGTGTGTAATATAAATAATAAAAAAGAAAGGTAAGTTTCCTTACTTGAGATCTTCCAAGTGTAGAACTGATTTATAAATGAAACTGTTGATAGAAAACGATATAACTTAAGAGGAACTTTTGTCTCTAAGAAAAATCACTATTTAATTCGCAATATGAACGCTTGACCTCGAATTCGCTTGGCACCCATGGCCAGAAATTGTTGCATGTGAGTAGGTAGCTATGAATTAGGTGAGTGCGCCGAATGCATAATCTAGCAAGTATGACTTCTTTCCAATTCCCCTTAAGCATGATAGTCACTGCTTGTATTCATTCTTAATCTGGAATGCTTTATTGCTTTTGTGTTCCTGAAATTGATAGCTATATTTTTCTATAGGTACCTTGTGTGATGTTTGTCATCAGTACAAGGTATCCAGATGTCTAATGGTATAAGACTGGCATTCTTGGAAGCAAAGTGTGGTTATTCATTTCCTATAATCCAGCATTCCCAGATATCCAACAAAAAAATTATTTTTTGTCCATTTGTATGAAGATGTACTAACTTTATTTGAATGTGTTATAGTAAGGGATCACTGGAAGGAAATTTACACTGAAGAAAGCAGATACAGTGCTTAAGGAATTGGTATAGATAATGGTTTGAGGGTTTAAAGAGATCAGGACAGCACACAATTCTGCAACGTACGTACTGTACTCCAAAGAGAGCAGCTGAAACATTATAATGTTTCGTACAACTACAGCTAAGACTATAATTGATGAATATGTTTTTGAAATGCCTTCTACATTACACTGGTTCATTTAATAATGGTATTTTAATTTTTTTTTTTTTTTTTTTCTAAGCTTATAAAAAAGTTTTGGATTTGTAGAGCAAAAGTCTTTTTCCATTTTTTTATTTTTTTCCATGGTGGTGATCTCTCATTGACTACATTGACAATAATAATTTGTTGTCACATATATTTTGTTATTGCCTTTTCCCTGACCAGGTGTTTTAGTTATTTTGATATATCATCAGAGGGAAAATTGAAAACCACATCACTGTAAACCACTTCAGAGCAGTTATGATATAACACTAAGTATAATAGAATTAATAATGTTTTCTGCTACTGTTATTGTACTATAACTAGAAAACTTCAAGTTGAGATTTTCTTCTTTAAAATGTCAATTTTACTGTCTGTTTTGGAATCATTGGTGAATATTTCAGTGAAATTGGAAAACTAAAGAGTGAGTGGATGGATTTGCTTGACACTGAAATTTGGAAGTGCATTCTTTCCCCATTCTTGGAAATGTGTACTAGGGGTATTTGCCATGGTGGTATAGCTGCACTAACGTCTGGAATTATGCTATACAAATTTAGTCTCCAACATGTAGATAAAATTTGTAGACTAATTACACAAAGCGATATAAATTATCCCATTTTGTTGTGAACATGAATTGCCATGCAGGATTTGGGAAACTTCTGATTTTAGCTGCACAGTTTAATAGTAAAGCATACCAACAAAGATGTAGTGGAGGTTCATGTACTTCCATATAGACTCTAAACTGATGATGTATGAAAAGGCCCTAGTGCAATTTGTAGAGCATTGCAATGTACAGGATCAAGCCATTTTAATACACTTTTTCTGGATGAGATACATACAGGAGAACTCATACTCCAGTCGAGTTCTAATTAATAAATGGTACAGGAGCAGCAGAATGTAATGACCTGCACACCTTGACATACCAGAAATTACCCTAAGCAGATTTAGTTTCTTTAAACAGGCTGAATTTAATAAGCTGTAGAAAATTTTATTATTTTATTTTTTATCTAGTATTAGACCAAGAAACCTAATATTACATTTAAAAATAAATGGATGATAACTGAATTGTAAATCTGAATAATGATGAAAATTACATTTATATAAAAAATAGATAGTTGTTGTTCCTTTCTTTGGGAGTCAAAGCCCATTTTTTTCTGTCTACTGAACAAGCCTATTAATGGTGCCTTAAAGCTTTCATTCAATTAGATGCATATTTTCAGAGTGGCTTGAGATTAACAGATTGCCTGAATATAGGTTTGTTTTGACTGTGCCAGGAATACATTTAGTAAAAAACATTAGGTAGCCCCTTCTTTTTCTTCTACTTGCACATACATTGAAAGATTGTAGATTGAAAATGTACATGACAGGTTCTGTTGCACAAAGCATTACAGTAATATTTCATAAGATGACCTCAAAGTTCTTCAAACTGTAGCATCTGGAGACTAGGCACCTGTAAGGTGATCTAATTGATGTGTATAATGCTTTGAGTGGTTTGAGCAAGCTCAATGCTTATGAGATTCTTCCTCTAGCTCAGATGATGCACTTGAGGGGGATAAAGGGGATTCAAATTTAGGAAATACAGTTCAGAATAGATGTGCAGAAATTCCCTTTAGCCAGTGAGTGGCTGATTGCTGGAACAAACTTTCATTTGTCAATGTGGAAATTGACAGCTTAAATAGATTCAAGAACAGGACAAAGTTTTGGTAAAAATGGATAGATGAAATGGGAAGGTTTTCTTTTTTTGGATAATGATACATATGCTTGCTTTCTTGCTGTTGTTTTGTCATTTGGTTTTTAGGGGCATTAGCAACTAAGGCCATATTGCTCCGGGGATATGCGGTGGTCATTCTCTGACCTTTCCGCATCCTTCGTATTTGGTGGTCACGGGCTCGAACCCAGGTCTAATCAAGAAGCGTGTGCTACGCACTGCTACACTGCCCACCTGGCTATGGAGGCGCCTTGCTTTCTTGCATCATATGCCACTATTAATGCTAATGGTATGTGACAATGGTTAGGCCGCATCTTGAGTACTGCATAGAGGTCTGGGAGCTCATTTTAAGAAGCATGTATGTAGATTTCCTGGTGCAGAGAAGGGCCATGAGATTGGGGAAAGGTGAAAGGGTGCTCTCATAAAGAAAATTTTTAGTTCTGAAAATTGCAGTATCTGGAGGAGACTAGGCACCTGCAAGGTGATCTGATTGAGGTGTTTCAGGCTTTGAATAGATTGATTCTTCTTCCTGTTCAGACTACACATGTATGAGGAAGCATAAATTCAAATTGAGGAAGGATAGTTGAAGGATAGATATGCTGAGGTTTGCCTTCACCTAGTGTGAATGGTTTATTGTTGGAGCAAACTTCCATCTGTTGTTGTGAAGTCAGTAATTTGTATAAATTCAAGGAAGAACTAGACAAATTATTGGATGGGATGGACAAGTAATGTGGGATTTTTTTTTTTTTTTTTTGGCTGACGCTTTATAAGCTTGCTTTCTTGCATCATATACCACTAGTACTACTACTAATAATAACAACATGGCAAGATCCAATCTTCCTTATATCTCAAGGGTACAGTGCTAAAAAAAATTGTTTGCAGGCTGGCTGCTAGGTAATCCACCGAATTGAACCTATTGGTAACTCCCTAGGAGGCTTCCGAATCAGCTAGTGTGTAATCTCGCGGCTGCTACTCTGCCAGATAGTGATTAAGGAAGTTCACTAGTTTGAATGGGGACACATTATGTAAAGAAGCTGAGTATATCCTTGTCTTGTGTATGCTATATCCAAAAACTTCATAACTTCATATATCATGTCCTCCCTACCTTTCATTACTATTGAATACATCATGAATAGTCAAACTAATAGAACAAACTTATCTGGGAAAAGATCTAAACCTATCTGACACTTCCTTGCTCATTTCACAAATATACATGGTCTCAATTCCAATCAAAATGATGTACATTACCCGTTACAGCCTGCCAACTCCACATACTTTTTTGGACAGAATCCCAATTATAGGTTGATTCAACCACTTCTCATCTTCATTGTCCTAATTATTTCCGATATGAATCTTTTTATTTCAAAATGTACACTTCTGCATATGTCTGCTTTGATGTTCCATGTCAGCAACTCAGTAATTTGGAATCTCTTCTTTTCAATATTTTCTGGCTTAAAATCTGTCTACCCTGTCTGACTATCCGACAAATTCCTCTGTTGCCCCTATTGTTCTCCCAACTCAACTAATCACTTGGAATGCTTTGAAACTTGAATTTCTCCATTCCTAACAATGGCACAATTTTCTTTGGTGATTTTAAGGTTATTTAATGTTCACAACTCCAGGTGGCTTCTGTTTTCTAGTCACCTGGACTAAGCTGATTGAGATGCTGATACTTTATTATTATCACTAGCCATATAGTGCAAAGAAGCCTGAGACTTATGCTGCAACAGCAAAAAAAAAAAAAAAAAAAAAAAAAAAAATTTCAGAGAGAGAGAGAGAATTAATAGCAGTAGTAGTAGTGGTATGTGATGCAAGAAAGCAAGCGTATGAGCTTATGCAGCATCAGCCAAAAAAAAAAAATTACAAAACAATCCCCTCTAAATATTTGTACAGTTCCTCCTTAAATTTATTTAACCTATCAACTTCCACAATGACAGATGGAAGTCTGTTTCAGCAATTAACCACCTGCTGGCTAAAGGCAATTTTCTGCACATCTACTCTACATCTGTTTTTCCTCAATTTCAATTTATGCCCCCTTAGGTTCGTAATCTGAACAAGTGGAAGAATCGAATCAGAATTCAGCATGCTCAACCCATTCAAGGCTGTATACACCTCAATTAGATCACCTCACAGGTACCTGGTCTCCAGCTGCTGCAATTTACAGAACTTAAGCCTCTCTTGGTAAGAGGATCCCTTCATTCCCCTCACCAATCTTGTTGCCCTTCTCTGTACAAGCAAATCGACATCCTTCCTAAAGTGAGGCCTCCAGACCGCCATGCAGTACTCAAGGCATGGCCTGACCATTGCCTTATACAGAGGGACAATCACCTCATTTTCCCGGCAAAAAAAATTCCTGTATATCATTGACAACACCACATGACCTGCCCTGGCAACCTATCTGCATTGCTCAGAAAACTTCATATCTGACTGCATAGCTACTCCCAGGTCTTTTTCATTTTCTACCTCCTTAAGTGTAGTACAACACAGTTGGTATGTTTCTCTAGGGTTACTCCTACCCATATGCAGTACTTTGCATTTTTCAATGTTAAATTTCAGTTGCCACTTCCAAGCCCATCTGCCCAAATTTTCTAGATCCTGTTGCAGTAACATACTGCCATTACTGGCATTAACAACCCTGCCAACCTTTATATCATCTGCAAACTTCGATACTAAGCCTGATATACCTTCATCAATATCATTGATAAATACACAAAACAACAGTGGACCCAACACCAAACCCTGTGGCACTCCACTAATAACATTAGTCCACGAAGAGCCGCACCCATTGATTACCACCCTCTGCTTTGTCCCACTCAACCATCCTTTTATTCATTGTACCCTTAATACTTACCCTTAATACCATTCTGCTCCAATTTGTACAGTAATCATCCATGTGCAACAGTGTCAAAAGTTTTCCTGAAATTCAAGTATATGACATCAAAATTATTTTTTGCATCCAGTTCCTTTGTAACCACATCATAATAACCAATTGAATTTATCAGACAAGAATTTCCCTTAACAAATCCATGCTGTGTCTGAATTATTGCTGCAGTCTTGTCTAGATGATCCTGCAATGCATCTTTAACCAGTGACTCCATTATTTTACCTGGAAAAGAAGTTAAATTAACTGGTCTGTAATTACTCGTGTCACCTTTCGATCCCCCTTTCTGAATTGGGGACACATTTGCACATCTCCAGTCCGTGGGGATGTCCCCTGAGTCCACAGATGCTCTCATTCTTATGGCTAAGGGTTCGCTTAGTTCCTTTGCCACCTTCTTTAATATAACTGGATAGATCCCATCCACCCCAGGTGCCTTTCTTATTTTTAATTTTAACAATTTCTCCTCCACTTTGTTCTCAGTTATTACAAAATCATTAAGTACCCTCTTACAATTTGATAAACTTGTGGCATTATCAAACCTTAATAAATCCTCATGTGTGAATGAAGATGCAAAATACTCATTCAGTTTATTTGCTATCTGAGCAGGATTATCAACAGTTGAACCATCCATATCAAGTGGACCAATCAGATTCATCCCCTTCCACTTATAGTTTATATAAGTAAAGAAATCCTTGCTGTTTTTATTAGCATCCTTTGCCAAAGATAGAATGCACTGGTCCCACAGGAACTAGTAGCAGGTGACTCTATTGTCACGGAAACGGGGAACATGCTTTGAAAAAGAATAGGTGGAACAGGACCAGGGTATGTCTGCAAGAGGCAAAGGTTGATGACGTTGTAGAGTGGATATCATCTTTTAAGGGCACAAAAGGTGATATAGTTGTAAATGTTGGCACTAATGATATTAAGAGTAGGACACCGGTAGAATTACTTAACAAGTACAGATACCAACTAAGAAATATTGTTCAAGATTTTGGCCTAAATGGAGGTCATATCAACCGGTGAAATACCACCACTTTGCTTATTGGAGGCTTCGAAGTGCTGGAACCCATGTTTAGTCTCTAGAGCTAAGTTCCGGCCAACCCTTCCCTATCTCTTCCATCATGCAGTATGATTGATGATTTTTGAGGTTATGATGAATGTTGTGGCGAGATCCAATATTCCTTACATTTCGAGGGTACAGCTCTAAAACGGTGTTCGCAGGCCGGCCGCTAGATAGTACACCGGACCAAACCTATTAGTAACTCTCTAGGAGGCTTCCGGATCAGCTAGTGTATAATCTTGCTACCTCTACTCTGCCAGATAGTGACTGGAGGGAGTCCGAGTAGTGTGTATGCGGGGAGCATTGTCGAGGCCACGTTATGTCAAGGATCTGGGCATATTCTTACCACATATACGCCATATCCAAAAATTTCATTACTTCATACAGCATGTCCCACCCACTTTTTCTTACTATTGAATACACCATGAATTGTCAAAATAATAGAGCAAGCTTATCAGCGAAAAGATCTAAACCTCCCAAGGACTTCCTAATTCATTTCACAAATATACGTGGTCTCAATTCCAATCTCAACGATGTCCATTTCCACTTGCAGTCTTCCAAACCCCATGTACTTTTTCTGACTGAATCTCAGTTATCAGTTGATTCAACTACTGCTCATCTCAGATGTCCAAATTATTTGCTGTATGATTCCTTTCGCCTCAAAGGTGGTACTTGTGCATATGTCCGTTCTGATATTCCCTGTCAGAGACTTGGCAATTTGGAATCTCCTCTCTTTGATCTTCTCTGGCTTAAAATCTCTCTACCTCATTGTGTAAAATTCATCTGTTGTCTCTACCGTTCTCCCAACTCCACTAATCACTTGGAGCTCTTTGACTTCCTCTCTTTGCAACTTGACTTTCTCCAGTCCAACTTTCCTAACAGTGAGGTAATTTTCCTTGGTGATTTTAACGTTCACAACTCCAGCTGGCTTCCATTTTCTAGTCACACCGACCCAGCAGGTCAAGATGCTGAAGCTTTTGCAATTACGAATGACCTAGCACAGATTGTTCATTTACCTACAAGAATACCGGACAATCCTAATCATACAGCCAATACGCTTGATCTTTTTCTCACAAACAACCCTTCTAAGTACAAGGTTGAAGTGAGAGGTCCTTTAGGCACTTCAGATCACAACTTGGTGATTGCCTCTTCTCCAATGGAACCTTTATCTCATGGCTATTCCCAACCTCGTATTGTTTGGCATTACAAGAATGCAAAATGGGATGACCTGCGAGACTTCTTTTCTTCTTTTCCTTGGTCTGATTACTGTTTCAAAACTTCGGTTGTCAACGTTTGCTCAGATCGAGTCAGTGAAATTATTCTTGCAGGAATGGAATCCTTTATCCCACACTCCACTTTAAAATGTCGTCCTTTATCTAAACCTTGGTTTTCCAATAAATGTGCTAAGGCTGTCCAAGAGAAGAATGTTGCATATCGTAATTGGCTTGTTTCTAATTCTTCAGTTTCATTTTCTGCCTACACCAAAGCTCGCAACAATTGTAAAGCAGTTATTAATCAGTCCAAACTAGAGTTTGAACAGGCTAAGAGTAGAAAACTTGCTCTTTGCCCTAATGGTAGCCGAGCATTCTGGTCTCTTGCCAAAGCTATTGGCCGCAACTTTTGCCCATCTCTGCTCCCACCTCTGTCCAAACCAGATGGTTCTGTTGTCACTTAAGCCAAGGATAAAGCTGACCTGCTAGCATCCCATTTTTCTTCCAGCTCATGTATTAATGATCTTGGTAAAACACCTCCCACCATTCCTAACACGCTCCATTCAATGCCTCCTGTGGTCTTCCGTCAAAAGGATATCAGAAGGATTTTGATGAATCTTGATGCTAAGAAAGCTCCAGGTCCTGATGGTATTTCTCCACTTGTTCTCAAAATCTGTGCTCCTGAACTTACTCCTATTCTTTGCCGCCTTTTTTTCACTTTCTTATTCCAAAGGTGTTTTTCCTTCTGCTTGGAAATTTGCTCATATCCAGACAGTTCCTAAAAAGGGTGACAAATCCCTCCCATCCAATTATCGTCCCATTGCAATGACTTCTACTCTTTCTAAAGTAATGGAGAAATCCATTAACCGCCAACTCTTAAACTACCTAGAAACCTTCCGTCTGATCAATGATCGCCAGTATGGATTCCGTCAGTGTCGATCGACTGGTGATATTCTGGCTTATGTTACACATTTATGGACTAATTCAATGGAAAGGTTCGGTGAAACACAAGTAGTTGCTCTTGACATCTCAAAGGCTTTTGATCGTGTTTGGCATAAAGGTCTTCTAAACAAGCTTCCATCTTATGGTTTGCCAACTGTTTTTAGTAATTGGTTATCCAGTTTTCTCTCTGATCGCTTACTGAGGGTGGTGGTAGATGGCTCTCTGTCTTCTAACTTCTCCACTAATGCCGGTGTCCCCCAAGGTTCAGTTCTTTTCCCCACTCTTTTCCTCTTGAATATCAATGACCTTCTTCCATTGACTGGAAATCCTATCCATAGTTTTGCCGATGATAGCACATTGCATTCAACTTTCCATTTTGAGAAACCTTGTCCAGCTCAATCAGCTTCAAGTTCTCGAAAATCTGCTGCCAATTCCTGAAATGCCGATCTTCGGGTAATTCTCCAGTGGGGCAAAGACAACTTAGTTGATTTCAACCCTTCTAAAACTTAGTCTTGTCTTATATCTCGCAAAAAGGATTCTTCTGCTCCTATGCTTATCTTTGGTGACACTCCGATTTCTAGGCAAAATGATATATCTCTTTTGGGGATTACCCTGACTTCTAATCTCTCTTGGCACAAGCACATTACAAATATTGCTTCCTCTGCATCTAAAAAACTTGGTTTTCTCTTTCGCTCTCGGCATTACTTTTCTTCCAAACAGCTGCTCACTCTGTATAAATCGCAAATCCGCCCTGCCATGGAATATTGTTCCCACATCTGGGGTGGTGCCCCCAAAAACTCTCTCAGGCTTCTTGATTCCATTCAGAAGAGGGCAGTTAGGTTAATTAATGATTCATCTCTAACAGAGTCTCTCCACTCACTTTCTCATAGATGCACTGTTTCTGCTGCATGCCTCTTCTACAGATACTTCCATGGGCACTGTTCTTCTGAATTGGGTTCTATAAT
Source organism: Mastigoproctus giganteus (assembly GCF_048544385.1). NCBI lineage: Eukaryota > Metazoa > Arthropoda > Arachnida > Uropygi > Thelyphonidae > Mastigoproctus > Mastigoproctus giganteus. Next base: position 143,739,294 of record NC_143580.1, read on the forward strand.
TCCCGCTCTCTCTTTCAAAACAGTCCGAACACATGCCGCCACCAGCCAACATCCATTTACTGTTCAACTTCAAACCCACAGAACCAACTTTTCATCTTCCTCATTTATTCATTCAACTGCCGTTTTCTGGAACAACCTTCCTTCATACGTATTTCCTGAAAATTAGGATCTACAGAAGTTCAAGTCCAATATCAACAAATATCTTCTTTCGTCTTCTCAACCTCCAACCCAAGCACGGTACTAAGTACTATAGGTTCTAATACCTCTTGTGTTTGGGGTTCTCATAAAAAAAAAAAAAAAAAAAAATATGAACTAATGAGACACATGGCAGAGAAGAAAAATGCATGGGATACATATAAATTAACACGTGACAAAGAAGCCTATGATAGATATAAGCTGGTCTGTAACCAAGTCACAAAGGATGTTAGGCAGGCAAAGGCAGATTATGAGAAATCTTTGGCAAAGGATGCAAAGAAAAACAGCAAAGAGTTCTTTACTTATGTAAACTTGGAAGGAAGGGGATGAATCAGATTGGTCCACTTGATATCGAAGGTTCAACTTTTGATGATCCTCCTCAGGTAGCTAACAAACTAAATGAATATTTTGCATCAACATTCACACATGAGGAGTTATTCAGTGAGGGGGAATGCCAGAGGTGTATTTGACTCTGGCAATAAGCTAGATAATCTTGTAATAACTGAGAGTAAAGTGGGAAAGAAGTTGTTGAAGATAAAAACACACAAAAGGGACCTGGGGTGGATGGGTTCTATCCAGTTATATTAAAGGAGGTAGCAAAGGAAGTAAGCAAACCCTTAGCCATAATTATGAGAGCTTCCTTGGACTCAGAGGAGGTACCCATAGACTGGAGATGTGCAAATGTGTCCTCAATTCACAAAGGAGGATCAAAGGCTGACACAAGTAATTATAGACCTGTGAGTTTAACTTCTGTTCCAGGAAAATTAATGGAGGCATTAGTTAAAGAAGCACTGCAGGATCATCTAGACAAGACTTCAGTTATAGCTCAGGCGCCTCCGTAGCCAGGTGGGAAGGAGCAGCAGTGCGTAGCACACGCTTCTTGATTAGACCGGGGTTCGAGCCCGTCACCACCAAATACGGAGAATGCGGAAAGGTCAGGGAATGACCACCGCATATCCCGGAGCAATATGGCCTTAGTTGCTAATGCTCCTAAAAACCAAACAACAACAACAACAACAGTTATAGCTCAGACAGAGCATGGTTTTGTTAAGGGGAGATCTTGCCTGACCAATTTGATTGGCTACTATGATGCAGTTACAAAAGAGCTGGATGCAGGGAATAACTTTGATATTATATACTTGGATCTTAGAAAGGCTTTTGATACTGTTACACATGGAAGACTGCTGCACAAATTGGATCACTGCCACCTAATGGTTCCTTTATCTACAAATTTTAATTACCCAAATGATCACTGCTGATAACCAGATCAAGAGTATTACCCTCTCTTGTTGCCTCTCGAACATTCTGCTGCAGAAAACAATCATCCAATAAATCCAGAAATGTCTTACTACTGTGCGAGTAACCAACCCATAAGTACCAGTCTATATCTGGGAAATTCCCCATTATAAGACATTCTGATTTACTAGCCCACTCTATTTCTCTGTACAATTGTTCATTGTACTCATTCGAGTTATTAGGCCCATAACACACTCCTACTCTTATTTTTGCTTTTACAGTGCTTATATCACACCAAATTGACTCAATGGTGCACTGTTCATCTATATCAACTGGATGCATTTCTTTTGATTTTATGGTTTTCTTAATTAACAGCATAACACCCCCTCCCTTCCTATGCTGTCTATCCTTTCTGTACACATTGTACTCCCCAAAATTCCAGTTCTGCATTCCTTATATCTGAGTGACACCACGTCTCTGCTATCACAACATTATTTGCCTTTGATGTCTTGACCAACACTTCAAATTCATCAAATTTATTTACTATACTTCTAACATTGGTATACATGCAAGTATACATGTACCTATTCTTATTAGTAGTAACCCTAACACATCCCACATACCCACTTGTTTCATGATGACTGCCATCAGTCACTGAAACCCCCAACACTCCTCACTCCATGCAGCTGCTTATTCTAATAGAAGTAGTGCAAGAATCACCGTCACCTCTGCTTGAAGCTTCTTTTAACCTTTTAGTCTGTGAATCACCCCAAGTTAGCAGTTTTCCGACCCACCTAACACTGCCTCGATAGCATCAGCAAATATTTTTGCACCCTTTCTATTTAAGTGTATCCCATTCCTGTAGAAGCAGTCTCTCATGTTAACAAGCACAGACCAGGCTGAAAAAAAATTTTACCCATTGAGCTTTGCACATTTCCTCCAGGGCCGAATTGATTGACAAGGCTCTAACCATGTACTCCCTCCTATCGTGTCTGGGCAGAATTGCAGACACTTTCAAATTTAACCCTAATTCACAAATGTTTTGCAATATTGACCTGTACTTGTTAAGTAAATCTGCAGATCTCCTACTCTTAGTGTCATTGGTGCCAACATGTAAAAGATGTAAAGCATATGTCATTTAAAAGATGATATATGCTTTACAATGTCATCAAGTTTTGCCCTGGAAGACAAACCCTGGTCCTATTCCATCTATCCTTTTTACACAATATATTCCCCGTCTCCCTGACAATAGAGTCACCAATGATAACTAACTACTGTAGGACCAGTGCATTCTGCCTTGGAGGTTTCCACTGTGTTGCCTGATGCCCAGGAGTAAGCTCTCGCGTTGAGTTGGCCAGATGAGAGCTTAACAGGCCCCTCATTAATTTCTCCGAGGGCGTTTACCCTACACCTCAAGCTCTCATAGATACCCATCAGAACGCTGAGCTGATGCCTAATTTCTAGACACTCGCTACACCTGGCACACACAAAGACATCCTACTTGGCTAGATCATATTCCGTTCCAGAGAGTTCGGCAAACATTTCACAAGTTGCACATTTTTTAAGGCTGTGATGCATTTGAGAATCACCCCCCCTCCTCAGTTCTACCACGAGTCACAGCACTCCTGCCACTTTGTGCCCGTTGCTTTTCAGCTCTGGTCTGGGGCATGATATTTTAAATTAATAACATAAATTTAGTTAACTAATTGTCAGTACTACACTATCTAATAGAATACTAAATGCAGGGATGCGAATTATGCTATATAATTTTACGTTAGAGCTACCTGTTTACCACAATTAAAAATTTGAATTCCCTACCACCCTATACAAAAACAATGGCTGCAAGATTCGAACGAAACAACAGTTTTACGTATATTAAGTAGTAATCTACAAAAACTCTTATCTAAATTAAAAATAAAAATAACCAGCATATCTAGAACTATATAGCTACTTATTAAGTTCAACATAAAATAACAATTAGGTAAATAAAATGGCAAACACATCGCTTTTTCAGAGCCTGTAATTCATAGCTGTAATTTTTAAAGAGAGTCAGCGCCCTCCGAAGGGAAGGGAATCACCAAGAAACAGAAGAATGATGATATCCAGCTCAGGACCCTGGGTGTGCCAAGCCCATACTCACCAGATGTGAGCCCCTGGGAATTTTGTAATTACTAATGACCGTGCACAGCTTGTTCAATCAACCTATCAGAATAACATTAGCAAAGGCACATGATGCAAGAAAGCAAGCTTATATAGCAGCAGCCAAAAAAAAAAACAAAAAAAACCTTATTTCACCCATCCACTCGCTAAAAAAGTTTGTCCAGTTCTGCCTTGAATCTATTTAAGCTATGAACTTCTACAACGACAGATGGTAGTTTGTTCCAGCAATCAACTACCCGCTGGGTAAAGGCAAACTTCCACACATCAATCCTACAACCATCTTTCCTCAATCTGAATTTATGCCCACTCAAGCGATTATTCTAAGCAAGAGGAAGTATCTCTCAGCATTGAGCATGCTCAAACCATTCAAGGCTTTATACAACTCAATCAGATCACCTCGCAGGTGCCTAGTCTCCAGACACTGTAATTTGCAAAACTTAAGCCTTTCTTCATAAGAGCAACCCTTTGTTCCATTCACTAATCTTGTTGCCCTCTGTACTCGTTCCAACAGCTCTACATCCTTCTTAAAATGAGGCCTCCACACCTGTATACAGTACTCAAGGTGTGCCCTGACCATTGCCTTATACAAGGGGATAATCACCTCCTTATCCCTGCTATAAAAATTCCAGTATATCATTGACAAGACACCATGAGCTACTCTTGCAGACTGTCTGCACTACTCAAAAAACTTCATATCTGCCTGCACAATTACCCCCAGGTCCTTTTCATTCTCTACCACTGTCAGTGTGGTATCACAGAGTTGATACATTACTCTGAGATTACTGCTTTCCATATGTAGTATTTTACATTTGTAAATGTTAAACTTCATTTGCCACCTCTCAGCCCATCTGCTCAACTTTTCTAGATCCTCCTGTTGCAGCAGCGTACTGTAATTAGTGTCATTAACAATCCTGCCGACCTTCGTATCATCTGCAAACTTGGACATTAAGCCTGATATACCATCAATATCATTAATGAATACAGAAAACAACAATGGATCCAACACTGAACCATAGGGGACTCCACTAATAACCTTAGTCCATGAAGGGCAGTGTCCATCGATTACCACTCTCTGTCTTCTCCCAGTCAATCATCCCTTTATACATAGCAGAAATTTGCCTCCAATGCCACACTGCTCCAATTTTTGCAGCAGTCTTCCATGTGCAACAGTATAAAAAGCCTTTCTAAGATCCAAATATATGATATCAAAGTTATTTCCTGAATCCAGTTCCTTTGTGACCACATCGCAGTATCCAATCAAATTGGTCAGACAATACGTCCCCTTAAAAAAAACATGTTCTGTCCGAGCTATAACTGTAGTTATAGCTTGGACACAGCATGGTCACATCTGGATCAAAATCACATTCTTTATCTAAACTTTGGTTTTACAATAAATGCACTAAGGCTATTCAAGATAAGAATGTTGCATATCATAATTGGCCTGCACTCAATTCTCTAGATTCATTTTCTGCCTAGATGAAAGTTGTAACAATTGTAAAGAAATTTTTAATCAATCCAAATTTGATTTTGAACAGGCAAAGTTATAGAAAACATGCTTCTTGTCCAAATGGTAGATGGGCATGCTGGTTTTTTTCAAAAGCTAAGAAAGAATGGTTGAAGGACATATATGTGGAAGTTTTCCTTTAGCCAGCACAGGCTTCCATCTGTTGTTGTGGAAGTGGATGGGTTGAATAAATTCAATGAAGAACTAGACAAATTATTGTAGGGTATGGATGGTTGTACCGTGCAGGTTTTTTTTTTTTGGCCGATGCTATGTAAGCTTGCTTTCTTGCATCATTTGCCATTATTAGTATTATTATTATTACTCTTGTATTATTTCTCTCTGATTGGGGAATTCCACTCCATGATGGGTACTGCTACCTACCAAGTACACAAGGTGGTTGTAATGTCTGGTGTTACTGTTGGTTGAGGAACTCTCTGACTATCCTACAGGTGTTTAGGATTGCAACATTTTGGAGTTCCTTTTAGGTGTTCTCTGGGAGACCTATTGCTGCTATGGTGCTATGTAGGGTCTTTGGCACCACACTGATGGTTGACACGATGATCGGGATGCTGCATATGCCACATCTCTTTGATCTCCTGTCTTAGATTTGTTTACTTCCTGATTTTTTCGCCATGGATTTTCTGCAAGTTGCCAGTGTTGGGTACCACTATGTCAATCAGATAGGTAGCCGTTTCCTTCTTGTCCACAAGGATTATGTCCGGTCTGTTGTGCGGGATTGTCCTATTTGTTATTATGGCATGGTCCCAGTACAGCTTGTAGGTTGGGGTCTCTTGTACTGCCTGGGGTTCGTACTTATAGTACGGTACACTTTCTTCGATCAACTGGTATTTCCTTGCTAGCTTCTGATGTATTATCCTGGCTACCTGGTCATATCTATGAGTGTACTCAGTCTGGGTGATCACCTTGAATCCCATGGTGATGTGTGAGATAGTTTCTAAGGCTAGGTGGCATCGTCAACAACCGGACTCCTTGGCGATGTATTTTTTATAGTTCCTGGTGTTGATTATCTGGTCTTGGAGGGCGAGCATGAATCCTTCAGTCTCAGGGAAGAGTGTCCCACTTGTGAGCCATGCATTAAAAGCAATGTTATCAATGTGATCTTGATGGAGGTCATTGTAGTGTCTGCACTGGAGTGTTTACTTTTCCCATGTTTCTAGATTCATATCTTGTGATGTCTGGGTGGTCGGGGATCCTCCCATAGGTTGAGTGGGGTATACCACTTATCTGTCTTTTTGTTGGCCTGGTGCAGTGGTGCTGTGTTGTTCTTGAAGTAATCCTTCAGGTTAACTATCCCTGTTTTCTGTTGCTCTATCAGATCTATCAGGCCACGTCCACCCTCCTTCCGAGCTATTGTTAGTCTCACCACTGCTGACTTCGGGTGGTGTTGGCGGCTCTTGGTCATCACTGTCCTTGTCTTTCGCGCAATCTATGACCCCAAAGGAATATGTTAGTACTGGAGTTGAATAGGTGTTTATGGCTTTAACTGTGTTCCTTCCATTCAGCTTTGCTTTCAGCAGGCTTCTGAGATTCTGACGATATTTTTATTAATATTGTTAGCCATATGGTGAAATGAAGCCTGAGGCTCATGCTGCAGCAGCCAAAAAAAAAAAAAAAAAATTATCCTGGGTTACCCTGATACCTTCTCTTTCACCAAGAAAGAGAAGAATAATGATATCTAGCCCAGGACCCTGGGTGTAGCAAGCCCGTACTCACCAGATGTGAGAACCTGGGGGGGGGGATTACTACTGCTATATACATATATTTTTTCTTTGTGATTATTCACCTGCGAACATATTATTCTTGACATTCAAACTTACTTTTCAAAGGACACCAGAAATGTCTTACTAGTGTGCGAGTAACCAACCCATAAGTACCAGTCTATATCTGGGAAATTCCCCAGATATAGACTGGTACTTATGGAACTGGTACCACTGCCGATTTGACTGCAGAAAGTTTCTTGCCTTGAATGTCGTTCACGTAAACTGTGGTGTCTCAGTTTAAAGTCTTTCAGCCAACCTGTGCTTGCCTTAAAATCTTCATTACCTATTAATTTTCAATTAAAATCCGATACTTTATTACACAACATTGGGCCAGACACTGGTTCACGTAAACTTTGCTCTGAAGAAAACAAAAAAATAAAGTGAGTGCACTTTCTAAACGACATTTTCCGGTTTTTCACATTGTCTTTGTTCTGCTAGATTCTCCTTCACTATCCATAATCGACCCAAATTCTTGTTATAGCATTGGAATTTTTCTTGATGTCGTAAATTGTCGAAATCCCCACATTAAACTCTTTGGAGAGATTTCCTATAAATTTCCACCTTTTCTAATTCTATCAATAATTTTCGTTTTTTGTTGCAATGTTAGAACTGTGTGTTTTCTTTTTGTTCACATTTTACCTTAAAAAATTGAGAAAAATAATAAATTGCAGAGTTTCGGGCCTATATTATTCTTACCCAATCTGGAGCTAAACTAATCTGAAATTCACCCATGGTTTCTGAGAATCAAAATTCAATATTATTCTTACCCACTCTGGAGCTAAACTAATCTGAAATTCAACCATGGTTTCTGAGAATCAAAATTCAATTTGCAAACGTGATCACTATAACCAGTGCTTACTGTACTACTGTTAATAAAAAAGAAAGACTTCTGGGTAACCGATGTTATATTGTATTTTTAAAACAAAATTTTATCCTGTCTTATTTTATTATTATTCTATTTTAATTTATGTTAACAGTTTCAGTCATATATGGTTGGTGTATTCCACTGCAGTTATTATGAGTCAGAACTTTCCCAACCCCAGAGGCCTATCTGAAGAATTGATTTTTTTCTTTCATTTGATTATTTTTCCTTTCTTTATTATTTGTTAATGATTTATTTAGTTAAAATTTATTTCTGCAAATTATATAAAAATCAAAAATTGCACATGCAAGCATGCACACACAAATACATAAGCCCCAAGGGTTCACATTGGATGGTATGGGCTTGGCACACCCAGGGTAATGAGTTGGATATCATCATTCTTCTCATCATGGTGATTCCCTTCTACTTCTGACTCTCTCTCTCTCTCTCTCTCTCTCTCTCTCTCTCTCTCTCTCTCTCAGGGTATTTTTTTTTTTTTTTGGCTAGTGCAGCAAAAGCCTGAGGCTTCCTTGTACTATGTGGCTAATAATAACCCAGCGAAATATAGGCCAATCACCGACCTCCCAACAATGTACAAGATCCTGACCAGCTGCATAACTAGGAAGATATCAGACCACTTTGAGAGCCAGAACATAACGGCCGAACAGCAGAAAGGCTGCAAGCTGCTGAGCAAAGGATGCAAGAAGCAATTAACCGCGGTTATGGAGCAGACCTACAAGAAGCACTGCAACATGTACACAGCCTACATTGATTACCGCAAGGCCTTCAACTCTATGCCTCATAGGTGGCTAACAGAGGTGCTGAATATCAACAAAGTTTATCTGATAGTGACAAACTTCCTAGGAGAAACAATGGCAAAATGGAATACCACCATTAAGGTCGAAAACATCACAAAGAGGCCAATCCCCATCAGGAGAGGAATCTTTCAGGGAGATGCACTGAGCCCATTGTGGTTCTGTCTAACACTTAACCCGCTATCCACCATGCTCAACAGTAACAAGTACAGATATAATCTCAAAGAGGGAAGGAAGAACCTGTACACCCTCACCCACCTGATGTACATGGATGACATCAAGCTCTATGCGGGAACCGAGAAGCACCTCCAGCAATTACACCAGAACACCGAAGAATTCAGCAATGATATTAGGATGGAATTTGGTCTAGACAAATGTAAGACTCACGGATTTCATCAGGGAAAATTAGTCAACCAAAACTACCAGCTGCAGACTGGTAAAGAGATCAAAGCTATGGCAGAGGGAGAGACCTGCAAATACTTGGGAATGATGCAGGCTCAGCAGTTACAGCACAAGGAAATTAAGGTCTGCCTGACCAAAAAATACCATCAGAGACTCAGAAGCCTGCTGAAAGCAAAGCTGAATGGAGGGAACACAGTTAAAGTTATAAACACCTATGCAGTCCCAGTGCTAACATACTCCATCGGGATCACAGATTGGATTAACAACGAGTTGGAGGATATCATGAGAAAGACAAGGACAATGATTACCAAGATCCGCCAACACCACCTGAAATCTGAAGTGGAGAAACTGACAATTGCCCGGGAAGAAGGAGGAAGGTGCCTGATAAACCTCATTGAGCAACCGAAGACAGCGATAGTTAACTTGAAGGATTACTTCGAGAAACAGACAGCAGCACTCCAGCAGGCCATAAACAAGTTATACAAGCAATATACCCCACTCAACTTAAGCTAGGAGTCCCCCCAACCAGAAAGCACAAAAGAAGCTAGTTATCTGCTTCTTTGATGGACAGAGAAAATACTCCATGGCAGACACTACAATGATCTCCATCAACGTTACATAGATAAAATTTCTTCCAATGCATGGCTCACGAACGGGAAGCTCTTCCCAGGATTCATGTTGCAATTTAAGACCAGGTAATCAACACCAGAAACTATAGAAAATACATTGCCAAGGAGCCCAGAGTGTTCAATGACACATGTCGACAATGCCACCAGGCCTCAGAGAGAACCAACACATCACCGCGGGATGCAAGATGATCACCCAGACTGAGTACACTCTTAGACACGACCAGGTAGCCATGATAATACACCAGAAGCTAGCAAAGAAATCAGAGTTGATTGAAGAAAGTGTACCATACTATAAGTACGAACCCTAGGCAGTACTGGGAATCCCAACCTGTGCTGGGACCATGCCATAAAATATGGATAGGACAATCTCACACAACACATTGGACATAACCCTTGTGGACAAGAAGGAAAAGGCTACATATCCGATTGACATAGCAGTGCCCAACACTGGCAACCTGCAGGAAACCCATGGAGAAAAAATCAGGAAGTACACGAACCTAAGACAGGAGATCAAAGAGACGTGGCACATGCAACAAGTAACTACCATCCCGACCCATAACAACCATAGGTCTCCCAGCGAACACCTACCAGGAACTCCAGAAAGTAGCAATCCTGAACAACTGTAGGAAGTTTGGGAGTTCCTCGACCAATAGTAACACCAGACATAACAACAACCACCCAATGTACTTGGTAGCAATACCCGTCACAAGATGGAACCCCCAATCAGTGAGAAATAATATAAGAGCAATAATAAATAAAAATAAATTTTCTGTTTATACTCCAGCATGACAACCAAGTCAGTAAAGATTACAATAAATTGTCAATACAAATATTTATCGTATTTAGTAGTCACGGGCTTAAACCCTGGTCCACTCAAGGAACGCGTGCTATGAACTCTCGCTCCTGACCACTGGGCTACGTCAGGCCTAAAAATTCTGTTTACACTCCGGCACGACAACCAAGTCAGTAGAGTTTACAATAAATCGTCAATACAAATATTTATCGTATTTAGTAGTCATGGGCTTGAACCCTGGTCCACTCAAGGAACACGTACTATGCACTCTCGCCCTTGACCACTGGGCTACGTCAGGCCTGATAATAATTATAATATAGATATAAATTGGATTTTTTGGTTGAGGAGAAACCTGTGAATGTAGTGCGATTGAAAAAAAATAAAAAATGTTGAAAGAGTTGTTGTGCTGCAACTGATATTGTGTTCTCACGCAATTAGTCTTGTGTAAAATTTCACTTCAGTAAAATAGTGTTTAGATTTCATAAGCTAGGGAAAGTTTCAGCCATTAGCCTTGAACTAAAATTTTTTCTCTGAAGTTTTTTTTTTTTTGCTCTACACCTGTTAGGTGCAGCATGACCATTTCCAAATTAAATATTGTATAAATGTATTGTATTGTATAAATAATAGGTTCTCAGAAACATGCAAGTGTCTGGTTACATTTGGTAATATAGGGTATATAAAAACTTCTGTAAGCTTTTTCACTGGAGGCACTCCTGACTGGTTTCTAAATTCTTAGAGGTCACAATGGTGGAGAGAGTAATTTTGAAAGAGAATGGAATAACAACATTCCAGAGAAGACATAAGACATTAATATAAAACATCAGCTCATAAAAATAGTAAGTAATCTAATTAATCATTCTATTTATTAATTTTGAATAATACATATGCTGTAAATTACATACCTGAGTCTTCAAGGTATCTTTTACACACCAGAGTATTGCTTTCCATAAACTGATTTCTTTCTCATTTTTGTCCTGTGGAGGGGAAACAGAGAGAGGGGAGGGAGGTTAACAGTTCTAAGCATAATTGTTTATTTTTCAGGCTTATACATGTTGTCCTATTCTTGCAAATATTAAGCTCACTAATGTATAATTTAAAGAGTTTTAAATGATAATTACTGACAAGAAATAAAATGAATTAAAATGCCTCTGTTTTCATAAAAAGCAACTATTTTATTATAGGGTATTCACTGCTAAAAATGGCAGTTTACACTAAAGATTACAGTATAACATATATTTCAGAATTCATGACATTCATTGAACCTCTGATTTCTAAATTTTGTCCAGAAAATATCCTAAGGGAGAAAGAAGATTAAAGTATTCACTTGCATCTTTTTCCACCTTTTTGAATAATGGAACCCTTTGCAATGAGTAAGAAATTAGCAGGGCACAAAATCAATATAAACTTTGGCTGCAATTCCACCACATGCTTTTTTTGAAGACAGCCCATGATGAGTCATATGTTTCTGAAACCAATCAACAAAAGATTCAAAATCTTCAATATTCATACAATGTACAAATGATTCAACTTTTTAAAAGATCTCTGTCCATGGAATATTTTTTGCATTTTTCAATTTTTCTTTCCCATTTTGCAATGACAGAAATGTTATTTATTTTACTTTTAAGTGAGAATATTATAAGAAAAAGGCAAAAAACAAGATAGAGTGGTCTAAATTTCTGGTTCTTATGGAGAATTCATTTGTCCAACTGGGGTGCGATGGAAGATTCTGGATCTTAGCAGCATATTGCAGTAGTAATGTTTTCCTACAAAAATGTAATGGAGGATCATATGGTTCAATATAAAGACTTTGGATTGGAGAAGTCCTGAAAGCACCCAAAGCAGTCCTCAGAGCACTGTGCTGGATCACATTTAGACGTTGTAAAGCAGTGCTTCTGGCAGAGTCATATACTGGACAACCGTAATCTAAGCATGAATGGATTAAAGTTCTGTAAAGATGCATTAAACTATACCGATCAGCTCCGCAAAACATGGACGAGACAGATCGAAGTATGTTCAAATGCTTTAGACATGTAGTTCTTAAGTGAGTAATGTGAACTTGGAAGTTCAACTTGATGTCTAATATCAGTCAAAGAAATCTAACGGTAGTGACAAGTGGGATTGGAGTATTATTTATTTGCAAGTCAAGATCAGGATGGAGAACCTGTCACTTGCAAAAGTGAGTGGCAGTACATTTCTTTTCTGATAGATGACAACCGTTCTGCTAAGTCCAGGATTCTATTTTGTTTATGGCAAGTTGGGGCTGCCATTCAATGGTATTGCTGCCTTGAGACATCATCTTGTCATGCTGCTAACTTGGACTGCAAATAGTGTTGGCCTAAGCATCGATGCCTGCAGGACTCCTTCTTCCTGAATGCGAGAAGCAGAGAGTATGTTTTTATATCGAACCTGAAAAGAACACAATTGCAGGAATTTTTGATATTTCAGGCAAAGAGACACTAAGTCCCAGAGAGTAATTATCCATAAGAATACCACGATGCCAAGTAGTTTTAAATGCCTTTTCAAGGTCTAAGTTGACCATGACTAGATATTTCTTGACAAAGGCATTGCAGATGTGAGATTCGGCTTTGTTGAGCACATCTAAGGACGTCTGATGATCTGGCAGCAGATTCTGTGACTCCAGGATGTAAGTGGGTCTTGTGTGAAACATCCTTTCGAAAATTTTACCCAAGCAGCTTTTGAGAGATATGGGCCTATAATTTTGAATCAGGGAAGGATCTTTGCCTGGTTTTGGTATAGCAATAATGAAAGGATGATGCAAGGAAGAAGGACAGGCATTTTCACAGAAGATCCAATTGCTTTTCAGGTAAATGCTTCAGCAAAATGTAATGAATACCATCTGGGCCTGTGGCACTATTGCATGATCTTTTTAATGATTCTTTGAGTTCTGTTAATGTAAAGGGTTGGTTGTATGAGAAGGAGTGGCGTGTGAAGAAGTTAATTTTATGACATTCTGCATCTGCTTTAATGTTTTGGAAAGAGGATGCACAGGAAGCCAAAGCAGAAATTGTGGAGAACAATTCTGCTAATGCATTAACAACTTCTTTAGAGGTAGATAAGTCTTTCCCTTTCCAATGAAGTATTGGAGAGGGTAGCCGAGCAATTTGCCATTTAGGGTCTATATCCTTCTCCAGATGAGCCCTATGTTGGTGTCTCTTCTTATGATTGAGGCAAACAATGCACGAGTCATATTTTGATTTACGTATAATTTATCTTGCTTTTGCTTTGAGTCACTTATAAGCAATTAAGTCACTGGTGGTAGGATACATACAGAAATTACTCCAAGCACGATTTTTCTCCAATTTGGCATTAAAGCACTCTACATTTCCACCAGTGATTTCGGTGGGTGTGATATGTCTTGGATTTTGCAATAGAAGCATCTGGTCAGATGCTTAGCTGCAGTCAGAATCTGGTTAATTTTGCAAGTGGTTACATCATCAACTGGTTTCTGTTGAACATGAATTCTATCTAAAAGTATTTTGGAAGAATTGCCATCCCAATTCACCATATTAAACTTCCAATTGGATTGTTGATCAGGATTTTGAGTTACCACTGTTTGTATTGAGCAAATGGTTGGAAAGTGATCGCTATTCAAGGGATCAATAATACAGACCATGCCATAATTGGAAAGATGAATGGCGAACAAATTGACAAGTCCACTGCAGAAGTAGATCCTGTAGGTGGGTGGATACAGGTAAGAGATCCAGAGTTCAGTAAATTAAGAACATTCTTATTTATAAATTCCTCAATCAATTTGCTTTTGCTATCCATTGTAGTGAATCCCTAAAAGAGGTGTCCATTCAAGTCAACAAAAAGATAAACTGGAGTTGAGTAATGTGGTTGTCAAGTTCTGATTTCGGAAGTGGTAGAGATAACAGAATATAAAGGGAAACAAGGGTAACTGAAATATCCACTGTAATGCGAGCAGCCGTAGCTTCTAGATTCGTTCTTAATTGCATAGATCTGGAGGGTACGGTAGAACAAGAATGGCTACTCTTCCACGTGCTGAAGACTGAGTTCCTATCTTGTCTGTAGATCATATAATTTGAGAATTTTGGCAAAATTTTGGGTGACAAGAATGTCTCCTGGAGGCATACACCTATGGGATTGAATTGAGGTAATAAATCCAGAAAAGAATAGCGAAAGCTTAAAAAGCGGTACTCACCTTGAAATAAATCTGCGATGATTTACTTGGGTAGCGTGGTTAATGTTTAAGTTGAATTGTTAAATTGAAAGGGAGGGAAGTAGGTAAAAGTTGACTGAGTTAAATGGGCGCAAGGAAACAGAAGTGTACACATCCAATCCTTGGTTGTCATCGAAATAAAAGAAAGAAGAATAATTAAAAACTATGTAAGTGAATCCGGTGAAGCCAATAGTCTTTACGAGGACTTTCGTTAGTTAAAGAACGTCTTCAGTTGACAAATGTGTGGGGAGAGAATGCGCATGGTATTTTAAGAATAAAAAATTATACTCTCGTGATGCCTTTTTTGACATGTGGGAACTTTAATCTCGAGAGGTTCCAAATTGGGGAAAGATTGAAGGGGAGTTTAGAATTTAGAATTTCTAAATATTGTGAATACCTTTGCAACGAGTTGCCATGATATTGCACTACTTCGAATAAATACTGCTTTACCAAAAGGAGAAGACTGTTGTTACTTATTCTCAGTGGATACCACATCCCAGACGGCACCGTTTCAGAGCTGTTTGGCCATGCTTCTTTTGGCCCATGCCATCTGAGTGGTGGTATCCGCTGAGAATAAGTAACAACAATCTTCTCCTTTTGTAAAGCATTACTTATTCGAAGTAGTGCAATATCATGGCAACTCGCTGCAAAGGTATGCACAATATGAGATATAACTTAAATGATGTTGCCTTTGCATATTTGTGCTAATTCAGAGTTTAGCTGCGTACTAATATGATGCATTTGCACTAACATATTGCACTAATATGTTATTATAAAATCAAAAATTAACTTTTTATGTGCAGTTAATAAAAGCTGTTTGACTTTAGCTCCTTTCACGTTTTCACCTGTGAACTTTAATGATTGCAGCACTAAGTTTAAATAAATTATACAAAATGAATTTCAACAAAGTGCTGCTCCAAGCGAAAAAGTTCCCACTATGTTAAAATATGTTGCATAAAATGTGATTGTACAAATTAATGCCTAATACGATAGGAATAAAATATCTTTTCATGTTGACATTTTTTATGCTAGTTTGATGGAGCTATTTTATTTGAGCATTATTACCAACAATCCAGGATTTCTAAGAGATACACACTAATTTGATTTATGCACCAACATTGAGCCATGATGATGAAGAGGTTGAAGAAATGTACATAGAAATTGAGAATCTTCTAAACGATCAGAAAACCCACTACACTATCATTATGGGGAACTTCAATGCTAAGGTTAGAGAGAGACAGAACAGTGCAGAAAGGGAAACTATAGGAAATTTTGGAATGGTGAAAGCAATGAAAGAGGTGAAAGACTTGTGGAATTCGCAGAATCTCAAGGCCTGTCAGTAATGAACACTTTTTTCAAGAAAAGGATGAACAGAAAGTGGACATGGAGGGGTCAAAATGGATTAACAACTAATGAAATCAACTTCATCCTAACTAACAGAAGATATATCGTGAATGATGTTACCGTCCTGAACAAGGAAAATGTTGGAAGTGATCAACGAACGATAAGGTGCACACTTGATATAGATGTAAGAAAAGAAAGGAAAAAACTAACTCAAGTAAATAATACCAAGGTCTTTGAGATAACAGAAGAGGAGAAAAAAGCAGTATGTACTGGAACCTAAGATCAAGTTTGTTTGTTTGTTATTTGGTCTTTAGGAGCATTAGCAACTAAGGCCATATTGCTCCGGGATATGCGGTGGTCATTCCCTGAATGACCTTTCCGCATCCTCCGTATTTGATGGTGACGGGCTCAAACCCCGGTCTAATCAAGAAGCGTGTGCTACGCACTGCTGCTCCTTCCCACCTGGCTACAGAGGCGCCGATCAAGTTTGAGATTTTGCTGACTGCTCAGAACCAAGATATCAACGAGGAATATTACAACTTTCTGAAAGTGATAAAGCCCACGAAACCTATAAGTAAAAAGAAATCGAAAGGAGAAAAAATTAGTCATTGTTTTCGTGAGCATGTGGCTGTTCCCAAATGCTACAGGTGCCGCCGCTTTGGTCACATGACCCACACCTGTAAGCAAACACAGCCTACCTATGGCCATTGTGCGGACATTGGACATGAATTCGCATTTTGCCCCAGGAAAGCAGAACCTGCAATTTGTGTGAACTGTAAAGAAACGAAGCTGCCATTTGATCACTCACTACGAGATAATAAGTGTCCAATCTACATAAAGGCTAAGAGTGCACAACAAAACAGAACCGACTATGGGGAATAACAGGAATCACTATAATCAAACAAAGATTAAATTCGCACAGCACAATGCTCAGAGATCTAAGGCTGTTGCCGTACAAATGGCTAAAAAAGCCACGGAAGAAAATTATGACATACTAATGCTACAGGAGCCCTACACCTACAACAAAGAAGTAAAAGGCTACCGCCTACATTACAAGATCATACAAGTTGATAGAGACAACCCGTGGGCTGCCATCGCTGTCCGGAATCCTGACCTCACAGTAACCAAGATCTCAGACCTATGTACAAACTGGGCCGTATGTGCCCATATAGCCTCACTGTTAGGGGAATTTTATGTCACCTCTATATATGCCCGTCCGGGAGAAGATATATTGCCCGTGACAAGATATTTGCAAAATATCCAACTACAAATGCAGAATGCCAAACTCATAGTAGGAATGGCTGCCAACTGCAGATCCCCTGCTTGGCACAGTGAAAGACCAGACCGTGGGGGTGCAAGAAATGGTCAGCGCCTGGAGGATTACATCTCCAACAGTAATCTAGCAGTTCTGAACAGACCTAATCAATCATCAACTTTCTCCAGCACACTATGGGAGGCAAATATAGATGTAACTCTGGCCACTCGGTCGATTGTTGGGCATCTCTCCCCCTGGGTGGTACAAGAACACTGGACTACCTCGGCCCACAGAGTCCTAACCATTGACCTCCACCACTTCCTCGTAGCGCAGTATCCACTTAGATTCCTCTCGCCAAGATAAGCCATCCAAAAAGCAGACTGGAACTTAGTCCAACAAACATTGATGGAAAAAGCCAGGAATTTCGACCCAAAATATCTCATTCCAGACCAACACCAACAAAAAGTAACGCAACTTATAACTGAAGCAGCAAACATGGCCATCAGGAAGAAGAAGCCCATTCCCAAAGTGGTCCACTGGTGGTCACCAGAACTCCAGGCAATAAGACAGTGAGTGAATAATGCCCAAAAAAGGTTCCAAAGGGCACGCAGATCTTGGCCCCAAGCAGAGGTTGACATACTCAGACAGCAATACCGGGAGGTCAGGAACCAATATACGGCTCAAATTAAAACAAGAAAGAGACACTCCTGGAAAGACCTTGTATACACAGTGGGAAATATAGACCCCTGGGGATTGGTATATAAAATCACCACCAGTAAATTCACCAGGGGAGAAGTCGTTGCTGCCACCTTAACACCTCAAGGGACATACACCATATCCTCGCACTCTTCCATTAATAATATATTGGACCATATCCTCCTACCTTCAACAATTCCATACACGCCGAACAGAGAACTCTCTGCGAGGGGAATGATAAATACTCCACCCAGACAGTGGAGCCCCCTTTCACGATAACGGAACTCAACATAGCTGCAGCCAAAATGCAAAACAGGAAAACTCCCGGCGAAGATCAAATAGAGCCGGAAATACTAAAAAAGGCAGTGGAAATTATACCGGATACTATATTAAACCTAGCAAATCAATGCATCACAGAGGGTTTCTTTCCAATTTCGTGGAAGACAGCCCGAGTCAGACTTATCCTGAAAAACCCCACTTAACCCCAGGACGTGCCAGGCTCATACAGGCCTAACGCTCTGCTGTCGATGCTGAGTAAGCTCGTTGAACGACTCATCTACCACAGAATCGAAAACCGTTACCAGAATGCTCAATTGATGTCAAGAAACCAATTTGGTTTCAGGAGGGGATGCTCCACCACTGATGCCTTCGAGAGGATCATCGATGCAGTCAGAAACGGTAACAGGAAATATTTCCTCCTCATCTCAATTGACTTCGCTGGAGCCTTTGACTCCCTCTGGTGGCCCAGTGTTCTGGCCAGGCTCCGACGGGCTGAAATCCCATTAAATTATTTCGCTGCATGAAATCTTACCTGGAAAACCGAAAAATCAGTCAGCACGCCCTTTACCTCTGTATCCAGACCGGATTACAGGGGCTGCCCCCAGGGATCCATCCTGGGGCCGCTCCTGTGGAACCTGGTGCCTGATGAGTTTTTAAACCTGGATGTTCCAAATGTCATTACACAGGCATACGCTGATGATCTGATTATGATGCTTCAAGCAGACAGCAGGACTCAAATGGAGGCCATAGGCAATCATGCCACACACATGCTACAGGATTGGGCCAAGAGGAATCTTCTAACGATCTCAACCAAAAAACAAACTCAATACTCCTCAGGGGTCACCTTGACCCTGGCAGACCACCACTAATCAAAATAAATGGAGCGACCATCAAACTCAAACAGGAACTAAAATACTTAGGAATAATACTAGACCGAAACTTGAACTTCACATCTCATCTCTGTTATGTCAGAACAAAAACAAGGAGGCTCTCCGCCCTGATAACCAAAATCACCAAGAGGGACTGGGGACTAAAGAAGAGGGCCCTCTCCCTTCTATACAAAGCTCTCTTCATCCCTATCCTTGCCTATGGTGCAGGTGCCTGGTATCAGAAAGCAAACACATAAGCCAACAAGAAAAAGCTGGAGTTGATCCACCGATCTATGCTATTGACAACAACAGCAAGGGCCTGCTGCCCCGTGAGCACCCATGCGCTCCAGCATTAGGGGAAGGAAGGGGAAGGAAGCTCCTGGCGGGCTTCCTTCCCCTGGACCTGGAGATTGTGCGCTGTGGGCTGCTACACCAACATTCGAAAGGAAGAACTTATCTCCAAACTTATCTAGGTTACACAACAGATTCAGAGAAAAGCAAATCCTCAGAAAATAAGAGGTTAAGGGAACACCTGCAATCTATCTGGCAAAATAAATGGAATCTTACCACAAAAGGGCAAGTCACCAAAAAATTTATACCCGATGTCAGCACGGTATATCCTACTTCCCTGTCCTGGTTTTCCCCTGGCTTGCACACCACCTTCCTTCTTACTGGACATGGCTCCTTCAGAGGGAAACTCCAAGAGTTGGGAATCTCCGACAACCCGAGCTGTAACTGCGGTCAGGAGGAAACCTGGGGAAAAAAAACCATGACTGTGACAACTATGAGGACCTCAGATGTCAGCTATATACACGCATCAACTCCTGCTAAAAGACCAAGAAGAAATAATATTGCA
Organism: Mastigoproctus giganteus; assembly: GCF_048544385.1. Classification (NCBI taxonomy): domain Eukaryota; kingdom Metazoa; phylum Arthropoda; class Arachnida; order Uropygi; family Thelyphonidae; genus Mastigoproctus; species Mastigoproctus giganteus. Next base: position 143,759,171 of record NC_143580.1, read on the forward strand.
AGAAGAAGATAATTACCAGGCTTTCACCGTCTTTGCCCACGAACTCTTTGAAAGATAAAGATCCCTGCCACATCATCACTAACCTATGAAAACACAGACGTAACTAACTGAGATGACTGCGAAACTCTGAACTAGTGATCACCTGAAGCAAATAACAACACATGAACGTAACAAACTGGACCTGACTTCTGGACTTGGACCTCCACCGGATCAATGCAAAGAGGAAGATTGCAATTTGGACTCGGACCTTGAAGATTGCATCTTATGATGCCATACAGCCATATAGCGCCCAGGCTCTGTCTAGCCTGATTTTTACTCTTCTTTCCCTAGCAGGGGGAGAGGGGATGGCCTGCTGTCTCCTCCCCCTCCTGCAGTCCCTCATTCTCCTCTGGTGGGGCATGGGCATGCCCCACTATTTCAACAGGGGTCATCTTCCCTATAGACCTCTTACTTCCAATTTCCAACTGCCCAGTCTTCCACCTCCGCTCCCATCTCTTTCTCCTTACAACAGTGCCTGCCCCACACGTACAAATTTAAAACACCAAAATTCATTCCCGACGTATTAGGAAATCTTATCACCTCCAGTGCTTATTCCTTATAGTCCCTCTAAGTAGCATATAATGTACCATCAGTGCCCAAAAGAAAAGAAGAATTTTTATTTTAATTATTTTTTATTTATTTCTTTATTTATTTTATATATATATATATATATATATATATATATATATATTTTTTTTTTTTTAGGTCCTAGCCACTGAAATCTCAAGAAAATAGGTGGTAGGACCTGCCAGAGCAAACTTTAAGGGAACACCTGGCTTGCCTCCACGTGGCGGAGTACATAAACGACAGGTCCCATCTAGGGCCAGGCGGCTAACAAGCCAGAAGAACAAGGGGCACAACATATTACACAACACATGACCCACACACTTTTAAACATCTGGCATTGACAGCGTACTGTCCTCGATACAAAGAACACACGCGGAGATGGGGTAAATCCCTCGTGCCGTTAGACCCAAAAATACTCTATACCCTGTCAGTGTAGTACCACAGAGTTAATATGTTACTCTGAGGTTGCTGCTTCCCATATGCAGTACTTTACATTTGTCAATGTTAAACTTCATTTGCCACCTCTCAGCTCATCTGCTCAACTTTTCTAGATGCTGTTGCAGTAGCATACTGCCGTTAGTGTCCTCAACCATGCCAACCTTCGTATCATCTGCAAACTTGGACATTAAGCTTGATATACCATCATCAATATCATTTATAAATACAGAAAACAACAATGGACCCAAAACTGAACCCTGAGGGACTCCACCAATAACATTAGTCCACGATGAGCAGTGTCCATTGATTACCACTCTGTCTTCTCCCACTCAACCATCACTTTATACATAGCAGCAATTTGCCTCCAATGCCACACTGCCCCGATTTCTGCACCAGTCTTCCATGTGCAACAGTATCAAAAGCCTTTCTAAGATCCAAATATATGATATCAAAGTTATTCCCTGCATTCACTTCCTTTGTGACCACATCATAGTATCCAATCAAATTGGCCAAGCAAGATTTTCCCTTAACAAAACCATGCTGTGTCCGAGCTATAACTTTAGTCTTGTCTAGATGATCTTGAAGTGCTTCTTTAACCAGTGCCTACATTAATTTTCCTGGAACAGAAGTTAAACTAACAGGTCTATAATTACTTGTGCCATGCTTTGATCCTCCTTTGCGAATTGGGGTCACATTTGCACATCTCCAGTCCATGGGTACCTCCCCTGAGTCCAAAGAAGCTCTCACAATTATGGGTAAGGGCTTGCTTACTTCATTTGCTGCCTCCTTCAATATAACTGGATAGATCCCGTCCACCCCGGCTGACTTTTTTATGTTTATCTTCAACAATTTCTCCTCCACTTTCCTCTCAGTTATTACAAAATCATCCAGCTAACTGCCAGAGTTTAACTCACCTCTGACATTCCCCTCCCTGAATAACTCCTCATGGGAGAATGTAGATGCAAAATACTCATTTAGTTTGTTAGCCACCTGAGCAGGATCATCAACAGTTGAACCATCAATATCCAGTGGACCAATCTGATTGATCCCATTCCTTCTAGAGTTTACATAGGTAAAGAACTCTTTTCTGTTTTTCTTTGCATCCTTTGCTGCCTAATCTCCTTAGTGACTTGGTTACAGACCAGCTTATATCTATCATAGGCTTCCATGTCACCCATTAATTTATATGTATCCCATGCATTTTTCTTCTCTGCCAAATGTCTCATTAGTTCATCTGACATCCATTTCAGCCTAAAAGCCTAGTAGCTTCCAAGATGAATTCTTTGAATGCTTCCCATTTTGAATTTGCTGTTGGTAACATCATCAGTTGGTCCTACCTATAGAATTTATCTCCCAAGTTGTTTACAGCTACCCTTGGGGAAGCTTTCAGAAGATTAGACTGGTCGTAGAAAGGAGTCAGTGTGAATGGAGAGTACTTAAACCATTTACAATTTGCAGATGACATTGTAATCATAAGCCACAATCCCAAAGAATTAGAGGAAAACCTAAATCAGTTATGCAGAGTTAGTAAGGATTTTGGGCGAAGTAAAGAAAGCCTGCACGAGAAGCACGCAAAAGTTCGTTGAAATTTACCGGTAAAAGTACTTTGCCGTAATGTAATTTCTATTATTGCTAGCTCAGTAAACATACAGAGGGTGTTATCGGTCAGTAGTAGAAATTGAATCCTATGGGAGTTTGAAACCCTAGCGATGTGGAGGGGGTAACCTGACCTTTTTTCTTTAGAATCACTGGTGGACTAGTAGATAAATTGTTTATTAAGAGGAAAAAAAAAAAAAGGCAAAGGAAGCCCACACGAGGAGCATGGCAAACTTCCAAAAGGTTTACTGGTGAAGCTATGTTACGAACATTTTTTACGATGCCAGAACTTCCAATATCACTCTGTTCATGATTCATTTAGATAATTCAATCAGTGATTCTAAAGACAAAAAGGTCAGATTAGCCCTCCTCTACTTCGGGAGAATTTCAATCTCCCGTGGGATTAAACTCTACTCCAGACCGATAACACCCACTGTCTGTTTACAGAGCGAGCAACAATACAAATGCCGTTACGGCAAAGTACTTTTACCGGTAAATTTCATCGAACTTTGGCACCATCTTGTGCAGGCTTTCTTTACCCTAGCCGGATTTTGGACTTAAGCTGAATATGGCCGAAACAAAAGTAATAAACAAGTATGCTACAGAAAGGGATATAATGATTGAAGGAGAAGTATCTAAAAAGGTGCAGTCATATACTTATCTGGGACAAGTCGTTGGCTGTAATAATGATAAATGGCTAAAAGTCAAGAAAAGAATAGCATTCCTTGAGGTTGTCACAGACATTCCCTTAGATAGGTCACACAAGCTGTACTTGCTACCTGGGAGCCTAAAACGCTAATGGAACTGATTTCGGGTGACACTCAAGTCAAGTGGACCCAATTTCGGCGAAGTCCGGGCGGCTTGTGACAGCCAAATACTCTGCTTGCACATTCACGATGGTGGGACTGTTAGTAATCCTGGGTATAACCTCCATGCACAAGTACATGGTGGGTAACCACCCAGGTGTGAACCAATGTAAGCAGGGGTCGAGGTATGGTGCCCACACACATGGAGGAACGCTGCCCCTCTATGTTACCAGGCAGTACTAGGTGGTATCTCATCAACCAGTGAAGTACCACCACTTTGCTTATTGGAGGCTTGAAGTGGTGGAACCCATGTTTAGTTTTTAGAGCTAAGTTCCGGTCAACCCTTCCCTATCTCTTCCATCATGCAGTATGATTGATGACTTTTGAGGTTATGATGAACGTCTTGGCGAGATCCAATATTCCTTACATTTCGAGGGTACAGCTCTAAAATGGTGTTCACAGGCCGGCCGCTAGTTAGTACACCAGACCGAACCTATTGGTAACTCTCTAGGAGGCTTCCGGACCAGCTAGTGTATAATGTTGCTACCTCTACTCTGCCAGATAGTGACTCGAGGGAGTCCGAGTAGTGTGCATGCGGGGAGCATTGTCGAGGCCATGTTATGTCAAGGATTTCGGTATATTCTTACCACGTGTAGGCCATATCCAAAAATTTCATTACTTCATACAGCATGACCCACCCACTTTTTCTTACTATTGAATACACCATGAGTTGTCAAACTAATAGAGCAAGCTTATCTGCGAAAAGATCTAAACCTCCCAAGCACTTCTTAATTCATTTCACAAATATACGTGGTCTCAATTCTAATCTCGATCATGTCCATTTCCACTTGCAGTCTGCCAAACCCCATGTACTTTTTTCTGACAGAATCTCAGTTATCGGTTGATTCAACTACTGCTCATCTCAGATGCCCAAATTATTCGCTGTATGATTCCTTTTGCCTCAAAGGTGGTACTTGTGCGTATGTCCTTTCTGATATTCCCTGTCAGAGACTTGGCAATTTGGAATCTCCTCTCTTTGATCTTCTCTGGCTTAAAATCTCTCTACCTCATTGTGTCAAATTCATCTGTTGTCTCTGCCGTTCTCCCAACTACACTAATCACTTGGAGCTCTTCGACTTCCTCTCTTTGCAACTTAACTTTTTCCAGTTCAACTTTCCTAACAGTGAGGTAATTTTCATTAGTGATTTTAATGTTCAAAACTCCAGCTGGCTTCTGTTTTCTAGTCACACCGACCCAGTAAGTCGAGATGCCGAAGCTTTTGCAATTACTAATGACCTAGCACAGATTGTTCATTTACCAACAAGAATACCGGACAATCCTAATCATACAGCCAATACGCTTGGTCTTTTTCTCACAAACAACCCTTCTAAGTACACGGTCGAAGTGACAGGTCCTTTAGGCACTTCAGATCACAACTTGGTGATTGTCTCTTCTCCAATGGAACCTTTATCTCATAGCTATTCCCAACCTCGTGTTTGTTGGCATTACAAGAAATCAAAATGGGATAACCTGTGACACTTCTTTTCTTCTTTTCCTTGGTCGGATTACTGTTTCAAAACTTCTGATGTCAACAATTGCTCAGATCGTGTCACTGAAATTATTGTTGCAGGAATAGAATCCTTTATCCCACACTCAACAAAATCTCGTCCTTTTTCTAAACCTTGGTTTTCCAATAAATGTGCTAAGGCTGTTCAAGAGAAGAATGTTGCATATCGTAATTGGCTTGTTTCTAATTCTTCAGTTTCATTTTCTGCCTACAACAATTGTAGAGCAGTTATTAATCAGTCCAAACTAGAGTTTGAACATGCTAAGAGTAGAAAACTTGCTTCTTGCCCTAATGGTAGCCGAGCATTCTGGTTTCTTGGCAAAGCTATTGGCCGCAAATTTTGCCCATCTCTGTTCCCACCTCTGTCCAAACCAGACAGTTATGTTGTCACTTCAGGCAAGGATAAAGCTGACCTGCTAGCATCACATATTCCTTCCAGCTTATGTATTAATGATCTTGGTAAAACCCCTCCCACCATTCCCAACACGCTCCATTCAATGACTCCTGTGGTCTTCCATCAAAAGTATATCAGAAGGATTTTGATGAACCTTGATGCTAAAAAAGCTCCAGGTCCTGATGGTATTTCTCCACTTGTTCTCAAAACCTGTGCTCCTGAACTTACTTCTATAATTTGCCGGCTTTTTTCACTTACTTATTCCAGAAGTGTTTTTCTTTCTGCTTGGAAATTTGCTCATATCTAGCCAGTTACTAAAAAGGGTGACAAATCCCTCCCATCCAATTACCATCCCATTGCAATTACTTCTACTCTTTCTAAAGTAATGGAGAAATCAATCTAAAGTAATGGAGAAATCAATCTAAAGTAATGGAAAAATCTTGGTAGTTTAAGAGTTGGCGGGTGGTGCCCACCAACTCATAAACTACCAAGAAACCGTCCGTCCAATCAGTTATCGCCAGTATGGATTCCGTCAGTGTCGATCCACTGGTGATATTCTGCTTATGTTACCCATTCATGGACTAATTCAATGGAAAGGTTCGGTGAAACGCAAGTAGTTGCTCTTGACATCTCAAAGGCTTTTGATCATGTTTGGCATAAAGGTCTTCTAAACAATCTTATGGTTTGCCAACTGTTTTTAGTAATTGGTTATCCAGTTTTCTCTCTGATCGCTCACTGAGGGTGATGGTAGATGGCTCTGTCTTCTAATTTCTCCACTAATTCTGGTGTCCCCCAAGGTTCATTTCTTTCCCCCACTCTTTTCCTCTTGTATATTAATGACCTCCTTCCATCAACTGGAAATGCTATCCATAGTTTTGTCGATGACAGCACAATGCATTCCACTTTCCATTTTGAGGAACCTTTTCCTGCTCAATCAGCTTCAACTTCTCGAAAATCTGCTTCCAATTCCTTAAATGCCGATCTTCAGGTAATTCTCCAGTGGGGCAAAGACAACTTTGTTGATTTCAACCCTTCTAAAACTCAGTCTTGTCTTATATCTCGCAAACTCCTCTCTGCTCATCTTTAGTGATACTCCGATTTCTAGGCAAAGTGATATATCTCTTTTGGGGATTACCCTGACTTCTAATTCTCTTGGCACAAGCACATTACAAATATTGCTTCCTCTGCATTTAAAAAATTTGGTTTTCTCTTTTGCTCTCGGCGTTACTTTTCTTCGAAACAGCTGCTCACTCTGTATAAATCGCAAATCCGCCCTGCCATGGAATATTGTTCGCACATCTGGGGTGGTGCCCCCAAAACCTCTCTCAGGCTTCTTGATTCCATTCAGAAGAGGGCAGTTAGGTTAATTAATGATTCATCTCTAACCGAGTCTCTCCACTAGCTTTCTCATAGACGTACTGTTTCTGCTGCATGCCTCTTCTACAGATACTTCCATGGGTACTGTTCTTCTGAATTGGCTTCTATAATTCCCGCTCTCTTTTTCAAAACAGTCCGAACTCGTGCCGCCACCAGCCAACATCCATTTACTGTCCAACTTCAAACCCACAGAACCAACTTTTCATCTTCCTCATTTATTCATTCAACTGCCGTTTTCTGGACAACCTTCCTTCATACTTATTTCCTGAAAATTACAATCTACAGAAGTTCAAGTCCAATGTCAACAAATATCTGCTTTCGTCTTCTCAACCTCCACCCCAAGCACGGTACTAAGTACTATAGATTCTAATACCTCTCGGTGTTTGGGGTTCACATAAAAAAAAAAAAAAAAAAAAATTCAGGAAATATATACACATACGGAGGAGCAATATCCTAATTTGTCTGAAATGTAAAATAATGAACCAATGTATACTCCCCACCATGACTTATGGAAGTAAAACTTGGGCACTCACCAAAAGAATGGAAGAGAAGCTAAAAACGACACAGCGAAGAGTGGAGCGAATTATATTGGAAATCAGACTGTTCGATAAGAAGAGAAAAACATGGATTAGGCAGCAAACTCAAGTAAAGGACATTCTTATCAAAACTAAAGAACTAAAATGGTCTTGGTCAGCACACATATTTCGAAGATATGATGACAGATGGACTAAGAAAATAACAGAATGGTACCCACGAGGAGTTAGAAGAAAACCTCCTGGAAGACAATGACGAAGATGGACAGATGAAATTCATGAGTTTGTGGGCAGTAAATGGATGGCCATTGCACAAAACAGAAGGAACTGGAAAGGCCTTCATCCTGCAGTGGATTGAAAATGGCTGATGATGATGATGATGATCTATCCTTGTGCATGGTTAGGTATCAGCTCTCATACTACATAAAAAATTAATTTTCTATATCCATTTATACTTACTGAAACTGCAGCAGTCCCTTGGATTAATAACTGAAGGAGATTCAGCAGGAAAGTATTTTGTCTAGGTGACCATGTAAAAGATGGATCTAGAACAAAACAGTTACAAAGTAAACTTTTCAGCACTTACGGAAATTTCATTTTTTGTTTTTTATTATTTTTCTTCAATTAAAAATTTATATACAAACAGTAGAAAGATGAACTGCTCAGTATGTATTAAGATTGGTATGAAGGGCTTCTGTCAGCAAGAGAATCTAGCAACAAACCTACAATTAATTTATAATTATAAAACCTATAACCAGTGGTGAGCTGTGAATATTTTAACAATGGGCTCTCAGTTTTGCTAACTTTTTATTCTTTTTTTTTTACAACTAGGGATATACACAATGGATACATTTAATATTGTGAATAAAAATTACATGAAATATTTCTCATTTAACAAATATTACATAAAAAAAACAAACTACAGCCAATCTCCAATTAACATAAGGTTTGTGTTCTGTGGAACTCTATGTAAGTCAAAATTTCTCCCATGCCTGTTCAGCACTTGCAACTATGCTTGCTGTATTGATTGAATCAAACAAGAATTGTTCGACCAACATGTAAATAGAATTATTTATTGTGTTTATTCAATATTTTATCTCTTGCGTAGGAAAATTAAGAAAAGCATGCAATTTAAAAAATTTAAAAATTATAATTACAAAAAAAAAAAAAAAAAAGGAGACAAACATAACATCAGTAAGTTTTACCTCTTGAGCATCGTTGCCAGAATCGATGTCTCTTCAGCTGATAAGTATGCCGTTGCGGTGGTTGAGGGCTGTGGAGATTTAGAAGAGGGTCGGCCGCTGATCCTTACGAAAGAACATATTAATGGATGACTGGATGGTGGCTTTTTTCTTTTCATCGTAGATTTCTTTGTAGCAAACAAGCAAACATATCATTCAACCCTCTGTAACCTTTAAAGAATCGTTCGCTGGCAGAATCCATCTTCTCAAACCTCGCCACTGCCGATGCAATTTCATGAAGCATCTCGACTTCTCGTTTTGTTCATCTTGAGCTTCGTCAGCATTTTCTTCTTTCACTATCGCTGCCTGCAAGTCAATAAGTTCTTCGTTAGATAATTCCTTCCGTTCTTCCTCTGTTAACTCTTCACGTCTTTGGCAACAACCTCCAACTAAAGTAGGTCTGAAACCTTTAAAATCTTATCTCTAACCTCTTCATATGATTCGTTATTTTCAAACCCTTCGAAGCCTTTTTCGTTTCGTGGATATATTTTATTCCATAAGCCATTTAAACAACTTTTAGTGATTTCTGCCCAGGGCTTATTAATGGTTAAGATGGAGTGGTAAATACTGTAAGATTTCCAAAAGTCTCTTAACATAAAATTTTTCTCACAGTCTACTGCAGACAATGCTTAAGCAAATGTTGTGCATAAATAGTATGCTTTTATAATTGAAATAACACCCTAATCCATAGGTTGGATGAGTGAAGTCGTGTATGTTGGCAAAAATATGACCCTCACGTTTAAATTGAAATCATCTAGATTCGTAGGATATCCAGGAGCATTATTTAACAGAAGCAAAATCTTGAAAGGAACGTTGTTGCCTTTACAATATTTTTCAACCTTGAGAACGAAGTGGAATTTAAACCAATCTTCAAAGAGAGATATTGTTATCCGTGCTCTCTGGTTTGATTGGAAATGCATGGGTAGGGTGGCTTTAGTGATGCCCTTAAATGCATGAGGATTTCCAGAATGGTACACAAGTAGTGGTATTAATCTGTAATCTCCCGCTGCATTGCATTAGCGTCAAGCAAGAGTGTGGCGCTATCTTTTGAAGCCTTGAAACCTGGCATTGTCTTTTCCTCTTAAGCAATGTATGTTCGATCTGGGATTTTTTCCAACAGAGAGCAGTCTCGTCAATGTTAAAAATTTGCTATGTTGAATAGCCGCCTTCACCAATAATTTTTTCCAACACATCACAAAATTTCTCTGCAGCTGCAGATCCAGCACTGGCGACTTCACCGCATACTTTAATGTTTTGGAAACCAGCACGATGCTTGAACCTATTAAACCACCCATTGCTTGCCACAACCCTGGCTTGGGGTTTGCCATACTTATCCTTAATATATTCATAAATACTTGTTGCTTTTGCTTGAATGGCCACTGGACGCAGGGGTACTCACTTCTGAATCTGATTTTCCATCCATATTATTAATAGCTGTTCCATCTTCGATATAGCATCTGAATGCTCTTTAGTGATCACTGTTGATCTTAAATGCTTTGATCCTTTCAAAGCATTTAAGCAGTGAGACCTAATTCCCTTGCAATAGATGACAAACTTTGTCCTGCTTCGTATTTCTTAATCAATTTTGTTTAGTTTCCTGGCACTGCCAGCACTTGCACTTTCCATTGGTCCCTTTCCCTTCATCATTGTAATATGTAAATAGGAAGAGAAGTTTCTGAAAATTTGTTTTTTCTATGTTTGAAGATTTCAGTGAAGGGGAACACATTTCACCCTAATAGCATAAAAACCCACACAATTGCAGTTATTGGTATTATCTCAAATGCAATAAGATCGAGTTTACTACCCATTTATAATAGATTGCAATAACAAAAAAGTCCAATAAATGGGAAAGTGTATATTGCCTTTATTGTTTTTTGGTCGCGACCTCCAAAAAATTGCTTTATAAAAACGTCACAAAGGTGTTCAAAATTGATTCTTGTAACAGAATATACAATAACGATAAAAGTGTAGTGCAATTTTGATTATAAAAATCATCTTTTATAGAGATAAATAGCTTAATAATAATAAAGCAAAAAGTTCAATTTCTAAGGACTTGAAACGAATTACAAAAAAAAACAATATGTTATTGGGTTCACATTACGATATTTTTGCAATACCTCCATTTATCCCTACAGATGCAAAATGTGATTCCATATATTTTTCAGTTTGCACCAGCTAGCAAAAACTTACGTAAAGTCAAATTTAAATAAGTCGAGTATTATGTAAGTCAGGGAGTTCCTGTATTCTACAGGGGTTTCCAAAAAGTAAAGCAACACATTTTTTCTCTCAATGATGTTTAATAATACGAAGTTGAAATTATACACCAAGAAATAAGTGAATGTGCACTACTTCTGCACAAGGTCTCCAGTATTATTGATGCACTTGTCCCAACGATGGATTAGTTTATCAATACTAGTACTGAAGAAGCCTGTGCCCACACACAGAAACCAACATCGCACCGCCTGATGAACATCCTCATCCGTGGTGAAATGCTTTCCTCAAAGGTGTTTTTTCAGAGGGCCGAACAAATGGAAGTCTCAAGGTGCTAAATCTGGGCTGTAGGAGATATGTGACAGAGTTTCCCAATGATTACGGTGCAACCACTCGCAAGTGGTGTGGAATGTGAAATTGTGTTGTCATGCAACAAAAATCATGCCGCTTGTCAGGAGTCCTGGTCGTTTGCGTCGAATGTTCGCTTTCAGTTTTCCAAAATTGCACAGTAAAGCTGTGCACTGATTGTTCCTCCCTTCAGCAAGAAACCCACCAACAGAAAGCTTTGGCGATCACGAAAAATCGTGGCAATGATGTCGATCTTCAATGTCAACATGGCCCGCTTTAAATTCATTGCACTAAAAACACACCAGCTTCTTTGAATTAGCATTAGTAGAGGCATATGGTACAAGAAAGCAAGCTTATGCAGCATCAGCCAAAAAAAAAAAAAAAAAAACCAGTTCCATTTCACCCCTCCGTTCGTTCGAAATACCTGTCCAGCTGAGCCTTAAATTTGTATACACTATCAACTTCCACAACAAGGGATGGACGTCTGTTCTACCAACCAACTACCCGCTGGCTAAATGCAAATTTCCGCACATCTATCCTACATCTGTCTTTCCTCAATCTGAATTTATGCCCTCTCAAGTGATTATTCTGATAAAGAATCCCATCTGCACTGAGCATTCTCAAACCATTCAAGGCTTTATACTCCTCTATCAGATCACCTCGCCGGTGCCTAGTCTCCAGACTCTGTAATTTGCAAAACTTAAGCCTTTCTTCGTAAGAGCAACCCTTTGTTCCATTCACTAATCTTGTTGCCCTTCTCTGTACCCGTTCCAGCAACTATACATCCTTCTTGAAATGAGGCCTCCAGACCTGTATACAGTAATCAAGATGTGGCCTAACCATTGCCTTATATAAGGGAATAATCACCTCCTTATCCCTGCTAGAAAAATTCCTGTATATCATTGACAAGACACCATGAGCTACTCTTGGCCCGTCTGCACTGCTCAGAGAACTTCATATCGGCCTGCACAATTACCCCCAGGTCCTTTTTATTCTCTACCACTGTCAGTGTAGTACCACAGAGTTGATATTGCTCTGTGGTTGCTGTATCCCATATGTAGTACTTTACATTTGTCAATGTTAAACTTCATTTGCCACCTCTCAGTCCATCTGCTCAACCTTTCCAGATCAGTTTCCTTAACAACCCTGTCAACCTTTGTATAGCTGCAAACTTGGACATTAAGCTTGATATACCATCATCAATATCATTTATAAATACAGAAAACAATAATGGACCCAACAATGAACCTTGAGGGACTCCACTAATAACATTAGTCCACAATGAGCAGTGTCCATTGATTACCAGTCTATCTTCTCCCCCTCAACCATCACTTTATCCCTACCAGCAATGTAGCAGTCTTCCATGTGCAACAGTATCAAAAGCCTTTCTAAGATCCAAATATATAATATCAAAGTTATTCCCTGCATCCATTTCTTTTGTGACTGCATCATAATAATCCAATCAAATTGGTCAGGCAAGATTTTGCCTTAACAAACCCATGCTGTGTCTGAGCTGTAACTGAAGTCTTGTCTAGATGATCCTGCAGTGCTTCTTTAACCAGTGCCTCCATTAATTTTCCTGGAACAGAAGTTAAACTCACAGGTCTATAATTACTTGTGTCAGCCTTTGATCCTCCTTTGTGAATTGGGGTCACATTTGCACATCTTCAGTCTATGGGTACCTCCCCTGAGTCCAAAGAAGCTTTCATAATTATGGCTAAGGGTTTGCTTACTTCCTTTGCAGCCTCCATTAACGTAAGAGGATAGACCGCATCCACCCCAGGTGCCTTTTTTATGTTTATCCTCAACAATTTCTCCTCCACTTTACTCTCAGTTATTACAAAATCATCTAGCTCACTGCCAGAGTTTACTTCACATCTGGCATTCCCCTTCCTGAATAACTCCTCGTGTATGAATGTAGATGGAAAATACTCATTTAGTTTGTTAGACACCTGAGTAGGATCATCAACTGTTGAACCATCAATAACCAGTGGACCAATCTGGTTCATCCCTTTCCTTCTAGAGTTTACATAGGTAAAGAACTCTTTTCTGTTTTTCTTTGCATCCTTTGCCAAGGATTTCTCACAATTTGCCTTTGCCTGCCTAATCTCCTTTGTTACTTGGTTACAGACCAGCTTATATCTATCATAGGCTTCCATGTCACCCATTAATTTATATGTATCCCATACATTTTTCTTCTCTGACATATGTGTCATTAGTCCATCTGACATCCATTTAGGCCTAAACCTTGAACAATATTCCTTAGTTGGTATGTAAAGCCCAGTAGCTTCCAAGATAAGTGCTTTGAATGCTTCCCATTTTGAATTTGCTGTTGGTAACATCATAAGTTGGTCCCACTGTATAGAATTTAAATACTGTCTCAGACCATCGTAGTCACCTTTACAAAAGCAAAAACCGTTCCCTTTACCCCTGATGGTAGTTACCTCTTTGAGTAAATCCCGCTTCAGCATACGGCGATCACTGCCATCTAGTGGTTCCTTTATCTGCTGATTTTTAATGCATGAAGAATCACTACTGATAATCAGATCAAGAGTATTACTCCCTCTAGTTGCCTCCCGAAAATGCTGAGGTAGAAAAGAATCATCCAATCAATCCATAAATTGACTCAAAGAGGTAACTACCATTAGGGGTAAAGGGAAGGGTTGTTGCTTTCGTAAAGGTGACTACGATGGACTGAGACAGTATTTAAATTCTATACAGTGGGACCAACTGATGATGTTACCAACAGCAAATTCAAAATGGGAAGCATTCAAAGAACTTACCTTGGAAGCTACTAGGCTTTACATACCAACTAAGAAATATTGTTCAAGGTTTAGGCCTAAGTGGTTGTCAGATGAACTAAAGAGACATATGGCAGAGAAGAAAAATGCATGGGATACATACAAATTAACACGTGACACAGAAGCCTATGATAGATACAAGTTGATCTGTAACCAAGTTACAAAGGAGGTTAGGCAGGCGAAGGCAGATTACGAGAAATCTTTGGCAAGAGATGCAAAGAAAAACAGCAAAGAGTTCTTTACTTATGTAAACTCTAGAAGGAAGGGGATGAATCAGATTGGTCCACTTGATATCGATGGATCAACCGTTGATGATCCTGCTCATATAGCTAACAAACGAAATAAATATTTTGCATCGACATTCACACATGAGGAGTTATTCAGCGAGGGGAATTGCAGAGGTGTATTCAACTCTGGCAGTAAGCTACAGAATCTTGTAATAACTGAGAGTAAAGTGAGGGAGAAATTGTTGTAGATAAATACAAGAAAGGCACCTGGGGGTGAATGGGATCTATCCAGTTATATTAAAGGAGGCAGCAAAGGAAGTAAGCAAATCCTTAGCCATAATTATGAGAGCTTCCTTGGACTCAGGGGAAGTACACATGGACTGGAGATGTGCAAATGTGACCCCAATTCACAAAGGAGGATCAAAGGGCGACACAAGTAATTATAGACCTGTTCGTTTAACTTCTGTTCCCGGAAAATTAACGGAGGCACTGGTTAAAGAAGTACTGCAGGATCATCTAGACAAGACTTCAGTTATAGCTCAGACACAGCATGGTTTTGTTAAGGGGAAGTCTTGCCTGACCAATTTGATTGGATACTATGATGCAGTCACAAAAGAACTGGATGCAGGGAATAACTTTGATATTATATACTTGGATCTTAGAAAGGCTTTTGATACTGTTGTACATGGAAGACTGCTGCACAAATTGGGACAGTGTGGAATTGGAATCAAATTACTGCTATGGATAAAGGGGTGGTTGAGGGGGAGAAGAGAGAGAGAGTGGTAATCAATGGACACTGCTCAACGTGGACTAATGTTATTAGTGGAGTTCCTGAGGGTTCAGTGTTGGGTCCATTGTTGTTTTCTGTATTTATAAATGATATAGATGATGGTATATCA
Organism: Mastigoproctus giganteus; assembly: GCF_048544385.1. NCBI lineage: Eukaryota > Metazoa > Arthropoda > Arachnida > Uropygi > Thelyphonidae > Mastigoproctus > Mastigoproctus giganteus. Next base: position 143,774,215 of record NC_143580.1, read on the forward strand.
AGCTTAATGTCCAAGTTTGCAGACGATACAAAGGTTGGCAGGGTTGTTAAGGACACTACTGATGCTATGCTGCTGCAACAGGATCTGGAAAGGTTGAGCAGATGGGCTGAGAGATGGCAAATGAAGTTTAACATTGACAAATGTAAAGTACTACATATGGGAAACAGCAATCCCAGAGCAATGTATCAACTCTGTGGTACTACACTGACAGTGGTAAAGAATGAAAGGGAGCTGGGGGTGGTTGTGCAGGCAGATATGAAGTTTTCTGAGCAGTGCAGACGGGCTGCAAGAGTAGCTCATGGTGTATTGTCGATGATATATAGGAATTTTTCTAGAAGGGATAAGGAGGTGATTATTCCCTTGTATAAGGCAATGGTCAGTCCACACCTAGAGTACTGTATACAGGTCTGGAGGCCTCATTTCAAGAAGGATGTAGAGATGCTGGAACGAGTACTGAGAAGGGCAACAAGATTAGTGAATGGAACAAAGGGGTGCTCTTACGAAGAAAGGCTTAAGTTTTGCAAATTACAGTGTCTGGAGACTAGGCACCAGCGAGGTGATCTGATAGAGGTGTATAAAGCCTTGAATGGTTTGAGCATGCTCAATGCTGATAGGATTCTTCCTCTTGCTCAGAATAATCACCTGAGAGGGCATAAATTCAAATTGAGGAAAGACGGATGTAGGATAGACGTGAGGAAATTTGCCTTTAGCCAGTGGGTGGTTTGTTGGTGGAACAGACTTCCATCCCTTGTCGTGGAAGTTGATAGCCTAAATACATTTAAGGCTCAGCTGGACAGGTATTTCGAACGAACAGAGGGGTGAAGTGAAAGTGGTTATTTTTTTATTTATTTATTTTTTTTTTTTTTGGGTGATGCTGCATAAGCTTGCTTTCTTGCATCAAATGCCTCTACTAATGCTAATAAAAGCCTTGCTAGTGTGTGAGTGACCAACCCACAAATTCCAGTCAATATCTGGGAAATTAAAATCCCCCATTGTAAGACTATGATTTACTGGCCCACTCTATTTCCCTGCACAGTTTCTTTTTATACTCATCAGAGTTATTAGGCCTATAGCTCAATCCTACTCTTCAATTTTGATCTCCCAATGCTTATGTCACACCAAACTGACTCCACACTGCACCGTTCAGCAAATTTCAGTTCTGCATTCCTTATATCTATGTGGCACCACGCTTCTGATATCTCAACAATGTCTGCCTTTGATGTTTTGAGGAATATCTCTAATTCATTAAATTTGTCATCACCTTTTCACCATACACAGCAACCGGTTCATGGTGAATGTCACTCAGTGAAGACCCTTTTGTTTGCAAAAAGTGAATAACTTCACAAACACCTGTTTTGGACCAAACTCGCATGGTAGCTGCCATTTTGCGACTGGAAGCTGCTGTGAGGTGAGCAACCCTGCACTGGCGGTCTTTTTGAACGTTATTAATGGATCTATCTCTCCATCATGTTTCATCTCATTCCCTTTCACCATTATTAAGAAAAAAAATGTGTTACCTTACTTTTTTTTTGGAAACCCTCATATAAAAGGTACACAAAAATCACAGATTAGAGAGAAAAAAATTATTACACAAATAGTGAAGAAAAATTTATTCTAAAAATTCCCAAAAATTTATTTCATTATTAATATTTGTTGTCGATCTTCTGCTTTTGTTAAATAGTTGAACGATGATTATGTAACGATCCAGATCAAATTGAAGCAATGATTTTCCATTTAGATTTATGGTCATCATATCTGCAACGTGTTTAATTGTCAAAGTTGGGCTTTTTATTGTTACAATATTATTCATTATGTTGAAAGCTTGCTCAGCTTCAGCTCTGCAAATTGCATTGTTTAAAGGACATTTCTGAATATTTTAATTGAATGGGAATTTCTCACCATTTTAAAGATAAACTGTCTTTGAAAAAATCTCTAAAATCATTAATTTTTTTTATAATATTTTATTATAAAACTTAATTTGGAGAAATTATTCCACTTTGTGCAAACATTTTGAATCAGATGTTAAATATTTGGGATTATTAAACTGATTTTTAAATCTGGAATTCCTTAACGATGTAACACTAATAATTGATATTCTGCAGGAGCTCTCTTGCCTTTCAGAAGTTTACAAAGTTGACATATAACTATACTAAAAGTAGATAAATTAATTATAGGAACTATCAATTTGAAAAAATTTGCTAATTTGAAAAAATTCAGTAGGAAATTATGAAGCTAAAATTGAGAGCAAGTTGAAAGAATTTGAAGGAAACAAAATTGAAAGTAAGAACACATTTAAAAAATTACCTTGTGACATCTTATTAAACTGCAATATTTTATCCTTAAAGGATCGGCTATTAATTCAACAAAGTAACTTTAAATTAAATAAAAGAAAATAATGATATCATTGACGATGAGGAATTGAAAGAAATTTTAAAATGTGTTGATTGTTGATATAATGCATGCAGTGTATTATTTTATTTATTTTATTATTATTGCCTGTATGCAATTATATTTTGGAACTTTTCCTTCACAGTGAATGCCTCGACACAGTTTCAAAATCTTCCAACATTTCATCTTAGGAAAGTTTATTTAAAATCTTAGGTTGCACTAAACCCCCTCCCCACTGACATTGCTACTTTCACTAGTTTCTTTGAATTCTGTCCAAACTGCTGGAATCGCTCGAAAACCATGTAAACTCGATAACCTGGTTTACATGGTTATCGAGTGTAATCACTCGATAACCATGTAAACATACACAGGAAAAATTTACTGAAAGGTGTGGTTCACTAACTTCTCCGAAAAACAGATGACAACTTCTTGGTATGTGGGATAAGTGGATGCATAGGTTTTACGAGCACCACTAACGTTGTGGAAAAGTAATCCCTTTAACGCTTAATTTGAGCTTTCCAATTGGTGGGAACAATGCATACAAAGTTGGCTGTCATAATCTGTTGGTTATATGGAAATTTTAAATGTAATTACCAAGAGGGATTCAAAAAAATTCGCTCTAAAGAAGTTCGTTAAATAGAGGTCTGACTATAATTAAAGCAAAAAGGAAGCAGTTTTAAAATACATGATTGGTCGAATGTTCCCTTAAAATGCTGTGGCTGGGGCTGAAGCCCCACTTGCCCCACTGTAGTTCCGGCTCTGGATATCCAATAATTGAATTCAAGATTTGGGAAAAAAGTAAGATTGTATGTATAATATGTATAACTTCAGAAATACAACTAGTAATGCTGGTTGGTTGATCTGTTTAATGTTTGAGGATGTTGTAGTGAATAAAATATTTGGTTAAGAGGAGCATTCCAGATGATCTGATCATACATTACTTCTTTGTTAAAAAAAAGATAGCATTGGCCATGGGGAGAACAACCCCACCCCCATGTGTACCTCAGAATGAAGAACTACAGACTAAACACTGCTGGCTAGCAATGCAGAAAAAGTGAAAACAGAAAGAAAAGTCAGTTGCTAGTCATTCATGCTTTACCATGTTTCAAGTAATCTATTTCAATTCATAAATTTGTTTGAATTCTAAGGAAAAACATAATAGCAACTTCTATGTGCCCAGATAAACTGACAGTGGTAAAAATAATAATGCAAGAGGTGAACATTTCGAAAAAATTTCTACAGGAAATATACATTACTGCTGCAGCCCTCATTATGTTTTGTTTTTATATATACATATATTATCGATTAAAACTAGAGAATTTTCTAATACAGGAACTCCCCGACTTATATAAGGGTCTCATTCCATGGAACGCTATGTAAATCGGAATTTCCCCCATTCCTGAGCAGCACTCGCACCTGTGCTGACTGAATTGATTGAAACAAAAAAGAAATGTCCAACAAACATGTAAATAGAATTATTTATTGTGTTTATTCAATTTTTTATCTCATGTGCAGGAAAAATTACAAAAGCGCAATTTAAAAAATATTTCCAAATTATAAAATTACAAAAAAAAAAAAAAAAAAGAAGGAGACAGGCATAACATCAGTAAGTTTTACCTTGCGATCATCACTGCCAGAATTGATGTCTTCAACTGATAAGTACGCTGCTGCAGAGGTTGAGGGCCGTAGAGATTTAGAAGGGGTCGGCCACTCAACTTTACGAAAGAATATATTAATGGATGACTGGACGGTGGCTTTTTTATTTTCACTGTAGAGTTCTTTGTAGGAAGCATATCATTCACCCCTCTGTAAACTTTTAAGAATCGTTTCCTGTCAGGATCCATCTTCCGAAACTTCGCCACTGCCGATACAATTTCATGAAATGTTATTGCCATCTCTCTGTTGATGAAGCGTCTCGGCTCCTCATTTGGTTCATCTTGAGTTTCATCAGCATTTTCTTCTTTCGTTATCATTGTTTGCAAGTCAATAAATTCTTCATTAGATAATTCCTTTTATTTCCTCTATTAACTCCATCACATCTTTGGCAACAACCTCCAACTGAAGTAGCTCTGCAACCTTTACAATCATATCTGTAACTTCTTCATATGATTCGTATTTTTCAAATCCTTCAAAACCTTTTACGTAACGTAGGCATATTTTTTTCCATGTGCCATTTAAACAACTTTTGGTAATTTCCATCCAGGCCTTATTAATGTTTAAGATGGCATGGTAAATATTGTAAGATTTCCAAAAGTCTCTTAACGTAAAATTTTCTCATTGTCTACTGCAGACAATGCCTGAGCAAATGTGCGTAAATGGTATGCATTTAAATTCAAAATAATACCTTATCCATAGGTAGGATGAGTGAAGTAATGTTTGGTGGTAGAAATATTATTCTCACGTTCAAATTGAAATCATTTAGATGCGTAGGCTGTCCAGGAACATTATCTAATAGAAGCAAAATCTTGAAAGGAACATCGTTGTCTTTAAAATATTTTTCAACCTCGGGAATAAAGCAGCATTTAAACCAATCCTCAAAGAGAGATATTGTTAGTCATGCTCTCTGGTACAAATGGAAATACACGGGTAGGGTGGCTTTATTGATGCTCTTAAATGCACGAGGATTTCTAGAATTGTACAGTGGTTTTAATTTGTAAGGTAACATACTTTTCCATACTTTTTATTATTATTATTATTAGCCATATGGTGCAAGGAAGCCTGAGGGTTATGCTGCACCAGTCAAAAAAAAATTCCCGCGTTACATTGAGAGAGAGAATTACCAAAAAAGTAAGGAAGCAAAGAATGATGATATCCAGCTCAGAACCCTAGGTTTGCCAAGCCCATACTCACCAGATGTGAGCCCCTGGGGTGTTTTTCCTTAATATCTTTATTGATACTTGTTGCTTTTGCTTGAATGGTCATTAGACTCAGGGGCACTAGCTTCTGAATCTGATTTTCCATCCATATTATTAACAGCTGTTCCATTTTCGACATAGCACCTGAACGCTGTTTTGTGATCACTGTTGATCTTAAGTGCGCTGATCCATTGACATGTTCTTTTATATGCGCACTGTACTTTAAAACAGTATTCACTGTTGAAGCAGCGAGACCTAATTCCCTTGCAATAGATGACAAACTTTGTCCTGCTTCGTACTTCTTAATCATTTTCATCTTTATTTCTAAATCAATTTTGTTTCGTTTCCTGGCACTGCCAGCACTTGCACATTCCGTTGGTCCATTTCCTTTCATCATTGTAATACATAAATAGGAAGAGAAGTTTCTGAAAATTTGTTTTTTATATGATTGAAGATTTCAGTGAAGTGGAACACATTTCACCATAATAGCATAAAAAATGACACAACTGCAGTTATCAGTATTATCATAAATGTAATAAGATTGAGTTTACCACCCGTTTATAATTAGATGCACTAACGGAAAAGCCCAATAAACAGGATAGTACAAATTGTTTTTGTTTTATGGTCATAACCTCCAGAAACGTACTTTAGGAAAATATCACAAAGGCGTTCAAAACTGATTCTTATAATGGGAACATATGACAAATGAAGGGTAGTGCAATTTCCATTTTAAACAATACCTTTTAGAGAGATAAATAGCTCAGTAATATAGTGAAATATTCAACTTCCAAGGAGTTGAAAGAAATACAAAAAAAAAAAAAAAAAAATCCCAATGGGTTATTGGGTTTGCATTATGATATTTTCACGATACCTCCATTTATTCTTACAGGAAGCAAAATACGTTTCCACAAATTTTTTAAGTTTGAACCAGCCAGCAAAAACTTTTTTTTTTTTTGTTAGTTGTTGGTGCATCGGCTTCTGTGGCCATAATGCACCTCCAAAAGTTTTGCATTTTACTCTGATCAAAGCCTGAGGTGGGATTGAACCCATGATCTTTGGGTTGCCAGGCAGACACTTTACCCACCTGGCTAGCCCGGTTGGTGCAAAAACTTATGTTAAGTCGAATTTTTATAAATCGATTATTACATAAGTTGGGGTGTTCCTGTATTTAATATTATTAAACAGACAATACAGTAATAATTATTGATAAAATTAAATTTCATAATAGGCAATACTTATAATAGCAGCCTTCACTGTAATATTAAAAGCTCATGATACTGAAGCTATAATGCTGAACCAGAGACTAACACTTTAGCTTTCTAACTTCCTAACCTTGGATGCATGAGTAACATAACATTTAAAAAAAAAAAAAAAAAGGAAAAGTACATTCAACTGCATTATTTATTACATACATTACATTTCTGAACATTATTATATAACCTGATAGCAAAATTTTGGATATTGGGAAAATATCACAACCAGGTTGTCAGTTTTCGCTAACAGGAGTTACCGTTTTCACTGAAGAAGGAACACAACCCATGAAACAGCATTTTAAGTAATAGTAAACTTCCAAAATAAATAATAATATATTTGTCCAAAAAGTGATCTTTATTTGTAACATAATGATTCAGATAAATTCAATGAAAATTTCACAATATCAGAAGTTGGTACTAACAAATAGAATGAGGTTATCCACGTGTTGGAAAAGATTTTGCAGCTCCAGCAAATGCTAAGTTTTTGATAAATTTTTGCCATTTTATTAATTTAATTGCCATATTAAATTTTTTTCTAGAAATACCTTTATAGTCCTAGTCACACTCCTTAGTTTATTTTGAATTTAGATAGAGATTTTGTAGGTTACTATTTCATATCTGTAGAATCTTGGGTTAAGATGCAGTTAAGCGAGTGTTCTCACGACTAACCGTGAAATAAGTGGTTTGCTGTTTGTGTCATTGAAGGGGGGGGGTGCTTATTATCGTGTGACTCGTTAGTTCTCTTTTTCAGATTGTGATAATACTGTTCGTCCATTTTCTGTAATTAAAGCTTGCTTCTGGTTGAAAGATAAGTTGAATTTTTTGTTCTCTTTTATGTAGTTTTAAAAAAAGGTTATGTTTTGATGCAACTTAGGGATGGATTCAAGCAAAAAAAGTGTGGCTTCTTTACTAGAATTTAATTTTTGGGTAGTGATAACAGGTTAGGTTTCTACACCACTAACATGGGACGGATTGAAGCAAAAGAAGTGTGGGTTTTTTAAGAGACTTTCATTAGTGAAAAAAGGTTATGTTTTTTGTGCCACTTCAAGCAAAAGAAGTGTGGGTTTTTAATAGACTTTCATAAAAAAAAAAAAGGTTAGGTTTTTAAGCAACTTTGGGTGTGAGCTGTTTAATAAAATTTGATTGGTGAAAAAATGGTTAGTTTTTTACACGACTTTGGGAGGGATTCAAAGAAAAGAAGTGTGGGTTTTTTAATAGACTTTCAAAAAAAAAAAGGTTAGGTTTTTACACGACTTACAATATCACTGTCCGTGGAAGGCTGTACAGAGTGATGAGTTCCCCACTTCTCCCCTCAGTGCTAGTTTAAATTATGAAACGAGACTTTCATTTTAATTTAGTGTGGAAGACTGTACAAAGAGTGATGAGTTCCCCACTTGGTCCCTCAGTGCTAGTTTAAATCATGAAACGAGAACCATTTTAATTTATCAGTTCTACATGTATATTGTACTAGTAAAATTTGCTTGAAGAAAAGTTGAGTTTTTGCTTCTTAAACTTTCTTCTTTAAAACTAGGAAATCTGCAGAGTATGAGGTGTTGTTCCTCTGGCCACTTATCCACCAGGCTAAGTGGCCAGAGGAGCAATATGTCGAGGAACACGAACAACAATGTTCGTGTTGGCAATACGCCTTAATCTTTGCCAATGGATGTAAGCACATAGATAGCAGTTGACCAGTGCAACTTCTCAGTGCAGTAGGCACGATTGCCCACAAAACCTAAACAATCACCGCCTCCTCGTTTTTAAGGTGGAAGTGGTTGTATAGGTTTTACGGGCACCTAAAGGGATTAATTCTTTATCTTAATTCCTGCTTTCTACAGCATCAGCTTTATTGCTTAAAGGCCAGAGGTGCGAACAATATATCCTGGGTCTCTTGAAATCAGTTTGTTATAAGGAAATTTTCTTCGTTATTCAGAAACTATTTTCAATGTAAAAACAAAGGGGAAATCAAAAAAATTCGCTATATGGAAGTTCGTTAAAGAGAGAGGTCCAGCTGTATTTGCTTGTCCCCTGATTACACCAATAGGCCTTTTAATCTCCAACACCTGGCCTTTCTTCAACCTCTGGCTGGTGTATGTTCCAACAGAAGCAGTGCAGGCAGCACTTTCACCTCTTCTTGTGGCTCCTGATAATATATTAGTCTGTGTCCCCATATCAGGCTAGCTGTTTTCCAACACACCTATTGCACAGCAAACATCCTTACACCTCTTCTATTTAAGTGGATTGCATTGTTGTAAAAACCTTAACATCTCATCTGTTAAGATGTTCCTATACAGGCTCATTGAAGAAAATGTCAGTATATATTTGATATTTAAAACATGTTAACAGATTTGGTATACTGATATAACAGTTTTGGCTGATGCTGAATAAGCTTGCGTTCTTGCATCATATGCCTCTATTAATTGCTTAACTGAAAACTTAAATTGCCTGCTTTGACTGTATTTATAGTTCTAGGTATGTAAAAAAGTAAGGATAAGGTTTTGAGTAGGGAACAGTTAAAAGAAACTATCATGCATCTAAAATTTGTAACTTCTTATTTTAACTGATTGCACATTTCTTCATCAGTGATGTAGAGCAGGTTCCATTCTGATACCAAACCTCTTGGTGTTTAGAGAGGTGGAATACTTGTTATTATTGAAAGAGGTAATCACCCAAGGATGTTTGGTTTTAGTAGTAATTCTGAGTGCTTGAAAAATATGATTTAAACAAGTATTTTATTTATTTATTTATTTTTGTTTTTTTTTGGTTTTTAGGAGCATGAGCAACTAGGGCCATATTGCTTAAAACAGTATATCAACAGACTAATTGCTTTACAGTTTTTGGGGATCCAGCTAGCCTTTCTAACCTTTTTTTCTTGCTGCAGAAAACATGGAGGCACTTGTTTTGGACATGTGTATATATAAGGGCAGCTTCTTCTTCTTGTTGCAGTTGATAGCCTGAACAAATTTAAGGCTCAGCTGGACAGGTATTTCGAACGAATGGAGGGGTGAAATGGGAGTGGTGTTTTTTTTTTTTTTTTTTTTGGCTGATGCTGAATAAGCTTGCATTCTTGCATCATATGCCAATGCTAATGCTAATGCTAATCATATACTCCCTCTTATTGTGTCTGGGCAGAATTGCAGACACTTTCAAATTACACCCTAATTCCCAGCTTTTTTTTTCAACAGTGACCTGTACTTGTTAGGTAATTCTGCTGGTCTCCTACTCTTAATATCATTAGTGCCAACGCGTACAACTATATCATCTTTTGTGCCCTTAAAAGATGATATCCACTCAACGTCATCAACCTTTGCCCCTGGAAGAAATACCCTGGTCCTGTTCCACTATTCTTTTTACAAAGCATGTTCCCCATTTCCCTGGCCAATAGTCACCAACAACTACTAGTTCCTACTTTGAGAAATACTGCAGTAAAAAAAAAAAAAAAAAAAATATTGAAAAAAAAAAACCTACATTAATAAATAGTAAACAAATTATTATTTCTTACCTGTGAATATAATGAAGTTTACAGCAATTATAATAGACAGTTGTACCTTACTTGCAACTTGTGACAAAGGATATTCTTTCTTTTCCATTTCTTTTTTTTGAAGTTCACCTGTTTCTTCATCATGCTTTATAACTTGTGTCTTTGGAACTTGTGGAAATTTGGTTTGAAACTGGACTAAATAAGACATCATTGGTTCTGGAAAGACCATGGTTATATCCCATATAGAATCCATTTTTTCTGAAGCTGCAAAACAGATTTCTAAATGCATAACATTTCTTCAAATATATTGAATACAGATACGTTGCAAGTAACAACACAAAGACGTTTCTTAGAGTGCACTCTAGAAATACTGATATTTCGTAAAATTCTATACTTCATTTGAATAGATAAAATATCACCAATTTGCAATGTGTAATTTAGTTTTTCTGTTATCAATCTAAATCTCAGTTTACGTACTTGGTTATACATAAAAACTTCCCGTATCAGATGTTATAAAATTCTCAAATCATTCATTGTATGGTTTTAGGTATATTTATTATTATTATAATTCCACCTTTATGTATTATGTCTGTAGAAGTGCATAATCATGGACTTCTTTGTATGTTTTGTGGGCTGAAAAATTTGGAAAAACAGATGGAGCAAAATCCTACACGTTCCACCTGGATGAGCTTCCGACAGCCTCAAACAAAGATATTCTAGCCTTCTAAACCATAGCTCTCCAAACAGGTGACAGGCCCCAAAACCACTATGCTGTCATGGAAAAATGCAAAAAATAGTTAGTCCTCAATGAGAATTGACTATTTTTTTAACAATTTAATGTATTAATATATAGTCAACAATCAGAAGAGTTTCAAATTTCAAAATTTTCAACCAAAATTATAGTGTCAAAGCATTTTCTTCTTAGGATTTATTCCTTATTAAAATGGTTCTCCACAACCTCACATCAAAAAGTCATTCCTTTATTCTTTTTTTCCATTTTCTTCCATCTTCCCAATCTCTGTCCACCAGTCCTCTTCTATTTATAGCTGCTCTCACACCTTCTATCCACCTCCTTCTTGGTCTTCCTCTCTTTTCTCCTCTATTTTATCAATAATGGATTTTTGGATGTTCACTGTATTCCTTATCATGTTGTTACTAACTTTTTCAGTCCTAGACTTTCTTGCCGATCTTTCCCAAAAATCCATCTCAACAGCCAGTAGTTTATTTTTTTTGTCTTTCAATTAAGGACCAAGTCTCACATCCATATAAAAAACATAATACTATCCATATCGGTATAATGAATATAATAAGATTATTCTTGGAAATGAAAATTTCCAAGAATAATCTCATGAAATTTCCATCGAATTTCAGGCCAAATTTCTCAGATATTATAAAAGTTAATATATTCACCCTATATATATATATATATATATATATATATATATACAGGGTTTTCAATTAAAAGGCACCAGGGTATATCTTGCTTCTTTCTACATTTCAGCTATTTATCATCTGGACATAGTTTTCCTATTTGCACAACAATTTTTGAATTTGGCATTATAATTGAACTAAGTATTACTGTTTAAATTTTATAGCTTCTAAAATAAAATGTTGCCTAATGAATTCCATTTTTCTCAATGGGAAAGCTGTCCCCATTTTCTATTCGGAATAAAAATGTGATTGCTGTACTTCTGAAATGAATTTGATGGTATGAACCAGAGCTGTAATGCTCAATATGTTATACGTTGATATCAATATTTGTAAAATGATAAGAGAAGTTTACCTCAATATAATATAGAACACTTCTGTATGATATTCGTCAGCAATTAAAATGAAAAAATCGCAAATCTTACATTACTGTAAAAAAAAAAATAAATAATAATAATTAAAAAAAAAAAAAAAAACCAATTGAACACAGTTAGAAATCAAATGAACACATTAAAAATCAATTCCTGAAGCTGACAACGCTTTTCGACCGTATATCATGATCACAGGAACGAAAATTAACGAATAGGGGTGATGACACTTAAATAGGGAGTATTTGTCTTCGCGCATGAGCTTTTGTAAAAGCTCACGAATCAGAGATTAGAAATGGGCAACGAACATTAACAGAATTCTCATGTAATTTAATTTCGATAGTTTCTGCGATTAATAGTCTGGTATAATTACATTGGACACTAAGTATTTTGGCCTCGTTAAATTAAAAAGTATGTTTTTCACTAACGGTGAAAGGATAATTCTGATGCTGCTTGCTGAATGAGAATTGAGACCGCGCGTTGAGTTACACAAAAATTCAGAGGAAAACGTGTAGAACCTTGGTATGACAAGTTATATCCCAGCAAGAAAAATTGTATACCAGTTCATTTATTTGTCTTGCAAGCGAGGAAAGGAGTAAGCGATTTTTTTCAGTATAGTGTGTGGTTTCCGTATTGGCCTGGCCACAATATTAAATTCAGTATCTTTAAAAAATATGTTAAGCTGTTTGTGCCACTGTTCAACATATGGGACAGAAATAAAGTATTTTTTAATATTACGATTGTTGGTTGATGTAGTATTTTTTATCCTATCCCTATCTCTTACCCTAATTCTGTTTATTGTAGCAAGGGGATAACCCATGTTCAAGATTCTGCTAGTTAATATTTGTATTTGTGAACCAAAGCAGATTCCGTTGTTGAATATTTATAGGGAATTTAGAAATTGATTAAAGATACTATATATCTCTTGTAGGAGAAATGGTGATAGCTGTTATAATGCAGAAGCATGCCGGTGTTTGTAGGTTTTCGATAGATGTTAAATTGGATTTTATTCAAATCCCGAATAAGTGTGAAATTGAGAAAATTTAATGATTTTGTATCCATACCCTCCCTTCCCAATGTAAATTTGAGTCTAGAGTGAATATTATTAAACAAATGTAAAATGTCTTGGATAGTACTACTAAAGTAATAATTAGACCATTTAAATACCTCATATAGTATGTGATACGGGGTAGAAAGGTGTCAAAGGTATAAGCTCAATCGTTGAGAGATAGATCTCCGATATTAAGCCGCTCAAGCTCAACCCCATCGGCAAACCAAAAATTGGTTTGTACACTTTGTCTCGAAAATTGATATAGTTGGTCTCAACTAAGAATTTAATAAAGTGAAACATTTCTTTAATAGGAAGCTTCATATAATTAATTGGTATAGAGTTATTATTTAACATATCCCAAATAATATCTAATGTGTATTCAACATTTACATTAGCATGGGAACATGAGGCAAGAAGTATAGCATCAGGCAAAAAAAAAAAAAAAAAACACACCTTCTCATTTCACCGATCCAGTTGCACCAAATGTTTGTCTAGTTCAGCCTTGAATCTGTTTAAGCTGTCAACTTCTACAACAGATGGAAATTTGTTCCAGCAATCAACCACCCGCGGGCTAAAGGAAAACTTCCACACATCTATTCTAACTGTCTTTCCTCGATTTGAATTTATGCCCTCTCAGGTGATTATTCTAAGCAAGAGAAAGAATCCCATCCGCAGTGAGATTGATCGAACCATTCAAGGCTTTATACACATCAATCAGATCACCTCGCAGGTGCCTAGTCTCCAGACACTGTAAATTGCAAAACTTAAGCCTTTCTTTGTAAGAGCAACACTTAGTTCCATTCACTAATTTTGTTGCCCTTCTCTGTACTCGTTCCAACAGCTCTACATTCTTCTTAAAATGAGGCCTCCAGACCTATAATACAGTACTCAAGGTGCGGCATGATCATTACCTTATACAAGGGGATAATCATCACCTTATCCCTGCTAGAACAGTTCCTATATATCATTGACAAGACACCATGATCTAATCTAGCAGACCGTCTGCACTGCTCAGAAAACTTCATATCTGCCTGCACAATTACCCCCAGGTCCTTTTCACTCTCTACAACTGTCAATGTAATACAACACATTTGATACGTTACTCTGTGGTTACTGCTTTCCATATGCAGTACTTTTCATTTGTCAAGGTTAACTTCAGTTGACACATTTCAGTCCATCTGCTCAACTTTTCTAGATCCTGTTGCAGCAGCATACTGTCATTAACAACCCTGCCGACCTTGTATCGTCTGCAAACTTGAACGTTAAGCCTGATATACCATCATCAATATCATTAATAAATACAGAAAACAACAATGGCTCCAACACTGAACCATGTGGACTCCACAAATAAGATTAGTCCATGAAGAGCAGTGTTCATTGATTACCACTCTATTTTCTCCCACTCAACTATCCGTTTATACATAGCAACAATTTGCCTCCTATGCCACACTGCTCTAATTTGTGCAGAAGTCTTCCATGTAGGCACCTCCATAGCCAGGTGGGAAGGAGCAGCAGTGCGTAGAACACGTTTCTTGATCAGACCGGGTTTCGAGTCCATCACCACGAAATATGGAGGATGCAGGAAGGTCAGGGAATGCCCACCGCATATTCCGGAGCAATATGGCGTTAGTTGCTAATGCTCCTAAAAACCAAATAACCAACATACAACAGTCTTCCATGTGCAATAGTATCAATAGTATTAAGATCCAAATATATGATATCAAAATTATTCTTTGCATCTGGTTCCTTTGTGACTACATCATAGTATCCAATCAAATTGGTCAGACAAGACTTCCCCCTGAACAAACCCATGCTGTGTCTGAGCTATAACTGAAGTGTTGTCTAGGTTATCCTACAATGCTTCTTTTACCAGTGCCTCCATGAATTTCCCTGGAACAAAAGTTCACCTAACAGGTCTGTAATTACTTATGTCTCTCATTCATCCTCCTTTGTACATTTCCAGTGCATGGATCCAAGGAAGCTCTCATAATTATGGCTAAGGCTTTGCTTACTTCCTTTGCTGCCTCCTTTAATATAACTGGATAGATTCCATCTACCCCAGCTGCCTTTCTTAAGTTTATCTTCAACAATTTCTACTCCACTTTACACTCCATTATTACAAGATTATCTAGCTTACTGCCAGAGTATAATACACCTCTGGCATTCCCTTCCCTAAATAATTCCTCATGTGTGAATGTAGGTGCAAAATATTCATTTAGTTTGTTAGCTACCTGAGCAGGATCATTAACAGTTGAATCATCGATATCAAAAGGACCAATCTGATTTATCCTCTTCCTTCTAGAGCAGGGGGTGGGCAACAGCCGGCCCACGGGCCACATCCGGCCCGCGACGATGTTGAATCCGGCCCCCTCGGTAAATGCATAAATATAGAAAATCCATACCTGACTACACTCGCCGTAAACGTTCGGCTTAATTCGATTCAATTGGGAATCGTGGCCAGTACAACAGTAACCAAGTGATTCTACGCAGCGTCAAAGAGTTATTTCCTAATTATTATTGTAGCATCGATCGAACGAAGTTCCTTTGGGTTTGACTTCTTATTGAAAAAAATAATACTGGTGCGAGATATTTTATGTTTTATGCTTTTTCCAATTATTACAATTTTTAATTTAATATAATTGATAGCCCATAAAATGAGCCAATTAAAAAAAAAAAAAGAAAAATTGATGCCAAATGCCGCATTTTCAATGATAATTGGACATTCAGATATTTTTTTTAAAAATACATTAACAATTTGGTAATTCAAGTAATATAACATTTTTTAGGTTCTGATTTTTTTTTTTATTAAATCGTTCAATCTATTCCGGCCCGCATCTGGATGCGAAAATTTCATTCGGCCCGCATCATGATACGAAAATTTCATTGGGCCCGCTGACGAAAAAAGTTGCCCACCCCTGTTCTAGAGTTTACATAAATAAAGAATGCTTTGCTGATTTTCTTTGTATCCTTTTGCCAAAGATTTCTCGTAACCTACATTTGCCTGCCTAACCTCCTTTCTGACTTGGTTGCAGACCAGCTTATATCTGTTATAGGCTTCCGTGTCACTTGTTAATTTATATGTATCCCATGCATTTTTCTTGTCTGCGACATATGTAATGAGAGCTTGAAGGACAGGGTGGATGCCCAAGAAGGATCTAAATTGAGGGGGCCATCAAGCTCTCAGCTGCCCACACCGACGCCAGAGCTCGCACTTGGTCATCACGCAACACAGCGACAATCCCCAAGGCAGAATGCGCTGGTCCCACAGGAACTAGTAGTTGTTGGTGACTCTATTGTCAGGGAAAGGGGAACATACTTTGTAAAAAGAATAGGTGGAACAGGACCAGGGTATATCTGCCAGGGGCAAAGGTTGATGTCGTTGTAGAGCGGATATCATCTTTTAAGGGCACAAAGGTGATATAGTTGTACACGTTGGCACAATTGATATTAAGAGTAGGAGACCAGCAGAATTACTTAAGGAGTACAGGTCACTGTTGAAAACAAGCTGTGAATTAGGGTTGAATTTGAAAGTGTCTGCAATTCTGCCCAGACACGATAGGAGAGAGTACATGATGAGAGCCTTGTCGATCAATTCGGCACTGGAAACACTGTGCAAGGCTCAAGGGGTAGAATTTTTTTCAGCCTGGTCTTGTTAACAGGAGAGACTGCTTCTACAGGGATGGGATACACTTAAATAGAAAGGGTGCAAGAATATTTGATTATGCTATCGAGGCAGTGTTAGGTGGGTCGGAAAACTGCTAGCTTCGGGGGAGGGATACAAGGACTAATAGATTAACAGTAACCACTGGCAGAGGTGAAAGTGATTCTTGTACTGCTTCAATTGTAATGAGTAGAAGCCTAGAAAACAAGATGCAGGATATTTCAGAGACTGCTGGGAGTCATTGCGGTACAAGTAAACACATGGGTTGTGTTAGGGTAGCTAAGAATAAGAACAGGTCCATGACCTGTACACCAGTACTAGGAGTTTGGTAAATAAATTTGATGAATTTGAGGTATTGCTCAAAGCATCAAAGGCGGATATTGCTTGGATATCAGAAACGTGGTGTCACACAGATATAAGGAATGCAGAACTGGAATTTGGGGAGTACAACGTCTACAGAAAGGATAGGAAGGGAGGAGGGGTTATGCTATTAGTTAAGAAACACACAAAATCCAAGGAAGTGAAGCCAGTCGACATTGCTGGACAGTGCAGTGTCGAGTCAGTTTGGTGTGACATAAGCACTGGGAGATCAAAATTGAGAGTAGGAGTGTGCTATAGTCCTAATGACTCTGATGAGTATAATAAGAAAATGTACAGGTAAATAGTAGTCCAGTAAATCAGAGTCTTATAATGGGGGATTTTAATTTCCCAGATATTGACTGGAATTTGTGGGTTGGTCACACACACACTAGCAAGGCTTTTGTGGATTTATTGGATGATTGTTTTCTACACCAGCATGTTTGGGAGGCAACTAGAGGGAGTAATACTCTTGATTTAATTATCAATCGTGATTCTTCATGCATTAAGAATCTGCAGATAAATGAACCACTAGGTGGCAGTGATCACAGTGTTCTGAGGTGGGATTTACTCAAAGAGGTAACTACCATCAGAGGTAAAGGGAAGGGTTATGGCTTTCGTAAAGGTGACTACAATGGTCTGAGACAGTATTTAAATTCTATACAGTGGGATTAACTAATGATTATACCAACAGCAAATTCAAAATGGGAAGCAATCAAAGAACTTATCTTGGAAGCTACTAGGCTTTACATACCAACTAAAAAATATTGTTTAAGGTTTAGGCCTAAATGGTTGTTAGATGAACTAATGAGACACATGGCAGAGAAGAAAAATGCATGGGATACATATAAATTAACATGTGACTCAGAAGTCTATAATAGATATAAGCTGGTCTGCAATCAATTCACAAAGGAGGTTAGGCAGGCAAAGGCAGATTATGAGAAATATTTGGCAAAAGATGCTAAGAAAAACAGCAAAGAGTTCTTTACTTATGTAAACTCTAGAAGGAAGGGGATGAATCAGATTGGTCCACTTGATATCGATGATTCAACTGTTGATGATCCTGCTCAGGTAGCTAACAAACTAAATGAATATTTTGCATCGACATTCACACATGAGGAGTTATTCAGCCAGAGGTGTATTCAACTCTAGCAGTAAGCTAGATAATCTTGTAATAACTGAGAGTAAAGTGGAGGAGAAATTGTTGGAGATAAACACAAGAAAGGCACCCGGGGCGGATGAGATCTCCCCAGTTATATTAAAGGAGGCAGCAAAGAAAGTAAGCAAACCCTTAGCCATAATTATGAGAGCTTCCTTGGACTCAGGGGAGGTACCCATAGACTGAAGAAATGCAAATGTGACCCCAATTCACAAAGGAGGATCAAAGGCTAACACAAGTAATTATAGACCTGTGAGTTTAACTACTCTTCCAGGAAAATTAATGGAGGCACTAGTTAAAGAAGCACTGCAGGATCATCTAAACAAGACTCCAGTTATAGCTTGGACACAGCATGGTTTTGTTAAGGGGAAGTCTTGCCTGACCAATTTGATTGGATACTATGATGCAGTTACAAAAGAACTGGATGCAGGGAATAACTTTGATATTATATACTTGGATCTTAGAAAGACTTTTTGATACTGTTGCACATGGAAGACTGCTGCACAAATTGGGGCAGTGTGGAATTGGTGCTATGGATAAAGGGGTGGTTGAGGGGGAGAAGAGAGAGAGAGTGGTAATCAATGGACACTGCTCATTGTGGACTAATGTTATTAGTGGAGTCCTTCAGGGTTCAGTGTTGGGTCCATTATTGTTTTCTGCATTTATAAATAATATTGATGATGGTATATCAAGCTTAATGTCCAAGTTTGCAGACGATACAAAGGTTGGCAGGGTTGTTAAGGACACTACTGACACTATGCTGCTGCAAAAGGATCTGGAAAGGTTGAGCAGATGGGCTGAGAGGTGGCAAATGAAGTTTAATATTGACAAATGTAAAGTACTACATATGGGAAACAGCAACCCCAGAGCAACATATAAATTCTGTGGTACTACAGTGACAGTGGTAGAGAATGAAAAGGACCTGGAGGTAATTGTGCGGGCAGATATGAAGTTCTCTGAGCTGTGCAGACGGGCTACAAGAGTAGCTAATGGTGTGTTGTAAATGATATACAGGAATTTTTCTAGCAGGGATAAGGAGGTGATTATTCCCTTGTATAAGGCAATGGTCAGGCCACACCTTGAGTACTATATACAGGTCTGGAGGCTTCATTTCAAGAAGGATGCAGAGCTGCTGGAATGAGTACAGAGAAGGCAACAAGATTAATGAATGGAACAAAGGGTTGCTCTTACGAAGAAAGGGCTTAAGTTTTGCAAATTACAGTGTCTGGAGACTAGGCACCAGCGAGGTGATCTGACAGATGTGTATAAAGCCTTGAATGGTTTGAGCATGCTCAATGCTGATGGGATTCTTCCTCTTGCTCAGAATAATCACCTGAGAGGGCATAAATTCAAATTGAGAAAAGACAGATGTAGGATAGATGTGCGGAAATTTGTCTTTAGCCAGCGGGTAGTTGGTTGGTGGAACAGACTTCCATCCCTTGTTGTGGAAGTTGATAGCCTAAATAAATTTAAGGCTCAGCTGGACAGGTATTTCAAACGAATGGAGGGGTGAAGTGGAAGTTTTTTTTTTTTTTTTTGGCTGATGCTGGATAAGCTTGCTCTCTTGCATCATATGCCTCTACTAATGCTAATTAGTTCATCTGACCTCCATTTAAGCCTAAATCTTGAACAATATTTCTTAGTTGATATTAAAAGAATAACAGCTTCCAAGATTAATTCTTTGAATGCATCCCACTTTGAATTTGCTATTGGTAACATCATCAGTTGGTCCCACTATATAGAATTTAAATACTGTCTCAGACCACCATAGTCACCTTTATGAAAGCAAAAACCCTTCTCTTTATCCTTGATGGTAGTCACCTTTTTGACTAAATCCCACTTCAGCACACGGTCATCACTTCCATTTAGTGGTTCCTCTATCTGCAGATTCTTAATGCATGAAGAATCACTACTGATAATCAGATCAAGAGTATTACTCCCTCTAGTTGCCTTCTGAACATGCTGCTGTAGAAAACAATCATCCATTAAATCCAATAAAGTCTTGCTAGTGTGTGAGTGACCAACCCACAAATTCCAGTCAATCTCGGGGAAATTAAAAACCCCCATTATAAGACACTCTGATTTACTGGCCCACTCTATTTCTCTGCACAACTGCTCCTTATACTCATAAGGTCTATAACACACACAGATCTACTCTCAATTTTCCTTTTCCAGCGCTTATTTCACACCAAAAATGACTCTACATTGCATTGTCCACCAACATCAATTGGATCTACTTCATTAGATTTTGTGTGTTTCATAACTAGCAGCATAACCCCTCCTACCTTCGTGTCTTTTATATGCTTTCTGTACACATTGTTCCCCCCAAATTCCAGTTCTGTGCTGGTTATGTCTGTGTGACACCACCTCTCTGATATCCCAACAATATCTGCATTTGATTTCTTGACTAGCACTTCAAGCTCATCAAATTAATTAACTATACTCCTAGCATTGGTATACATGCAAGTATACGTGCACCTGTTTCTACTCATAGTTAACCTAACACAGCCCATGTATTTACTTGTTCCACTATGAATCCCGGAAATCCGCATTGCCTTGCATTCCAGGCTTCTACTCAATTGCATTTCAACAGAAGCACTGCAAGAATTACTTTCACCTCTGCCAGCAGCTACTGTTAATATATTATTCCATGTATTCCCCCTCCCCCAAGCTAGCAGTTTTCTGATTCACCTAACTCTTAATAGCATCAGCAAATATTCTTGCTGATGTATCCCATCTCTATAGAAGCAGTCTCTCCTGTTAACAAGCACAGACTAGGCTGAGAAAAATTCTACCCCTTAAGTCTTGCACAATCTCTACAGGGCTGAACTGATGAACAAGGCTCTCATCATATACTCTCTCCTATCGTGTCTGGGCAGAATTACAGACACTTTCATATTCAACTTTAACTTGTTATATACATTGGTATATAATGAGGTAACAACTATTGAGAATAAATTATCATTATCGCCAAGTCTACAGTCCTTAAGGTTATTAAATAGTGTATCGTAGTTCTTAATTCCAAATTGTAACTCCTGTCTAAAGGATTTTATAATGCTATATACATATTGTTGTTATTTAGTTTTTTAGGAGCATTAGCAAGTAAGGCCATATTGCTCTGGGCATATGTGGTAGTCATTCCCTGACCTTTCTGCATCCTGCGTATTTTGTGGTCACGGGCTCGATCTCCGGCCTAATCCAGAAGCGTGTGCTACGCACTCCTGCTCCTGCCCACATGGCTACAGATGAAAATGCCAAGTTTCTGTAGGAAAGAATAGGCTAAATAGGAGATCTGGTTTGTATAATTTTACCTGACCAAAAAGTGCAGGCATATTGTATGTTCTGCCATTCAATTCCTTTATCTGAGCCATAGTAATGTAGTCATTTTTTTTTGATATGTGGTTAATGTGCTATTGTATTGATTGACCAAATTGGTAAATAGTGCTGGGTCTACTTCAAGATAAGTGGAGGAATCTGAAACAACTGAATCTAACTTATTAATATAATCATGTTTATCGAGTATTACAACTGTATCTCATTTATCTGCCCTCTCTATAATAATGTCTTTATTTTCCCGAAGTTCATATAAAGCTGTACTGTCATGTGCATTCAATTTAGGACATTATTATATAATGTCCTAAATTTAATATTGTGGCCGGGCCAATACGGAAACTAACCACTATACTAAAAAATTGCTCAGCCCTTTTCTCGTTTGCAACACAATAAATGACCTGGTATACAATATTTCTTGCGGGGATTGCAACTTGTCGTACCAAGGTTCTACGCATTTTCCTCTGAATTTTCATGTAAATCAACGTGGCCTCAGTTCGTGCTTCTCGTTCAGCAGCATAAGAATTAGCCTTTCATGCCGTTAACGAAAAACATACTTTGTAATTTAATGAGTCCCAAATACTTAGTGTCCAATGTAATTATACCAGACTATTAATTGCAGAAACTGTCGAAATTAAATTACATGAGAATTCTGTTAATGTTCGCTGGCTATTTCTAATCTCTGATTCGTGGGCTTTTTCGCGTATGTGCGAAGACAAATAATCCCAATTTACGAGTCATGCTCACCCCTATTCAGTAATTTTCGTTCCTATGATCACAACATACGGTCGCAAAGCATTGTCAGCTTCAGGAAGGAAAATTATTTTTGGCAATTTTTTTTGGTTAAATTTCTTTTAATTAATTTAATTTTTAATTGCATTAGATTGATTTTTAATTGTGTTAATTTGATTTCTAATTGTGTTCAATTCTTTTTTAATTGTGTTCAATTAAGTTTTAATTATTTTTTATTTTTTATTGTAATGTAAGATTTGAGATTTTTTTCTTTTTAATTGCTGGAGAGTATCATACAAAGTGTTCTATGTATTATATTGAGATAAACCTATCTTATTATTTTACAAATTCTGAAATGAATGTAAAACAATTTTTTTTTGAATATTAAAAAAATAATAATAAAATAAAATAATTCCCTCCACAGGAGAATTCCATGGCCGAATAGGAAGTAGCTACAGTTGGTGACTCAATCATCAGGAAAATTGGAAATATATTGTGCAAAGAGGACTGGCAAAATAGGACCTGGGGGCTAAAGGAGATGATATTGTAGAGAAGCTATCATCTTTTAAGAGCACAAAAGATAATATTGCTGTTCACGCTGGTACTAATCATATTAAGAGTAGGAGATCTGAGGATGTAATTAACAATTATAGATCAATATTTAGAAAAAAGCTGCACATTAGTATTGCAATTGAAAGTATCTCAATCATGCCCAGACATGACAGGAGGGAGTACGTGATAAGAGCCTTGTCAATCAATTCAGCCACAGAAAAAAATGTGAAAGGCTAATGGTGTGAAATAATTCTCAGCTAGGTTTGTGCTTGTTAACAGAAGAGAGATGATTTTACAGGGATGGGATACACTTAAACAGAAGGGGTGCAAGAATATTTGCTGAACATCTCAGGATAGTATTAGGCGAGTCGGAAAACAGCTACTTTGGAGGATACACAGACAACAGATTAAAAGTAGCTGCAGACAGAGATGAAATGCTTCTTTTCTTATGCTGCTTCTATTGGAAACAGCAGCAGCCTGGAAAGCAAGTTGCCAAAAATTTCAAGACCTGCTGGTGTTCCTCATGGAATAAACAAATACATAGGGTGTGTTAAGTTTACTAACAGTAAAATCAGTTGCAGGTATATTTTATGTTCACTAATGCTTGGAGCACAGAAATTAAATTTTATGAATTTCAGGTGTTGATCAAAACATTAAATGCAGACACTGGAGCGATATCAGAGACATGATGTCATTCATATATAAAGTTTTCAGAATTTGAATACAGGGAGTACAAAGTGTACAGAAGGGATAGACAGGACGTAAGGAAGAGGGGTCCATGCTCTTAGCTAAAAAGCACATAAAATGTAAGGTAGCACGTCAAATAGACATGGATGGACAGTGCAATGCTGGGAGTGACCAGTGCAATACATACTAGAAAAACAAAAGGAGTATAGCTTGTGTTATTGTTCTAAGGATAATGATGAGTGAAAAACTGTACATATATACATAGCGAGCATGTAAATCAAAATGTCCTTATAATGTGGGACTTTAAACTTTACAGATAGTGACGGGACCTTGTGGGTTGGTCACTTACACAATAGCAAGGCTTTTTTTTTTTTTTTTTTTTTTTGGATTTATTGTATAACTGTTACCTACACCAGACTGTTAGAGAAATAATGAGAAAAAGCAAATATTCTTGATCCGATTATAAGCAGTGACCCTTCTAACATTAGGTATTTGCAGATAAAAATGACCCATTAGATAGCAGTGATTACAAAGTATTCATGTGAGATTTACTTAAAGATGTAAGCACTATCAAAGGCAAGGAAAATGGCTTTTTAGAATTTTCTTTCGTAAAGGTGACTACAGTGGTCTAAGATAGATTTTAAATTCTGTGCAGTGGGACCAACTGATAAAGTTCTCAACATCAAATACTAAATGATAAGCATTCAGGGAAGTTATTAAAGAAGCTAGTTAAAGAAGCTAAGCTTTTAATACCAACAAAGAGATAAAGTTCAAAGTATAGACCTAAATGGATATCAGATAAATTTATGAGACTTGTAGCAGTGAAGAAAAATGCATGAGATCCATATAAATTATCATGTAATGAAGATGCCTACAACAGATAAACTAAGCTCAAGAAAAAGGCTAGGCAAGACAAGGCATATATGAGAAGTCTTTGACAAAGAATATAAAGAAAAACAGTTAAGAGTTCTTTATGTATGCAAATAGTAGAAGGAAGGGGTTTAATCAGATTGGTCTCCTAGACATGAAAGGATTAACTATCAATGATCCTGCTCAAGTTGCTGACAAACTGAATGGGAATTTACATCTACATATAAACACAAAGAAATTTTAGAATGGGGTGGCAGAAGTGAGTCAAATTCTGGAGGGGAGCTGAATAATTTTGTGATAATTGAGAGGAAAGTGCAGGAGAAATTGTTGAAACTAAATGTAAAGAAAGCATCTGAGATGGATAGGATCTATTGTGGGGGATGGGTGGAATTTTGTGGTGGTGCTCTTTTATTATTATATTATTATTTTATTTATATTTATTTTCCCCCTATTCACCCTTCCCACTTTAACACCTGACTTGTTTGATTCTCAGAAAATCCTAGACTCAAAGGGGGTCACAATATTATAAATATTCTTCCTCTGGACTGGCTGATGTTTAGAATGACAGACAAACTCATAAGTGTAGAATGTAACAATATTTATTGACATTTCTTACATAAAAAAACTTGCAACAACATCTAACTGAATACAATAATTAGTGGGAACTTGTTATACTGCTAGTGATTAAATGTGTTTATATCTTGTAATCAAAGTCAACCTTGTTATTAAAAGAACTACCAAATTCTAATACATATATATACAGTAATACCCCGACTTACGCTACCCCGACTTACGCGAACTCGGAGTTACGCGGTTCTTGATTTTTTCGTTTGGCAACGCTGCCGCCCACTATCTTCAAGGTCGTTTTTCATATGTTCATATGTTATCGATATACAGTGCGACGGCGGAGAATGAGAGCGAAAGATGAACAAAATTCAACTTTGCTGCTTTTATGTTTTTTATATCAGTGAAGGGGAAACACATTTCACCATAATAACGTAAAAACCAACACAATTCCAGCTATCGGTATAATCGCAAATGCAATTAGATCGAGTTTACTACCAGTTTATAACAGATTTCACTAGCAGAAACGCAACTGGATTTTTATTGTTTTATGGTAGTAACCCCTAGAAATGTGAGGTGTTAATAGTGTATCTCTGCCTTTATGGTGTTGTTTATTCAGTTGCTACATGCGCGCAGCTTTGTTTATGCGTATCAAGCGTGCCTCCTCGTTTTGTAATTGTGCTTTATTCCCTAAAAATGAGTAAAATACTTAATTAAAAGGTGTGAAAAGGAAGCGTCCTGGTGAAGACACTGCAGATTCAGAGAGAAAAAGAAAAGCAATTATCGATAAACAGAGGCGGACTGGATCAAAAATTCTTACCCGGGAAAATTTATAGTGGCCTCATACTATGGTTTATGGCCAAAATCACACTGGCCCAACGGGGTTTCCCCAGTAAGGCTTATGGCCAGTCCGCCTCTGTCGATAGAGAAAAAATATGAAATTGTGAAACGCTTTGAGCGAAATGAAAGACCATGTGATATTGCACGTGCTACAGGCCTAAATGAAGCAACGGCGAAAAGCACATGACAATTGCAAACTTGACAGGTTGAAAATTGAAAAGGGCTCAATTGTAAAGGGCTTAAAAATTTTAGAAAACATATAGACTCCAACGAAGAACGCGTTATAGCTACAAAGCAAGGAATAAAAACATTATTAGCTTGCTACGACGAAATTCTGCGTGAAAAAAAGAAGGCGCTATGTCGTCAGACGAATTTGTTAGATTTTATGAAGCCATCGACATCGAAATAACTTTTTTACGTAAGTCATTTGTTTTTTTAATATTTTTCTTCTAAACTAGTGTTTTTGTTAGTCTTTGGTCCCAATTAAGCAAAGTTTATATGTATTTATATGCAAAGTTGTACCCCGACTTACGCGAATTCGACTTACGCGATTTTCGTCGGACCCACCTATCGCGTAACTTCGGGGTATTACTGTATATCATTGTGTCTCTTCATGTTGTTCTACAAAGGTTCCAGTACGTCCGGGTATTTATTACCTCTCACAACACACAATCTGTCTCTTTACTCCTTAACAGTCCATGTAAGTCAATAAATAACTATCAGCAAATGAACAGACAAATATAATTCATTAAGTGTCCGTTTCCCAAAATTATTAGGAAATATATATATTCAATCAAGAACCTTTCCTTGTAGCCAGGTCAACAGTCAACAATAATCAACCAAATTAATTAGTTACCTTTACGTTCAATTAATCCACAATTCCTTAATTAGTGCTAGACGCTCATTTAATTGTCTACCTGTTTAATCAATTTCTACCCAAATAAGATATACTCACAATAAATCAACATTCACAATAATTCAAAGTTCAACTTTTACTTCCACACTAGTTAGTAATCCATTACCCAATTTGTTAACCATTCTTAGTTACTTATTTGATCATTTCTTTCAAATCTAATATTAAGACAGAACTTCACTTCCAACTACAGATTAACTTACTCTTTAATTGCATTACTCTGATCCCCTCTACTAAATTGAATTATCTCTCTTTAAGTGTTACAATCGTACATATATATATATATATATATAGTTATTACTTTGGCATTCTCTCCTAAAATTGATAGCGTTCTCCTAGAGTCCTTTTCATTACTAAGTTAGTTTTTTTTTTCAGCACTTATTCTAGCACTTATGCAATGGGCTGGCATTCCTCCCTGCTCGGTCTCCCTTTCTATCTGCTTGGGGCGTGGACTGGAAGGCGATAGATTGCTCATCCGGGGAACACAGCAATCTATCCGAGGTTTTCTCCACCATGGGTACTGCACTGCTGGAGTTAATACAGGATTCTATCTCCTTTCTTGGTCTGCGTTGCGTCCGTGGACTGAGATATCTTCCGGGTCGGCCAGTCGCTCAACAGCTCAATTGAGTAATTTGCCTCTAGGACTGTCTGTGGACGTTTATCCTTTCTTTCTCCATAGACTGCATTAGCTTCTTCAAGGGAACATTCCTTCCGACTCTAGACTTTCAAAGTTCTTATAACAAATTCTCCCACTACAACTTCCATCTCTCCCAGGACTGCAGCCACCACCCAAACTCGACCACGACTCTGTCACGAATACCCCCACAAACCTCTCTCTTGGTTCTCTTCAAAATTCCCTCCGCTTTTTCCTCTGGCCAATCGTTGACATCCACATCCCTTCCCTCGTGATTCCTATTCGTCTCCTCTCCTCTTCCGTGGGTGTGTCTTCCATCCTTTATGCGAGAACTTCCGTTTGTCCAGCAATTTCTGGAACTTGCTAGAAGGTAAACGTAAGTTCCAGTCAGCTAAGAAGTTTCCAGATCTTCCTTGTGACCTCACACCCCCACCCACTACAACATCGCCCCTGCACCTGCCATTAGATGCACCATGAAATTTTTAAGAGCGCACTCCCGTACTCAGTGCCCTTTCTATTCAGTACTGCCCCTTTCTTAAGTGGGATTTGTTTCGGTCTATTTCAATTAACGACTCACTTAAGGAATCCTTTTCAATCGACAGATATAACTAAAGCTGGGAGTGTCTGGAATAAACTTTCAAATTCCATTGTTTCCTAACACACGGTATTTGAACTGAAAGCTGACTGTTTAAACTACAATTAACTCCCCCAATATTTAACAAAAAAACTTTATTAAATATTTGTAAGGATGGGTCCTTACACTATTGAGTTATATTACTGAAGCTAGCAAAGGAGGGAAAAAAAAACAAAAAAAAAAAAAAAACAATTTGCAATGATTATGAGAGCATTCATGGCTGCAAGAGAGTCCCTATAGACTGGAGATGTACACATACATCTCCAATTCAAAAGGGGGGGGGGATCAAAGAGAGAGAGACATGAGTAATTACACACCTGTTAGAATGACTTCTGTTTCAGGGAAAATAATGAGGTCACTGGTTAAAGAAGTAATGAAGAACCATGCAGACAGGAATACAGTTATACTGCAGTCACAGTATGGAACTGCTAAGGGGTGAACTTGTCTGACCAATCTTAATCAATACTATGACACAGTAACAAAGGAATTGGATACCAAAAATAATTTTGACATCAGATAATTAGATTAAGGAAAAGCTTTCATACTGTTCAATAATAAAAAAACAGACTGTTATAAAAATTGGAGCAGTGTAGCACGAAGAGCAAGTTGTTCTTATGTATCAAAGGATGCCTGAGTGGGAAAAGACAGATAGTGATTATTAGTGGGAACTGCTCTTCTTATAATAATGTTATTAGCAAAGTCTCACAGGGTTCAGTGCTGTGCCCACTGTTGTATACTGTATTTATTAATGATATTGATGAAAGCAAATCAGGCTTAAGGTCTAAGTTTCCAGATGACATGATGGTTGGCAGGGTAACCATAGTAATCAGTTTCATAGTAATCACTGTATACTACTGCCAACAATTTCTAGAAAAATTAGGCAGATGGGCTAAAGTGGTTGTTCTTATTTGGTTTTTCAGGGCATTAGCAACTAAGGCCATATTGCTCCGGGGATATGCAGTGGTCATTCCCTGACCTTTCCGCATCCTCCATATTTGGTGGCTTAAGGGCATCGAACCCCAGTTTAATCAAGAAGCGTGTGCTACACACTGCTGCTCTTACCCACGTGGTTACGGAGGCGCCCTAAGAAGTGGAAATTGACATTTAATATTGACAAATGCAAGGTAGGTCATATTGGGAAGCAATATGAAGCAATTCGAAAAAATACCAGATTAACATTACTGATGGATGGTACCACACTCGGGGCAGTAGAGAATGAAAAAGAAATGGGAGTAACTGATCAGTCAGATATGAAGTTCTCTGAGCAATGCAGAAAGGCTGCCAGGGCAGTTCATGGGATTTTGCCAATGATATTCAGAAATTTTGTCTGCAGGAATAGGGAGATGATTATCCCTTAGTATGAGGCAATGGTTATGCCGCATCTTGAATACTGCATGCAGGTCTGGAGGCCTCATTTTAGGAAGGATGTAGACCTCTTGGAATGGGTGCTGAGAAGATTTTTGAGGGGAGCAACAAGATTTTTGAGGGGAGCAAAAGATCACACTTACCAGGAAAACCTTCAGTCCTGCACACTGCAGAATCTGATAACCAGGCACCTGTAAGGAAATCTGATTGAGGTGTTAAGGCCTTGAATGCACTGATGCTCAATGCTGATGCTAAAAAGGAATCCTTCCTTTTGCTTAGACTACACTGTGAGGGGTATAAATTCAAAATGAATAAGGATGGTTGCAGGTTGGATGAACAGATATTTACATTCAGCAAGTGGGTGGTTGATTGACGGAACAAACTTCCATCTGGTGGTGTGGAGGTGGGTAGCTTGAATAAATTCATGAAAGAACTAGATAAATTGTTAGAGTGGATGAAACGAGAAGTGTTGGCTTTTTTTTTTTTTTTTTTTTTTGGCTGATGCTGATTAAACTTGCGTTTTGGCATCCTCTGTCACTACTACTACTAATAATAATAATAAAAAACACTAGAGGGGCTTTGTCCCCTGCCTGCTGCGTTCGCTTGTTTTGATAAAATAAAATACTTACAGCAGCTTTCGACAGCTATGAATAAATAAATATGTTATATATGGAAATCAAGAATGGTACTGCATGGTCATGCTAGGTAAACAAAGCATATTCATAAAGTTTATCTAGCATGATCATGCTGAAACAGAAGCTTGTTTTACAACAGTAAAACAAGCTTCTGTTTCTGCTTCTGTTTCGTGTGTTGTTGTTGTTGTTATTTGGTTTTTAGGAGCATTAGCAACTAAGGCCATATTGCTCTGGGAATATGCGGTGGTCATTTCCTGACCTTTCCGCGTCCTCCGTATTTGGTGGTGACGGGCTTGAACCCCGGTCTAATCAAGAAGCGTGTGCTACACACTGCTGCTCCTTCCCACCTGGCTACGGAGGCGCCCTCTGTTTTGTGTCTTAGTATTTGTTAGGTATTACCACGTAACCCACATCCCTCTTTTCCCATTGGCTGAATAAATATCACTAGAAGGAAAATTATTTTAATGTATAGAAAGAAAAGAATGATTGCATGTTTTTTGCTGTTTGGCATATACACATTTGGCAGTCCATGCTGCATCTCCACATGCTGTGCTCACTGTATTTCTATAATAATAATTAAATTAAATTTTTCCTCCTCTTCACAACAAAATTGTTTACACTTGTTTCAGAATGCACTGATGATATTTATCAGACTATACAAAGGATGCGGAACTACTTCCCCAATGAGAAAAAAGCAGTTGATACCAAAACTTTTAATTTACACTAAAAAGGGGTTTAGGATTGAAAGCCTCAGACAACAGTAAATTTACTAGATGAATAAGTTAGTGCAAGGCATCAATTTTAGTTTATAGTAAATCATTGAACTAAGTGATTTCAATTTTAATGAATAAATTAAAAAATCTAAATGTTAATGCATAGTCCAATTTCAATCCTAAATTCAAAAAATTTCAGCCCCAGTATGACAAAAAAGGTCCAGACAATAAATAACCTAAACCTAGCTTATTTGAAAAACAAATGAAATAAATCTCAGTGCCTTTTAAATTGAAACACCCTGTATGCTTACCAAGGTTGTTTCAAGCATGTTTCAAATAATGTGCTGATTTACATATGAACTGTCTTAAAATCTGCCACCAAATTCAGTCATCTCTTATCTTTTTTCAAATAATAACAGCCACAGTTTATAATAGATAGCGACTTAGCATTTAAAATGGCAGGAGGAGATTGTGCCTGTCAGCCATTATTAGCAGAGTTACGTTTATAAAAGCTGGCACTGCATTGAATTCAGATCTAGAAGTTGATGAAAGTGAACCAAGCGATACATAAATAAATGTGAAGATAGTATTCCATGAAAAAAGAAGTAAAGATTTTATTTTTTAAATCTCATTTGATTTTTGGTAATCATTGCATTCTAATATTCAGAAAGTATCAGAGTGCATAAATTAATATGTGCATAAAAGCATTTAAGTACAAAGTTTTCATTTTTGAGTTTTTAATTTTTTTTTTTTTTTTTATATGAAGAAACTCACTGCATGGAGCTAGCTGCTATTGCAAAATACTATACAGGGCCAACACACATTGAAAACATATAGGAGACAAGCCTGCAGCTCACTCCTAAAAAAGTGTACATATGTTTTTAACTAAATTTTTCAATTAACAGAACCAGAGAAATAAACAGATAACTCTAAGAACTCATAGTGTCAAATTTTATAAGGTAAAAGTAAGGCCCTTTATCACCAATCTCCCATATTACCTTTATCAAGATTATAAAGTTAGTTTATATTAGTCAAAAATAACAAAAAAATAATTTAATTTATAGAAACAATTTTCTACTTTTCTTAAGTTTAGCCCATATATTTGGGGTCAATGCAGCTGTCTGAATCAGCAGTCAGCCTTCCTGCTGCAAAAGCAAACTTGATTCCTGCCTTATACTCTGAACTTCATTCTTTGACAAGTAAGCTTAATTCCTTCATAGTTGGTACAACTCTGGAGATCCTCTTCCTTTGGTTTTCATATATAGGAACCACTATGTTTTTTTCCATTCATTCAGAATCACTGCTGTATTAAGCCTATCTAACTAATGAATCCCTTTCCACTCGCACTACTGTTCATACTTCACAGTTGGTATACTATCTGGACCTGCAACCATTCCCATTTTTATCATTGCCATGACCACCTTAACTTATAAAGTTGAAATTTGAGAAGTTAAAGAGGAAATGGCAAACCCATATTCAGAGTTACCTCACTGGTTCTCATAGTACCCTCTCATTCAACAGTCAATGAGAGTAATTCTACTTGTTTATATCCTCTCTTCTGAAAAAATCTTTGGTTCTTATCCTTAATATGCATAATGCATTCCAGATATCTATATTTCCTTTCCCTTGTCTTGATAATCTATATATACATGTCGTCCCCCCATGCACTGTTATTATACATGTGATCATATGCTCTATACATCACTTCATTCACTGTCCTTTCCTTGAAACTCCACTTTATCCAGTCCAACTTTCCTAACAGTGAAGTAATACTCCTTGGCAATTCAAAGTTCACAACTCCAACTGGCCTTAGTTTATTACTCACACAGATCCAGCTGACTTGCAATTATTAATGACCTCACACAGACTGTTCTTTTAACTATCAGAATACCAGACAATCTTAATCACACAGCACCAACACTCTTGATCTTTTTCTCATGAACAACACTTCCAGGTACATGGTCAAGATGAGTAGTCCTCTAGGCACCTCAGATCACTACTTCGTGATGGCCACTCTCGGTGGAAGGGGGGGAGCTGAGCACCCCATTACCAATGAGATGCTGTAGCAGTTCTCAAAGGTTAACCAAGGTAATGGGAGAATCAAAGTTCTGTCTTGTTGGTAGTAGGGACAGTCAATAAGAAAGCGATTAACAGTTAGATGCATAGAGCAATGTGTGCACTGACAATGACTGGGGATATTTCGTGTGAGAAGATGGAGATGGGTCTGATAGTTGTGTCCTATTCTCAACCTGGCAAAGACTAGATCTTCTCACTGAAACGTGCAGACACTGAAGTGCCAAATTTTCATATCTGGTTTAAACTGAAAGTGTTTATTATTGTGCCATAGTGGTTTCCATTGTGCAAGACATTTTTTTTAGGAGCATTAGCAACTAAGGCCATATTGCTCTGGGATATGTGGTGGTCATTCCCTGACCTTTCCGCATCCTCCATATTTGATGGCGACGGGCTCAAACCCCGGTATAATCAAGAAGTGTGCTACGCACTGCTGCTCCTTCCCACACCTGGCTACGCAGGCGCCGTGCAAGACATTTTGCTTTGCATGAGTGATAGTCTATAGTCTGAGGCTGTAACAGGGATATTAGTTAAATCTCTAAGGTAGTTGGATTTTTTTGCAGCTTTATTGGGCCACTTCATTCCTCAATATTCCACAATCTGCTAGGATTCAACAAAAGGTGACCAAGCGATACATTCTTCAATTTGTCGTAGATGTCTAATTTGATTCAAAATTGGTGAACTTTATAAGAGAAGTTTAGCAATGCCATGATCGAGCTGAGGGAAACTGTAAAGATAACATATTTTAAAGAACAGTCTGAACAAGTTTTCTAACTCAATTGAATTGCATGTAGTTTAGCTGAAAAGTTGCTGCATTCAGACAAAAGGAAAGCTGAAATGATAGTAGAGGGAAATAATGTGGCTGCTCAACAGATGAATTGGATTTAGAGCCATTAGTATACACTGGTGTAAAATCAAAATGTCTCTGGATGTGGATTGCATGGAACTGTTTCACAATAGATCCCTGAATCATTTCCTCATTAGCAAAGATAAGTGTTACAGGTCAGTTGAGGAAGAGGAACCCTGTTAGTCGCATGTAGGACATGGATGGAAACATTCTAACTTTGTATCAGAATAAGAAAATGAAGCCCCTGCTAATTTTACTATGCAAAGATTTTCTAACAA
The DNA here is from genome assembly GCF_048544385.1 of Mastigoproctus giganteus. NCBI lineage: Eukaryota > Metazoa > Arthropoda > Arachnida > Uropygi > Thelyphonidae > Mastigoproctus > Mastigoproctus giganteus. The sequence continues at coordinate 143,807,880 of NC_143580.1, forward strand.
TGGATGGAATAGGTAGGGCTGAATGAGATGAAGGGTAGAACTTTGTATTTGACTGCACACTTAAGTAAGAAAGCTTTCCAATGGAGAAGCAAATGGCGATTCAATGGGCATCAATATTAGAGCCTATGTGCTGGAGATGTTCTGAAGACATCAAATGAATAAGCTCAAGCAAGCACAGTACCCTGGATGAATCACAGATGGGAGCTGTCATGCAGATGGAATTTAATCGATACTTTGTATAACCAAAGCAGTGAGATATTATCTACTCAGATAAGACAGATCAGTTCAACTTTTTGAAGAATTATGTACATTTTTTTAATATGATTTAAGAAATTTTTCTTTAATTGTCAAGGACTTTAATTGTCACATTTCTATCATAGAAATCTGATGTTATTATTGACCAGGATAGTGAGGTTAGAATTTTTAAATTCAGGGTTGGCATGAAGATTTTGTTGTTTAAAAAGGTGAATAGCAACTGTTTTCTCTGTTGGGAGAGGCAATAACTATTTCATTCAATGGAGCTCATTCTTGTAAATGGCATGGAATATAGAGGTCATTAACAGGAAGGTAACCTTCGAATGTATGTGGAAGCTGTTTAGTTATTTGGTTTTTAGGAGCATTAGCAACTAAGGCCATATTGCTAGGGAATATGCAGTGGTCATTCCCTGACCTTTCAGCATTCTCCATATTTAGTGGTCACAGGCTCGAACCCCAGTCTAATCAACAAGCGTGTGCTACGCACTGCTGCTCCTGCCCACCTGGCTACGGCGGCGGCGGCTGTTTAGTGATAGAATCAATTCTAAGAACAAAAACGGGGACAGCAGTACTGTTCCTGTTTTTGCCCTGACTGATATCCTCGCAGATCCGTTTCCTTCCAAAGACAAGTTGCAAAGAGGGAATGTTAGTATTGAACTCTAAAGGTATGACTTTGGACAGCGAGAGAGAGAGAGAGAGAGAGAGAGAGCGAGAGAGAGACTGTTGTTGAGTTTAATGACACAAGTGCTAGAGGGTAAATTTTGACTATTCATAGTTTATTTGCATGACTGTATCCTTATAGTTGTTAAATTATATACTCTTATATTGGCCAATACATTTAAGTAGATTACAAGTTCTTCAATATTTGCATAATTTCGTAGGACATGAGATGAATCATGTGATGCACTACGCCTGGAAACTGATTGAAAGGTGTTTGACTGGTTGGTTGAATATAATGATTGCATGTATACTTGCATGTACACTAATGCTAGGAGTTTGGTAAATAAATTTGATGAATTTGGTGTTGGTCAAAACATCAAAGGCAGATATTGTTGGGATATCATAGATGTGGTGTCACACAGATACAAGGAATGCAGAAATGAAATTTGGGGAGTACAATGTGTACAGGAAGGAGAGGTTATGCTTTTAGTTAAGAAACACATAAAATCCAAGGAAGTACAGCCAGTCAACATGGCTGGACAGTGTAGTGTCGAGTCAATTTGGTGTGATATAAGCACTGGGAAATCAAAATTGGGAGTAGGCCTAATATCTCTGATGAGTATAATAAACAACTGTACAGGGAAATAGAGTACACCAGTAAATCAGAGAGCCTTATAATGGGGGATTTTAATTTCCCAGATACTGACTCGAATTTGTGGGTTGGTCACTCACGCATGAGCAAGGCTTTTGATTTGTGGATTTATTGGCTAATTGTTTTCTACAGCAGCATGTTTAGGAGAAAACTGGAGGGAGTAATACTCTTCATCTAATTATCAGTAGTAATTCTTCATGCATTAATGATCTGCAGTTAAAGGAACCACTAGGTAGAAATGATCACAGTGTGCTGCACAGGGATTTATTCAAAGGGGTAACTGCCATCAGGGGTAGAGGGAAGGGTTTTTGCTTTCGTAAAGGCGACTATGGAGGTCAGAGACAGTATTTAAATTCTATACAGTGGGACCAACTGATGATGTAACCAACAGCAAATTCAAAATGGGAAGCATTCAAACAACTAATCTTGGAAGCTACTAAGCTTTTCATACCAACCAGGAAATATTGTTTAGGCCTAAATGGATGTCAGATGAACTAATGAGACATGTGAGAGAGAGAGAGAAGAAAAATGCATGGGATACATATAAATTAATGGGTGACACAGAAGCCAATGACAGATATAAGCTGGTTGAAAACTAAGTCATTAAGGAGGTTAGGCAAGCAAAGGCAGATAACGAGAAATCTTTGGCAAAGCATGCAAAAATAAACAGGAAAGAGTTCTTTACCTAGGTAAACTCTAGAAGGAAAGGGATCAATCAGACTGGTCCACTGGATATCGATGGTTCAACTGTTGATGATCCTGCTCAGATAGGTAATAAACTAAATGAGTATTTTGCATCTACATTCACACATGAGTGATTCAGGAAGGGGAATGCCAGAGGTGAATTAAACTGTGGCAGTGAGCTAGATTTTATAATAATTGAGAGCAAAATGGAGGAAAAATTGTTGAAGATAAACATAAGAAAGGCACCTGGGGTGGATGTGATCTATCCAGTTGTATTAAAGGAGGCAACGAAGGAAGTAAGCAAACCCTTAGCCAAAATTATGAGAGCTTCCTTGGACTCAGGGGAGATACCCATGGCCTGGAGATGTGCAAATGTGTCTGCAATTCACAAAGGAGGATCAAAGGGCGACAGAAGTAATTACAGATCCTTTAGTTTAACTTCTGTTCCAAGGAAATTAATGGAGGCACTGGTTAAAGAAGTACTGCAGGATAATGTAGACAAGTCGTCAGTTATTGACGGGAAGTATTGTCTGACCAATTTGATTGGATACTATGATGTGGTTACAAAGGAACTGGATGCAAAGGATAATTTGGATATCATATATATGGATCTTAGAAAGGCTTTTAATACTGTTGCACATGGAAGACTACAGCACAAATTGGAGCAGTGTGAAATTGGGAGCAAATTGCTGCTATGGATAAAGGGATGGTTGAGTGGGAGAAGACAGAGAGTGATAATCAATGGACACTGCTCTTCGTGGACTAATATTATTAGTGGAGTCCCTCAGGGTTCAGTGTTGGGTCCATTGTTGTCTTCTGTATTTATTAATGATACTGATGATGGTATATCAGGCTTAATGTCCAAGTTTACAGATGATACGAAGGTTAGCATGGTTGTTAATGACACTAATGACAGTACACAGCTGCAACAGGATCTATAAAAGTTGCGCAGATGGGTTGAGAAGTTTAACATTGACAAAGTTAAATTCTGCATATGGGAAGCAGTAACCCCAGAGTAACGTATCAACTGTGTGGTACTACATTGACAGTGGTAGAGAATGAAAAGGGCCTGGGGGTAATTGTGTAGGCAGATATGAAGTTTTCTGAGCAGTGCAGATGGTCTGCAAGAGTAGCTCATGGTGTCTTGTCAATGATATACAGGAAAATTTCTAGCAGGAATAAGGCAATTATACCCTTGTATAATGCAATGGTCAGGCCACACCTTGAGTACTGTATACAGGTCTGGAGGCCTCATTTTAGGAAGGATGTAGAGCTGCTGGAGCCCATGCAGAGAAGGCCAACCAGATTAGTGAATGGAACGAAGAAATGCTTAAGTTTTACAAATTACAGTGTCTGGAGACTAGGCACCTGCGAGGTGATCTGACTGTGGTGTATACAGCCTTGAATGGTTTGAACATTCTCAATGCTGATGGGATTCTTCTTCTTGCTCAGAATAATACCCTGAGAGAGCATAAATTAAAATTGAGGAAAGAGAGTTGTAGTAGAGATGTGCGGAAGTTTTCCTTTAGCCAGTGTGTGGTTGATTGCTGGAACAAACTTCAATCTGTTGTTGTACAAGTTGATACCTTAAATAGATTCAAGATAGAACTACACAAACATTTGGAGCAAGTGGATGGGTGAAATTGGAAGATATATATATATATTTTTTGGCTGATGCTATATAAGCTTACTTTCTTGCATATGTGCCTTTACTAACGCTAATAAAGGAAAACCAAGCAGAAAATGACGGAACATAAGCTGGTTGTGACAGGATAAGCACTGGAGTGAGTTTTCTCTCAATAACAGGAAGAGATGGGTATGATGGAGATATCCAATTCTCAGCTTTGCACTTCTTGTCTATTTTGTCAGAAGCCTGAGAGTCACAGCTTTGGTTCATGTTTTATCTGGTAAAGTCTGCTGTTAATATTCCTTCCCCAGATCTGTGACCAGTTGTCGTAACATGATTTGCAAAAAACAGGCTTATAGTCTGTCTAGGAACCTGAGGATGTTGTAAGAGAATGGGTTGAGGATGTTTAGCGGCAAAGGCACTTTCATTTTCTGGAATGTCAGAATGTCCAGCGAACCAGCAAAAGTGATTGACTAATTGGACGCACTGCAGGAGTATAGCTGGGAACGAATGTGTTTCAATGTAGGATGAGAAGAGGAAAAATTCTTCCTTATGGCAGAGATAGCACTTAGGGAGTTGGTATAAATTATTGCAAGTGAGATGGAAAGCTCAATAATCTTATTAAGTGCTAACTTGATGGCGTAAAGTTCAGCAGTGAAGACACTGCATGCTAACGGTAACCATACATGAAGGAAAAACTGCTGCAGCACCTACTATACTGTCAGTTTTTGATCTGTCGGTATATATTTTACAGGCAGGGGAGTTAAGAGTAACGTGAGCTGAGTGCAGCTGTTCTTCCTTATGGCAGGGCAGGTCGATTAAGTGAGGCAGGTCGATTTTCATGTGGCTTATTCTCGTTGAAGGAATCCCACTGAGTGTGATAAAAGTACTCCAAACTGGGGTGCGATGGAAGACTCTGGATCGTAGAAGCGTAGAAAAGCAATAATGTTTTCCTATGAAGATGTAATGGAGGATCATGGGCTTCAATATAGAGACTTTGCACTGGAGAAGTCCTGAATGTTCCCAGAGCACTGTGCTGGATGAAATTTAGCTGTTCTAATGTACTTTTCCTAGCTGAGTCATATACAGGAGAACCATAATCTAAGTGTGAACGGATCAGAAACTTTTAGAAGTGAAGTACCAATCAGCTCCCAATGACATGGACGAAGCAGACCGAAGCATGTTCAACTGTTTAAACAAGTAGTTCCTAGATAAGTGATATGTGCTTGGAAGTTAAGCTTACTATCTAATATCAGGCTCAGAAATCTGATGCTGGTTACTATTGGTATCGGACTATTGTTTAGCTGTAGTTCAGGATGGGGTGGAGAGCACGTTGCTTACAAAAGTGAATAGTGGTAGACTTCTGTTCAGCTAGTCAATATCTGTTGCATGACATCCCAGATTGATGGCAAGTTGGAGCTGATGTTCAATGATGCTCATGATTTGCGACTGCAGGAGATGGCAAAGTCATCTGCATACATAAGCCAACACAGTTTTGGGGATGACTCGAGTTATGCTATTGACTCGAATCGCAAATAAACCCTTTTCGATATCTAAATGGACCATGACTAGATGTTTCTTCACAACAAAGGCATTGCAAATATTTTATTCAGCTTTTATAAGGACATCAAGAGTGGATCTGTTCTTACGAAAGCCATACTGATGATCTGTCAAGATTCTCTGCGTCTACGATTCAGATAAGCCTCATATGCACCATTCTTTCAAAAATTTTCTCCATGCAGTTTGAGAGATATTGGCCTATAATTCTGAACCAAAGAAGGGTCTTTGCCTGGTTTTAATATGGCAAGTACTAGAGAATGATGCCAAGAAAGTGGATAAGGATTTTCTGAGAACTTGTTAGAGAATATCAGAAGGGTACGTAAGTGCTCTTCAAGTAACTGTTTCAGCATAATGTAATGTACATCATCTGGGCTGGCAGCACTATTTGAAAATTTATTTAAGAATTCCTTAAGTTCTGATAAATTAAACGGTTGATTGTATGGAAGTGAGAGATGTGTGGAGAAGTTAATTTTGTGGTGTTTTTTCAACTGCCTTAATGAGCTGAAAGGAGATGGAGTAGGAAGCAGAAGCAAATATTGTAGAGAATGATTCTGCTAGCACAATGGTGATTTACTAAGGTGCAGATAGATTTTTCCCATTCCAGCAGAGTATTGGAAAATTTTCCATTTAGCACTTTTATTCTTCTCCAAGAGCAATGGGTCGGTGTCTTTGTTGAGAGTTGAGGCAAATGAGATCCAGGAGTCAATGTTTGACTTTTTGTCTAATCTGCCTTGCTTTGGCTTTAAGTCTTTTGAATTGAATTAGATTACTGGCACTAGGAAACTTGCAGAATTTGTTCCAAGCATGGTTTTTCCCATACTTGGTATCACAGCAATGTGTATTCCACCAGTTTTTATGGTGGAGGCACTTGTGAGGTTGTGATTTCAGAATGGAATTTTTAGCTGCAATTAGTATCTGACTAATGTCAAGTAGCTCTGTCTTCAATGGGATGTTTGCTGAAAATAACTCTTGTCTAACAGGATCTGGGTGAAATAGCTATGCCAGTTTGCCTTCTTGAACTTCCAGTTTGATCGCTGCTTGAGGGTTGGAGTTACCCATGTTTGTAATGAGCAAAGAATTGGAAAGTGATCACTGTTTAGAGGATCGTTTATCAATGACCATGTCATGCTTGAAAAAGTAATGGTGAGCAGATTGACAAGTCTATTGCAGAAGTAGATGCTGTAGGTAGGTGAACATAGGTGGGAGATCCAGCATTTGGTATAGTTACGTTGTTATTATTCATGAATGTTTCGATTAATTTACTTCTTGTGTCAATTGCAGGCGACCCCATAATTGATGTGGCCACTGAATTCACCAAAACGGCAGATTGGAGATGGCAGCTGCATAATCAGATTATGAAGTTCTGTATTTGAAATTGGTTGAGAAGGGGAAATATATATAGAAGATAGGGTTATTGATATACCAACTGAAATATGTGCTGCCACAGCTTCCAGACTAGTTTGTAACTGAAAGTGCCTGGAGGATATATTTGATTTCAAAAGCACTACTCCTCCATGGGCAGGAGACTCTGAGATCCTGTCTTTTCTATACTTTGTATATTTTGGTGAAGCTTGAGATGATAAGAAAGTTTCCTGAAGACATACTCCTATTGGTTTGTATTGAATTAGTTTTTCTCTTAAGGCGAATTGCTACTTAGTCCTCTGCAATTCCACTGTATGATATTAGACATTATTTAAGTTCAGCAGTGGTGGATTGATCTGATTGTTTTTCAGAAGTGGAGCATTTCTGCAGTCTTGCTTTATTTTATCTTTTTTTGGAAAACAGGGGAGTACAGAATCCACGGTATCATTCGCATGGAGTTTCAAAATGACGTTTCGCTCATCTACTTCCATACTGTTGGTAGGAGTTTCCATTTTTTTTGAACCTATGTCAGATTTTAGTTTTTCTTTTTCAAATGGGACTGATGGAGTATCACTAGGGATGCTGATTGGAATATTTGTTGCTTCGGTAATTTTCCTTGGCGGATTATCTTTCTTAGTGCTTATAAGCGTAGATTTCAACCAATTCGCTAGACAGATGTTAGGCAGAACTGAAACTTCTGTTTGTGCTGCAGTAGAAACAAAGTTCCGAGTGCGAGCTACATAGGAACATCCATTAGGTAAGCTCAGCATAACTTGCCACGGTGCCTCAGGAAACATGACTTTATTTTGTATTTTTGAATTTTCTTTACTGTTATCCAAAGTTCACAGATTTTGGAAAAGGCTCGGTGGCTTCCTTTGCAGTTTGGACAAACAGAGGTTGTGACTGAGCAATCTGCTTGAGTGTGTTCTTTAGAGCCGCAAGATGGGACATATGGCTTCACCTCTACATGCCTGCTGCAAATGACCATATTTCTGGAATTTCAAGCAATGAACAGGATTAGGAATGTACGGTCAAGTCCAACAATTTAAATAGCCAGCTTTAATTGAGGATGGTAAGTCTGGAGTACTAAACTTAAAATGATGGATGTTGTTGGAGTGAGATTTTCATCTTTTTTAGTCATAATCCATTTCACATTTATTACTTTTTCGCTACTGAGTTCTTGGAGTAGTTCTTCTTTGGAGACTGTAATTAGGTCCCATTCATTGATCACACCCTTTCATGAATTTAAGGTTCTGTGGGGAGTAACTGATACTGTCAGCACACAAAATGATTTTGTGTTTAAGAACCGCTGAGAATATCATGCGGTGGTGGCTGTTTCAATCAGGAGGTCTCTGGACTGTAGTTTTTTCAACATTTTTGGTGATCCAGCAATTGATTCCAAACATTTTTGAATCAAGAATAGTGATAATTTACCCACAGGTTGGGTGGGTTGATAGAGAAGGAAGCACCAAGAAATTTGGTAATTCATCATGACATTGTGCTTCTCTTCAAAGCCTTTTGGGTTGGTTGGAATCATGGGTCATGGTTGATGTCACGAATTTCTGATCTTGAGCTCGATAGCTCCTTTTAGCCCTGGGGGTTCATTCCTACCACCTAGGTTACAGGCCCCACAACAGGGAGGCAGGAGCAGTGATATTTGGTGGCCAAGCGTAGAAATTAGTATAGTTAGAGTATTAAATTAAAGAAAAAGGTACTTTCCATCTTCTAGGCTCCCTTCTTGATTCTTTTAAGAAAGTAGAGCTACTTAACAGAAAACCTTAATAATATGAGAAAAATAAAGCAAGGAAAACTCTGACGCTGGGAAGAAAAGTGCTCTTTAAATGCACAAGAATCGCTTGGCTATGGAAATGCTTGGTGCCCAGGGCAGAGGTCAGTTAGCATGCCATGCTGCCAGATATTATTGAATGCCTTGTTTATATCTATGGAGACCATTACATGATGTTTGTTTTTAATAAAGGAATTAAGAATTCGGCCTTGATCATAAGATTCAAGGAGGACCACATCTGAAGAAAGCCACGTTCACTATGACTTACTAAATGATGCAATTCAATGATCCAGGCCAGTCAACCAAGGATTATTTTTTCAAGGCAACTGAGAGAGAGAGAGAGAGAGAGAGAGAGAGAGAGAGAGAGAGAGAGAGAGAGAGAGAGAGGGGGGGGGGGTCAGAAGCAGAAAGGAATCACCAAGAAAGAGAAGAATGATGATATCCAGCTCAGGACCCTGGGTGTGCCAAGCCCATACTCACCAGATGTGAGCTTTAGCAAAAACGTTACCTAAAGCAATGGCTACAGATGAGGGGATAGAAAGTTGTTGCTCATTCCAAGAGATTATTGGAGAAGGTAGGATAGAACTTGCCAAAAAGCTGCCTAATTTTTTTCCCATATTATTTTGGAGTCAGTGTTCCTATTAATGCTGGAAGCAAAACACAGGATTTCATCTTGGCTCACTTTTATATCATGCTTTTGCTCATAACTTATTGCTTTTGTTCATAACTTAATGAGACTAACTGTGGATTGGAACAATGCAAAACAAATTCCAGGCTTCATTTTTCACCTTCTTTGGTTTTGTGTAATCCTCATTCCACCAATAATTACAATGCCTCCAAGTTGGAGGTTTTGATAACAGAATTGAGTCTTTTGCAACATTTATGAGGTTCAATGTGATATAACCTGTGTCATTATCAACAGGCTGCAGGGAGACCGATAACTGATACTTGAAGTAATTAACTTGGGAAAATTTCTATTTCCCACAAGTCTGAACTAAGGGAGACTTATTGTTATTAGCCTTATGCTGCACCAGGCCAAAAAAAAAAAAAAAAAAAAAAAAAAAATCCCAAGTTACCCTGAGAGAGAGAGAGAGAGAGAGGGAGAGGGAGAGAGAGAGAGAGAGAGAGAGAGGGAGAGAGGGAGAGAGAGAGAGGGAGAGAGGGAGAGAGAGAGAGAGAGAGAGAGAGAGAGAAGTAAAGGAGTCACCAAGAAAGAGAAGAATGATGATATCCAGCTCAGAACCCTGAGTGTGCCAAGCCCATACTCACCAGATGTGAGTATCTTTGCTATTAACAAGGTTATATACAACTGGAATGTGATCACTGCCCATGGAACCTTTTATAACAGACCACTCAATAACAGGGTACTGTACTGAAAAATCAAGAGAACTGTTGCAGAAATATGTATATTTGGAAATTAGATAGTATGAATCAGAGCTGTAATACTCAATATGTTCTACGTTGATAATGATATTAGTAAATTAATAAGAGGAGTTTACCTCAATATAGTACGTGGAACACTTCCGTATGATACCCTCCAGAAATTAAAACGGAAAAAACGAAAAAATCGACAACTTACCGGTACATTAAAGTAAAATATAAATAATTAAAGTAAATTATAAATAATTAAATAATCAATTTAACACAATTCAAAATCAATTCAAAACAATTAAAATTCAAATTAACGCAATTAAAAGAATCTAACGAAAATATTCAAAACGATTTTCCTTCCTGAAGCTGACAATGCTTTTCGACCGACTGTCGTGATCACAGGAATGAAAATTATCGAATCCGGCTAAACCTGCAACTTAAATAGTGATTATGTGTCTTCGCGCATGCGCGTAAAGGTCCACGCATCGGAGATCAAATATGGCCGCCGAACATTAACAGAATTCTCGTGTAATTTAATTTCAACGGTTTCTGCAATTAATAGTCGCGTATAATTACGTTGAACGTTAAGTATTTTGGCCTCGTTAAATAAAAAAGTATGTTTTTCGTTAATGGCATGAAAGGCTAATTCTGACGCTGCTGAACGAGAAGCACGAACAGAGGCTTCGTGTTGATTTACACGGATATTAAGAGAAAACCGCGTGGAACCCTGATAAGACGAGTCGCAATCACCGCAAGAAATGTTGTATACTAGATCATTAATTTGTGTTGCGAACGCCGAAAGAACCGAGCGATTGTTCAGTATAGTGTGTAACTTCCGTATAGGCCTAGCTATAATTTTAAATTCGGTATCTTTAAAGAATCTGTTAAGCTGTTTGTGCCACTGTTCAACATATGGGACAGAAATAAAGTATTTTTTGATATTACTATTGTTGATTGGTGCAGTATTTTGTATCCTATCCTTAGCTTGTACCCTAATTCGATTTATAGTGTTAATGGGATAACCCCTGTTCAAGAATCTGCTAGTTAATATTTGTATTTCTGAGTCTAAAGCAGAATCCGTCGTTGAATATTTATAGGCATTTAGAAATTGATTAAAGATAATCGATCTTTTGTAGGTGAACGGGTGGTAGCTATTATAATGTAGAAGCATACCGGTGTTTGTGGGTTTTCGATAGATGCTAAATTGTATTTTGTTCGAGTCCCGGGTAAGCGTGAAATTTAGAAAGTTTAATGACTTAGTATCCGTATCTTCCCTTTCCAATGTAAATTTGAGTCTAGAATGAATATTGTTAAACGAATGTAAAATATCTTGGATAGTACTACTATCGGTAATAACTAGAACATCGTCTAAATACCTCCCATAGTATGTGATACGGGGACGAAAAGGTGTCAAATGTATCTGCTCAATCGTTGAGAGATAGATCTCTGACATTAAGCCACTCAGGCTCAAACCCATTGGTAATCCAAAAATTTGTTTGTACACCTTGTCTCGAAAGGTGATGTAGTTAGCCTCAACTAATAGTTTAATTAAGTGAAAAATCTCCTTTATAGGCAGCTTCGTATAATTAATCGGTGTCGAGTTTTTATTTAACATATCCCAAATAATATCTAATGTGTATTCAACGTTTACATTCATATATAATGATGTAACATCTAATGAGAATAAATTGTCATTGTCGCCGAGTCTACAGTCTTTAAGATTATTAAATAATGTATCGTAATTCTTAATCCCAAATTGTATAACCTGTCTAAAAGGTTTTATAATGTTATATACATGTGTGGCTAAGGCTGAAAATGCCGAGTTCCTGTAGGAAACAATAGGTCGAATCGGAAATCCAGGCTTGTGTAATTTTACCTGACCAAAAAGTGCAGGAATATTGTATGTTCTGGACTTCAATTCCTTCAACTGAACCATAGTAATGTAGTCGTTTTTACGATATGTGGTTAACGTTTTATTGTATTGATTTACCAAATTGGTAAACAGTGTCGGGTCCACTTCACAATAAGTGGAGCTATCAGATACAACTGAATCTAACTTATTAATATAATCATGTTTATCTAGTATTACCACTGTATCTCCTTTATCTGCCCTCTGTATAATAATGTCCTTATTTTCTCGAAGTTCTCGTAAAGCTGAACTGTCATGTGTATTCAATTTAGGAAGTCGTGTTTCTTTTATGTTATTCACTACTTGGTTAACTTGTTGAATAAATACATCTTTTTGTGGAACACTACGAAGTCCAAATTCAAAATCAATTACGCATTGTTTTTTTGGCAGCTTTCGAGGTGGTAAATTATAATTTAATCCTTTGGATAAAAGTGAAATCTGGTCCTGCGATAGTGTACACGAGGAAAGATTTGTAACCTGTTGATGTGTCGGTTCGTTGGATACTGGGTGAGGGGGTGTTCGTGAACTAGCCGACATATTCTGTGGTAGTGCGTTATGTGTCTGTGGGGGGGATGTCACCCAACTCGTGTGAACTTGGTCGCAAGCTCGCGACAATGTGTTAGAATTCGTATGAACGTGTCTTGAACTATTCGATAATGTTTGCAACTTATTAACGTGTCTGTTTTTTATTTCTGAGGCTTGTGCTTCCCGTCGCAAATCTATGGAGGTCTTCAATACAGACCAATCGTTCGGATGTAGATAATTTTTTAATTTATCGCGAAGCTTCCTAACCTGGGAAAGGTATTTTTGTTTATCCGAATATCGAGATTTTAAGGCAAGCTTAACAATATTACGTGATGTCGCCAGTGATAGTTGTTTTATGCCTGAAATTTTTTGATTTAAATTCACCCTGGCAAACTTCGGAACGATGTTGTTTTGAAGGCAATATTTTAGGAAAGAAATATGGTAACTTTGGGCCGAGTACCTTAGTGTAGATTTAATGTAATTTTGTACCAAGCCATTCAAAAAATCTCCCATAATTGTGTGTATCGATTGTATACTACTGGAGAGACAGGAAGTGAATGAAATAGTCAATAAGAGTATGAAAATTAATTAGATAGTATGAATCAGAGCTGTAATACTCAATATGTTCTACGTTGATAATGATATTAGTAAATTAATAAGAGGAGTTTACCTCAATATAGTACGTGGAACACTTCCGTATGATACCCTCCAGAAATTAAAACGGAAAAAACGAAAAAATCGACAACTTACCGGTACATTAAAGTAAAATATAAATAATTAAAGTAAATTATAAATAATTAAATAATCAATTTAACACAATTCAAAATCAATTCAAAACAATTAAAATTCAAATTAACGCAATTAAAAGAATCTAACGAAAATATTCAAAACGATTTTCCTTCCTGAAGCTGACAATACTTTTCGACCGACTGTCGTGATCACAGGAATGAAAATTATCGAATCCGGCTAAACCTGCAACTTAAATAGTGATTATGTGTCTTCGCGCATGCGCGTAAAGGTCCACGCATCGGAGATCAAATATGGCCGCCGAACATTAACAGAATTCTCGTGTAATTTAATTTCAACGGTTTCTGCAATTAATAGTCGCGTATAATTACGTTGAACGTTAAGTATTTTGGCCTCGTTAAATAAAAAAGTATGTTTTTCGTTAATGGCATGAAAGGCTAATTCTGACGCTGCTGAACGAGAAGCACGAACAGAGGCTTCGTGTTGATTTACACGGATATTAAGAGAAAACCGCGTGGAACCCTGATAAGACGAGTCGCAATCACCGCAAGAAATGTTGTATACTAGATCATTAATTTGTGTTGCGAACGCCGAAAGAACCGAGCGATTGTTCAGTATAGTGTGTAACTTCCGTATAGGCCTAGCTATAATTTTAAATTCGGTATCTTTAAAGAATCTGTTAAGCTGTTTGTGCCACTGTTCAACATATGGGACAGAAATAAAGTATTTTTTGATATTACTATTGTTGATTGGTGCAGTATTTTGTATCCTATCCTTAGCTTGTACCCTAAGAAAGGAAGAAAAATCGTTTTGAATATTTTCGTTAGATTCTTTTAATTGTGTTAATTTGAATTTTAATTGTTTTGAATTGATTTTGAATTGTGTTAAATTGATTATTTAATTATTTATAATTTACTTTAATTATTTATATTTTACTTTAATGTACCGGTAAGTTGTCGATTTTTTCGTTTTTTCCGTTTTAATTTCTGGAGGGTATCATACGGAAGTGTTCCACGTACTATATTGAGGTAAACTCCTCTTATTAATTTACTAGTATATTTGGAAAATGTACATGAGTGTGTGGATCAATATTAAATATGGTAAGGATTTGCATCTCTAAAACAGCTTTCAATTGTATGACCCAATCTATCTAATTTTGTGGATCAACATAACAGATGGTGCCCATTTAAATCACCTACTATTCAAAGAGGTGTAGGTAGTTATATGAAGAGACCTTCAAAATCTTTTAATGGGTAAGTATGGTTTTAGGGTAGATAGATTGGGAGTGTTATTCCACTATGAGTAATCAGATGTAGAGCACAAGCTCTACATCTTCTATCTGAGTCAGGATGTGTTTAACTGTGATTTGTAAATTTAACAAGATGGTCAAGCTACCAAGAGCATCCACTGTATTAAGAGCTCACTGATAGACAGAAAAGTTCTTTAATGAAGGAGAAGTTTTTGAGGGTTAAATAATTTTCAAGTAGACAAAGGCTAGCTGGAATACAGCAATTAATTAGGTCTTCAATATCTTCGATGTGGCAACAGAAACTTCAGAAATTCCACTGTATAATATGAGGCATTATTTGAGTTTAGTTGATGAAGCCAATTCCAATTGCTTTTTGATGGTGACTGACTTCTGGAATTCAGATTTTGGTCATTTTTTTTTTTTTTTTTTACTCTTGAAAGACAGGCTGACCAGTTTCCATATATATTTGGGCTTGGCACACCCAGGGTCCTCAGTTGGATATCATAATTTTTCTCTTTCTTGGTATTTTTTTTTCTACTTCTGACTCTCTCTCTTTCTCTCAGTAATTCAGATTTTTTTTTTGGCTGGTGCAGCAAAATCCTCAGGCTTCCTTGCACCATATGACTGCTGCTAATAATTGTAGGAGAAACCCCTAATCAGGGAGAAATAATAATAAAAAAATAATAAGTAATATATAATAATAATAACGAAATTAAGGCTTGCTTGACCGAAAAATACCATCAGAGACCCAGAAGCCTGCTGAAAGCAACACTGAATGGAGGGAACACAGTTAAAGCCATAAACACCTATGCAGTCCCAGTGCTAACATACTCCTTTGAGGTCATCGATTGGACTAACACCGAGCTGGAGGATATCGCGAGAAAGACAAGGACAATGGTGAGCAAGAACCGCAAACACCATCCAAAATTTGCCATGGAGAGACTGCCAATCGGCCATAAGGAAGATCAGACAAGCAGTATACCAAACTCAACCTAAGCGAAGGGTCTCCATCCCCCCAACCAGGAGGTACAAACGAAGCTAGAAAGATGGGCAGAGAAGACATTCCATGGCAGAAAAAACAATGATCTCTTAGATAAAATTTCTTCCAATGCAAGGTTCACAAGAGGAACGCTCTTCCCCGAGACTGAAGGATTCATGCTTGCCATCCAAGACCAGGTAACCAACACCAGAAAATATAGAAAATATATCGGCAAGTAGCCTGGAGTGTATGACGACACAAGTCAATGATGCCACCTGGCCTTAGAAACAATCCAACACATCACTGCGGCGTACAAGGTGATCGCCCAGACTGAGTACACTCATAGACATGACCAGGTAGTCAGGATAATACATCAGAAGCTAGCAAGGAAATACCAGCTGTTCAAAGAAAGTGTACCGAACTACGAGTACAAACCTCAGGCAGAACTAGAGACCCCCAACGCACAAGCTGTAATGGGACCGCGGCATAATAATGGATAAGACAATGCCACACAAAACTCTTGTGGACAAGAAGGAAAAGGCTACCTATCTGATTGACATAGCGGTACCCAACACTGGCAACCTGCAGAAAACCCATGTGGAAATAATCAGGAAGTACACGAACCTAAGACAGGAGATCAAAGAGATGTAGCATATGCAACAAGTGACCATCCCAATCATCGTGTCAACCACAGCTATCGTGCCAAAGACCCTACATAACAGTCTAGCAGCAATAAGTTTCCCCAGAAAACACCTACAAGGAACTCCAGAAAGTTGCAATCCCGAACACCTGAAGGATGGTCAGAGAGTTCCTCGACCGACAGTAACACGAGACATAACAACAACCAATCTGTGTACCTGACAACAATACCCGTCATGAGGTGGAACCCCAATCAGGCAGAAATAATATAAGAGCAATAATAATAATAATAATACTCAACCTAAGAAAAAGAGTCCTCCCCCCCCCCCCAAATCAGGAGGCACAAAAGAAGCCAGAAAGATGGACAGAGAAGACACTCCAGGGCACACACTACAATGATCTCCATCAAGACCACATATATAAAATTACTTCTAAAGCATGGCTCACTCGTGAGCCATGCTTTAGAAGTAATTACCTGGAAATTGGGACGCTCTTCCTTGAGACTGAAGGATTCATGCTGCCCATTCAAGACCAGGTAACCAACACCAGAAACTACAGAAAATACATTGCCAAGTAGACCGGAGTGTCCGATGACACAAATCGATGATGCCACCTGGACTCATAAATGATCCAACACATCACTGCAGGATGCAAGGTGATCCCCCAGAAGGAGTTACACTCATAGACACCACCAGGAAGCCAGGATAATATCTCAGAAGCTAGCAAAGAAATACCCGTTGATCAAAGAAAGTGTACCATACTACAAGTACGAACCCCTGGAGGTACTAGAAACTACAATCCACAAGCTGTACTGGGACCACGCCATAATACGGATAGGACAATCCCGCACAACAGACCGGACATAACCCTCGTGAACAAGAAGGAAAAGGCTACCTATCTGATTGAAATAGCAGTACCCAACACTGGCACGCTGCAGAAAACCAATGGGAAGAAATCAGGAATTACACGAACCTAAGACAGGAGATCAAAGAGATGTGGCATATGCAACAAGTTACGACCATCCCAATAATCGTGTCAACCCCAGGTATGGAGCCAAAGATCCTACATAACAGCCTAGCAGCAATAGGTCTCCCAGTGAACACCTACAAGGAACTCTAGAATGTCGCAATCCTCAACACCTGCAGAATAGTCAGAGAGTTCCTTGACTAATAGTAATACCGGACATAAAACAACCACCACCCTAGTGAACTTTTTTCTTCTCTTTTTTATGAAAACCCCAAACGCAAGAGGTATTAGAACCTTAGTACTGTGCTTGGGTTGGCGTTTGAGAAAATGAGAGAAAATATTTGTTGACATTAGACTTGAACTTCTGTAGACTAATTTTCAGGAAAGACATATGAAGGAAGACTGTTGCAGAAAACGGCAGTTGAATGCATAAACAAAGAAGATGAAAATTTGATTCTGTGAGTTTGAATTTGGACAGTAAATGGATGTTGGCTGGTGGCGGCACGTGTTCGGACTGTTTTGAAAGAGAGAGCGGGAATTATAGAAGACAATTCAGAAGAACAGTGCACATGGAAGTATCTGTAGAAAAGGCATGCAGCAGAAACAGTACATCTATGACACAGTGAGTGGAGAGACTCTGTTAGAGATGAGTCATTAATTAACCTAACTGCCCTCTTCTGAATGGAATCTAGAAGCCTGAGAGAGGTTTTGGGGGCACAACCCCAGATGTGGGAACAATATTCCTCCATGGTAAGGCGTATCTGCGATATGTAGAGTGTGAGCAGCTGTTTGGAAGAAAAGTAACGCCGAAAGAAAAAGAGAAAAACAAGCTTTTTAGATGCAGAGGAAGCAATATTTGTAATGTAATTGTGCCAAGAGAGATTAGAAGTCAGGTTAATCCTCAAAAGAGATATATCATCTTGCCTAGAAATCGGAGTGTCACCAAAGATAAGCATAGGAGCAGAAGAATCCTTTTTGCGAGATATAAGACAAGACTGAGTTTTAGAAGGATTGAAATCAACTAAGTTGTCTTGGCCAGACTGGAGAATTACCTGGAAATCGGCATTTAAGGAACTGGTAGCGGATATTTGAGAAGTTGAAGCTGATTGAGCAGGGCAAGGTTTCTCAAAATGAAAAGTGGAATGCAACGTGCTATCATCGGTAAAACTATGGATAGGATTTCCGGTCAATGGAAGAAGGTCATTAATATACAAGAGGAAAAGAACTGAAACTTGGGGGACACCAGTATTAGTGGAGAAATTAGAAGACAGAGAGCCATCTACCATCACTCTCACTAAGCGATCAGAGAGAAAACTGGATAACCATTTATAAAAAATAGTTGGCAAACCATAAGATGGAAGCTTGTTTAGAAGACCTTTATGCCAAACATGATCAAAAGCCTTTGAGATGTCTAGAACAACCACTTATGTTTCACCAAAATTTTCCATTAAATTTGTCCATAAATGTCGATCCACCAGTGGATCGCCACTGATGGAATCTATACTAGCAATTGTTGATTAGACAGAAAGTTTCTAGGTAGTTTAAGAGTTGGCGGTAATTGATTTCTCAATTACTTTAGAAAGAGTAGAATTAATTGCAAAGGGACGATAATTGGATGGGAAGGATTTGTTACCCTTTTAGGGACTGGCTGGATATGACCAAATTTCCAAACGGAAGGAAAAACACCTTTGGAATAAGAAAGTGAAAAACAGGTGGCAAAGAACAGGAGTAATTACAGGAGCACAGGTTTTGAGAATAAGTGGAGAAATACCATCAGGACCTGGAGCTTTCTTAGCATCAAGATTCGTCAAACTCCTTCTGACATCTTTTTGGTGGAAGACCACAGGAGGCATTGAATGGAGCAAGTTGGGAATGGTGAGCGATGTAATGTGCTGCCATAACAGCCACTAGGATTGATGGAAGAGAAACGACAGACCAGCAGCAGAAGAACCAAAAACAGAAGGAACCACCAGCTTGGAAAAGACTTCAGCAGAAGATAGAAGAATTAAGACTCAGGATAGGTCAATTGACCCAATACCAAAGGGGTAATAGGAGTAAGAAATTGATTGGAAAAGTGAGGAACATCCTCAAGGGAGACAGCATCCACAGCAAAAATGAGACAAAAAATAAGAGAATAGGAGAGTATTTGGATACACTGAAGCAGAACCTTCTTGCACTCAGCAAGATACTACACTGATACAAATTGTGCTCCAAGAGAAAAATAAACAACGAAATCTTCGATGAGGACAAAATAGTCTTCTATAGGAGTTTCAGAAAAGACAGGAAAGAAGATAACGGACCACCCGAACAGAAGACAATTGAGGAGTTCTAGGGGGAACAGAGTTAAAGCCATAAAAACCTATTCAGCCCCAGTGCAACTTGGACTAACGCTAAGCTGGAGGATATCATGAGAAAGACAAGGACGACCAAGAGACAACACCACCTGAAGTCAGCCGTGGAGACACTGACAATTGCTCGGAAAGAAGGAGGAAGTAGCCTGACAGACCTCATCAAGCAACAGAAAACAATGATTGATAACCTCAAGGATTACTTTTAGAAACACACAGCAGGCCAAAAGGAAGATAGACAAGCGGTATACCCCACTCAACCTTAGCAAGGAGTCCCCCTCCCAACCAGGAAGCACAAACAAAGATACAAAGATGGGCAGAGAAGACACTACAAAGATCTCCATCAAAATCACATAGATAAAATTGCTTTCAATCCATTGCTCACGAGCGGGCCACTCTTCCCCAAGAAGACTGAAAGATTCATGCTCTCCATCCAAGACCAGGTAATCAACATCAGAAACTATAGAAAATACATTACCAAGGAGCCTGGAGTGTCCTGATGACACATGTCGACGATGCCACCTGGCCTTTGAAACGATCCAACACATCACTGCAGGATGCAATGTGATCACCCAGACTGAGAACACTCATAGACACGACCACGTAGCCGGGATAATACGTCAGAAACTAGCAATAAATTCCAGTTCATCGAAGAAAGTGTACCATACTACAAGTACGAACCCCAATCAGTACTAGAGACTCCCAATCCATAAGCTGTACTGGGACTGCATCATAATAACGGATAAGACAATCCCAATAGACCAGACATAATCCTTGTGGACAAGAAGGAAAGGGCTACCTGTCTGATTGACAAAGCGGTACCCAACACGGACAACCTGTATAAACCCATGCAGCTCATTTCACTCAGGTTTACCCTACCATGTGAAGATAGAAGCTTTGCTCCTTTTGATCAAGTGAGCAAATTATGTGCAGTACACTGCAAGCGAACTGCAAAGTTTGCATTATGTTCAAGTGAAAATTTGTAGTACAATAAAAGTGAAGAAGTATCGTTCAAGTGAAATAAGGCAGCACATTGCAAGCAAGAAAATATATGAGTTTGCAGTAATTTTAGCTAAAGAGTCATACTAGAAATTGCTTGGTCACAATTTTGGCATTAGTACCCCCAAGATCTGGTAGCCACCTCTGTTGCCAAGTGGTCAGGAGCGGGAGTGCAGTAGCACACGCTCTTTGAGTAGACCGGGAAGTTCAAGCCCCTGACTGATGAATACGGTCGATCTGCCAACCCGCACTGGACCAGCGTGGTAGATTATGGTCCATTTCCCTCAGCATGAATCGTTGAGGAGGCTTTCATCCTGCAGTGGGTTGATAATGGCTGCACTTTACCTTTTACCCCCAAAATCATGGAGGGTATGTTTAGATTTTAAGTCAGTGAAAGAGACCTTAATTTTACTCTAATATCCTTGAGTTTTTCAAACCCAATCTTCTCAGAAAAGGAATCTTCACAGCTTGCCAGGTTGTCTAAGTCTTTTGGCTTGGAAGGAGCCAAACCCAATCTACATAAAGACTTCCTTGCCCATTCCAGGACTGAATTAATTTTTGTTCAAATTAAATAGGCCCCACATCATCTGATTTAGCACCATCCGAAATGCTTCAAACATGAGGGGGTGGTCTACATAGGCAGAGCTCCTTAGCAGCTTGCTGAATAGCATCTTGATCAATGCTCATCTGGTCTTCTTGGGTCATATTATCACTAGAATGTGTCAGTTCTGGATTATTTAACAATTGTTCTGCTACTCTGCCTAGTTCAGGAGAGGAGCAAGTGATGGTAAGAGACCTCCTTAGTATCAAATCCATAGTTAATTAATAAAGGAATGAATTAAGAACAAAAGAAAAACAAATGAGATGCAGATAAACAGGATTAGTAAGGCTGGATTGAACCCAAACAGAAAATTAGGGAAAGCCTAAATTTAGAATTTCAAAGTTAAATGCCAAGATATTCTGCTCTTTCCCAAGCATGAGAAAAGACAACCGTGATCACGAAGTACTTACCATGGAGATGTGCAGGAAATAGCAAAACAACCACACGACAAAGTTGAGCAAAAATGGGAAATTTTATATGCACACCAATATATGTACTTCACATGAGAATATCACCATGTGAGCTGTCACTGTGGCACAGGTTGTTGTTGTTGTTGCGGAATTTAATGACAGGGCCGTATTGTATCTTTCTAATGGTTAATATGATACTTTAACTTTATTGTAATAACTGTTATATTTTATTATATATTCCGATATGATTTAGGTAGGTAAACAGTTCTTTCTTATTAGGTCATCTCCAAGAAGCTGCAATAATGTTAAGGATGACTGTGCCTTAGTAATTGATTTAAAGGTGTTTGA
The DNA here is from genome assembly GCF_048544385.1 of Mastigoproctus giganteus. Classification (NCBI taxonomy): domain Eukaryota; kingdom Metazoa; phylum Arthropoda; class Arachnida; order Uropygi; family Thelyphonidae; genus Mastigoproctus; species Mastigoproctus giganteus. The sequence continues at coordinate 143,829,557 of NC_143580.1, forward strand.
GCGGATATTAAAAAGGTTTGTTTGTTATTTGGTTTTCATGACCATTAGCAACTAAGGCCATATTGCTCCGGGGATATGCGGTGGTCATTCCCTGACCTTTCCGCATCCTCCGTATTTGGTGGGCAATTAAAAAAGTGAGGACAGTCCACTAATAAAAGATGAACAGTCAGTTGTATGACATGATGTCCATTGTAGGGCACTGTCACTTGCTAAGAGATAAATGTGAGTGAGGCGAGTAGGCCCAACCCTTAGCTTTCCTAGAATTCTTTCTTCTCACCTGCTTTTTCCGGAAACTGGAGAGCCACAGCTTTGGGTCCACTTTTATTCGGTAAAGTTTGTTCCCTGGATAACCTCTCCAGATTGTTGACCAGCTCTAATAACATGTTTTATGGATAATGTGTTTGTAATCGGTATATGCAACTTGAAAAGTCTGTGAAATAGTGGCATCTGGTTGGCTGGAATATCTGTTCTTTCATTTCCTGCTATCCCAGAATGACTTGGGATCCAGCAAATTGTCACAGTTTGGTTCAACTCATTGCAAATATTAAACGAATGTATTTGTTTTATCTCAGGGTGAGAGGAATTGGTATTAGTACTTAGAGCAGAGACAGAATTGAGGAGTCAGTATATATTAATGCAGGCATAATTAAAAGTTCAATAATCTGATCCAGTGCCAAGTTTATAGCAGAAAGCTCAGCAGTGGTGAATGAAGGGAAGATGGCCGCAGCAACTACTTGGGTCTCGGTTTTTGATCCATCTGTATAGATTTTACAGGCCTGTGAGTTAGAAGCAGAGTGAGCTTCATGTAACTTTGTGATATTGGAGGGAGACAAGGTGTTCTTTCCCCACTGTTGGAAATAGTCACCATAAATTGCAGGAATATTTGTCCAAGGTGGATCAGGAGGTGTGATGTCTTGAAATATACAGTTGAACTTGTTTATAACGAGCCCGCTTACAATGAGCTCCCGGACACAACGAGTAAACTGAGATATTTTGTTTCGCCTCGTTTAAAAACACAGCATTCAATTCAGATATAACAAACACATCTTGGATACGAGGGAACATACCGCCACGTGCGGCAAACCAAGTGCTTCTTGTCATCCTTTACAAACAAGAAGAAAGTTCATACTTATCCTTCAAAAGTATGTTTATAAAACTGCCTGTGAAATCCACTGTCTAGAACAATCAACGTGAAAGCAGCAAATGCTTCTAAGCTCTCTAGAGGTCTGCTTCTATCTGCAGCAGCTAGCTATTGGGCTGTAATTTAATAGTGACCAACATTTCCGATGGTCACTATTAAATAGATAAAAGCAGACCTCCAGAAAGCTTAGAAGCAATCTCTGCTTTCACGCTGATCATTTCGGATAGTGGATTTCCCAGAAAATTTAATAAACTGTCCTTTTAAGGACGAACTCTATTCTCACTTCTAAGGGACAGTAAGAGGAACTTGGTTTCAATCTCAGACTCCGAAAATGAGGAAAGCATTATCGGTGAAGAAAAAAGCCAAAATTATTGAAGAACTGTAGACTGGTCAGAAGAACATAGAGATATGCAAGAAGTACGGACTTTCTTCGTCTACTGTTTCAACATTGTGGAAAATTAGAGACGCAGTGTTGAAGGCTTGCAATGACAAAAGAATAAATGCAAAGAGATCAAGAAATGCGACAAAGATGACGTTGATCAAGCTCTGCTGAAATGGTTCGCTGCAGAAAGAAATGCCGGTGTACCCATAAGTTTGCCAATCTTAAAGACTAAAGCAGAAGAATTTGCACGGCTTTTCAACTATGCAGGATTTTGTTGCTCAAATGGGTGGCTTGATGGCTTTAAGAATCGGCATAAAATTTCCTATGGCAAAATCAGTGGAGAAGCATCTGCAGTGGACATGGAGATAACATCTAAATGGATGACCGACGTGTGGCTGCTTCATGCTCAAGCTACAGTGACGATGACATCTACAATATGGATGAAGTTGGAATTTTGTATAATGTCATCATCATCAGCCATTTTCAATCCACTGCAGGATGAAGGCCTCTCCAGCAACTTTCCAGTTCCTTCTGTTTTGAGCACTGGCCATCCATTTACTACTCAAAAACTCATGAATTTCATCTATCCATCTCCGCCTTTGTCTTCCAGGTTTTCTTCTAGCTCCTCTTGGGTACCATTCTGTTATTTTCTTAGTCCATCTGTCATCATATCTTCGAAATATGTGTCCTTCCCAAGACCATTTTAGTTCTTTAGTTTTGATAAGAATGTCCTTTACTTGAGTTTGCTGCCTAATCCATGTGTTTCTCTTCTTATCTAACAGTCTGATTCCCAATATAATTCGTTCCATTCTTCGCTGTGTAGTTCTTAGCTTCTCTTCCATTCTTTTGGTGAGTGCCCAAGTTTCACTTCCATAAGTCATGGTGGGGAGTATACATTGATTCATTATTTTATGTTTCTGACAAACTGGGATATTGCTCTTCAGTATGTGACTATATTTCCTGAATGCTATCCATCCAAAATTTATTCTTCTCTTGACTTCCAGCCATTTATCATTATTACAGCTAATAACTTGTCCCAGATAAGTATATGACTCCACCTTTTCAATTACTGCTCCTTCAATCATTATTTCCCTTTCCGTGGCATACTTGTTCATCATTACTTTTGTTTTAGCCATATTCATCTTTATGTCACTCCAGATCAAACTTTGAAATTCCAGGCGAAAAATGCAATTTCAGGAAAGTTGTTGAAGAATAGATTTACAGCGGCTATCTGTGCGAATATATCCAAGACATATAAAAGAAGGCTTCTGGTGATTGGAAAGTCCGCCAAACCAAGGTGCTTCAAGAATGTGAAGCAAATTCCAGTGGCTTATACATCGAACAGAAAAGCTTGGATTACTTCAGATATTTTCACAGATTACCTCAAAAAGTGGGACAAAGATCTTTGTACAGAAAAATGCAAAATTAAACTTGTTGAAGATAACTGTCCTGCACATCCACAGAAAGTCAACAATCTGTCACATAATGCTTGTTTTTTTGCCTCCAAAGACTACAGCAGTGCTACAACCAATGGATCAAGGTGTGATCAGAAGTTTCAAAGATCAGGTTCGTCACAACTTGGTCCTTTTGCTCATTGACAGAATAAACAAGGGAATTGAAACAAAAATCTCAGTTCTCGATGATATATGCTTTATCAGCGATGCATGGGAATGCATTTCACAAAGTTGCATTCAAAACTGTTTCAAGAAGGCTGGATTTCAGTGAAAACAAGATAACGTTACTGGCGAGGAAGTTCACTTTCCGTTATATGAATGGTTGCAAAAAAAGGAGTCCACAGTATTTGAATCAATTTCCAAATATCGACAGTTGGGAGAATGTAGATGATGATGTCGTAACTTTGGGAGCTCTTACAACAGAAGACATTGTAGAAACTATTCGAGTAGCAGGTGAAGAAAGTGAAGTAGAAGACGAAGAAAACTCCATTCAGCCTCCATGATGTGGATCAGCTGTTGACAGTGTAGAGAAACTTCAGTTTTTTCGAAGCTACAAACGATACTGATGCAGAGGTATTCAGTGCCTTAAGTCTAATCAGAAGAAAGTTGAGACAAAAGCAAAATAACACTAGTCAAATTACCCTACATTCGTTCCTGAAAATTGGATAATCACTTTTTGAAACAATTGGCCCTTTTTAGGGCTAAAAATAATTTCCATATGTAGGTTAAAATCACTCAGCAAACTTTTACAGTTTGCAATTCATGTTTGCCTCTGGTTCCTACACTTCTATTGTTCCGAATTACCTAATCTGGGTATAATGAGTACTCGGATACAACGAGCAAATCTTGCAGGCGAGTGAAACTTGTTATAAATGCAACTGTATTGTCAATTTCTATATTCCAAGATTGAGCTAGTTCTTTTAAGTCTAATTGGAAGGGTAGGTTTTCATTTGGTTTACTATTGTAAAAGGTATTGTACAGGCATCTCCAATTAGGACAAGAAGAAAGACTGCGAATTTTTGTGGTATACAAGAGAAGTAATGTTTTCCTCCGAAGATGTAAGGCAGGCCATGGGTTTTGATGTAAAGGCTCTGAACTGGAGAAGTTCTGAAAGCCACTAGAGAAACTCTCAAAGCACTGTGCTGGATGGTGTTTAACTGATCTAAAGTAATTTTCCTCATGGAATCATACAGTTGAGAGCCACAGTCCAAGCGAGACCTGATAAGAGCTCTATAAAGATGGATCAGGGTATATCGATGAGCGCCCCATGACATGGATGACACATACCAGAGGATATTCAATTTCTTCAAACAGATATTTCGAAGACAGGTCACATGTGCTTGAAAGTTCAGTTTCCTATCTAATATCAGGCCAAGAAAATGGACAGTGTGAGCATGGACGATTGGCATGTTATTTATCTTTAACTCAGGAGCAGGATGAAGTGACCATAGTTTACAGAAGTGAGTAGTGGTGGATTTCTGTTCTGCAAGATGGTATCCATTTCATAAGGTCCAGGATTCTATTCTGGTAAGAGTAATTTGTAACTGTCTTTCGATAGTGTTCATACTCTTTGACTGGCAGGATATGGTGAGGTCATCTACATACATGTATAATTCAATAGTTTTTGGGAGATTTAGCAATATGTTATCAACCCGAATCACAAATAGGGTCAATAACATAGCACTCAGGATGGAGCCCTCTTGATGAGATGATGAGAGCATGTTTCGATATAGGACTTGAAAGGTGTGTAACCTTAAAAAGTTCTGAATTATTTGAGGAATGGTAGCCTTTCAGCACTAACTGATGCAGGTCTTTAATAATACTATGATGTCAAGTGTTATAAATGCCTTTCTGAATATCTAGGTTGATCATCACTAGATGTTGTCTCATAACAAAGGTATCGCACATATGCTTTATGCACTTTTAACCAGTAAATCTAGGGAAGACCTGTTTTTGCAAAAGCCATATTGGTGATCAGAAAGAAGATTTTGGGAGTCTAGAATCCAGGTAAGCCTCTAATGCACCATCCTTTCAAAGATTTTGCCCAAACAGCTTACCAGCGATGTGGATCTGTAAATCTGAACTAGAGAGGGATCTTTGCCTGGTTTTGATATAGCACATATAGAGGATATGTATTTTCTGAGAATATACAGTTATAGAATAATAAAAATATACCTAGATCGGTCTCACATAGATGCTTCAGCATAATGCAATGAATGCTGTCTGGTCCTGCTGCACTATTTGGAGATCTACTCAATGATTCTTTGAGCTCAGCTAGAGTAAAAGGCTGATTATATGTAAGAGCCTAGATGAAATATTCGATTCATGATGCTCTTTATTAGTTTTAATGCATTGAGAGGAAATCACATAAGAAGAAGAGGCAAAAACATTATAGAAAGATTCAGCTAAAACATTATAGAAAGATTCAGCTAAAACATTTGCAATATCAGTAGGTGAAGAGAGGTCCTGCCCATTGCATTGTATTATTGGAGATTGCAGTGGTAACAATTTCCCATTGAGAGCTCGTATTTTTTTCCCAGATAATTTGAGTGTCAGAATTTTTGTAAAGAGTTGAGACAAAGTTAATCCAGGAGTCATATTTGCTTTTTTTCTAATTTGCCTTGTTTTTAGCTCTGAGTTTTTTTGTAAACAATTAGGTTAGCGGTAGTTGGAAATTTGTGGAAGTGGTTCCAAGCACGGTTTTTTTGTACTTTTGCTTGGGAACAATCTGCATTCCACCACTGATTTTGATGTACACGCTTGTGCTGATCAGATTTTGGGATGGAAATTTCTGCTGCAGATAATATATAATTGGTAATGTGATGTTATGTTGTCCAGATATTGTTGCTGAACATATCATTTGTCAATCAGGACACAAGTGGAATCGTTTTTCCAGTCTGTCTGTGGAAATTCCAAGAAGTATGGCCTTTAGGGCATGACATGATCTGTGTTTGAACTGAACTGATGATAGGAAAATGGCAACAGTGGAATGGATCATTGAGCACTAACCATTACATGCTTGGATAAGAGATGCTGAACAGATGGATAGGCCTATGGCTGATGTAGTACCTGTGGGTAGTTGAACATTAGTTGGAGAGCCAGAATTTAAGAGTTCGATTATGGTTATCCAGGAATGTTTCAATTAATTGGCCTCTCCTATCCATGGTGGAAGATCCTCACAATGGATGGTGACCATTGAAATTGCCAAGTAAAAAGAGAGGAGGTGGCTGTTTTGTGATTAGATTATCAATTCAGTCTAGGAGGAAGGATAATTTGGTGGGATCTAAATGGATGCAAGGGTTAACGATATGCCTATTGCCATTTGAACTGCTACAACTTCTAAAGAGGTTTGTACTTGGAGATGTCTTGATTCAATTTTAAAATTGAATTTGATAAAAACCAAAGGGTTTGGATGTCATCAAAAATCTGTGAAGCATGAATCAGACTTAGATCACATGATCAGTGGAGAGAAAAGAAATTTTGCCATTAGTGGATAAATGCATCCCTCATTGCCAAGTGAATGGCTTCATGCACCACTCCGAAGTACCTGCCACCTGATAAGACATCACTTCTTCAGCCTCTTTATCCAGTGCTTTGAAGAAAAAACTATTGAAGAATGTTTTAAACAAAATTAATTGTGCAATGTCTCAAAAGAAAAACAACAGAAAACTGACATGATGTGGGCAATGTATTTAGTCATGGGGTAATGTTGACAAAAAAGTGATCATCGACTGATTCAAGCATGCTGTATTTGACCTTTCAATGATGCAATCATGGAGGAATGTCGCCCCTCTATGTTACCAGGCAGTACTAGGTGGTAGATGACTCTCATCAACCGGTGAAATACCACCACTTTGCTTATTGGAGGCTTGAAGTGGTGGAACCCATGTTTAGTCTCTAGAGCAAAGTTCCGGTCAACCCTTCCCTATCTCTTCCATCATGCAGTATGATTGATGACTTTTGAGGTTATGATGAACGTCGTGGCGAGATCCAATATTCCTTACATTTCGAGGGTACAGCTCTAAAACGGTTTTCGCAGGCCGGCCGCTAGTTAGTACACCGGACCGAACCTATTGGTAACTCTCTAGGAGGCTTCCGGATCAGCTAGTGTATAATCTTGCTACCTCTACTCTGCCAGATAGTGACTGGAGGGAGTCCGAGTAGTGTGTATGCGGGGAGCATTGTCGAGGCCACGTTATGTCAAGGATCTGGGTATATTCTTACCACATGTACACCATATCCAAAAATTTCATTACTTCATACAGCATGTCCCACCCACTTTTTCTTACTATTGAATACACCATGAATTGTCAAACTAATAGAACAAGCTTATCTGCGAAAAGATCTAAACCTCCCAAGGATTTCCTAATTCATTTCACAAATATACGTGGTCTCAATTCTAATCTCAACGATGTCCATTTCCACTTGCAGTCTGCCAAACCCCATGTATTTTTTCTGACAGAATCTCAGTTATCGGTTGATTCAACTACAGCTCATCTCAGATGCCCAAATTATTTGCTGTATGATTCCTTTCGCCTCAAAGGTGGTACTTGTGCATATGTCCGTTCTGATATGCCCTGTCAGAGACTTGGCAATTTGGAATCTCCTCTCTTTGATCTTCTCTGGCTTAAAATTTCTCTACCTCATTGTGTCAAATTCATCTGTTGTCTCTACCGTTCTCCCAACTCCACTAATCACTTGGAGCTCTTTGACTTCCTCTCATTGCAACTTGACTTTCTCCAGTCCAACTTTCCTAACAGTGAGGTAATTTTCCTTGGTGATTTTAATGTTCACAACTCCAGCTGGCTTCCGTTTTCTAGTCACACCGACCCAGCAGGTCGAGATGCTGAGGCTTTTGCAATTACTAATGACCTAGCACAGATTGTTCATTTACCTACAAGAATACCGGACAATCCGAATCATACAGCCAATACGCTTGAACTTTTTCTCACAAACAACCCTTCTAAGTACACGGTCGAAGTGAGAGGTCCTTTAGGCACTTCAGATCACAACTTGGTGATTGTCTCTTCTCCAATGGAACCTTTATCTCATGGCTATTCCCAACCTCGTGTTGTTTGGCATTACAAGAATGCAAAATGGGATGACCTGCGAGACTTCTTTTCTTCTTTTCCTTGGTCGGATTACTGTTTCAAAACTTCGGTTGTCAACGTTTGCTCAGATCGTGTCAGTGAAATTATTCTTGCAGGAATGGAATCCTTTATTCCACACTCCACTTTAAAATCTCGTCCTTTATCTAAACCTTGGTTTTCCAATAAATGTGCTAAGGCTGTTCAAGAAAAGAATGTTGCATATCGTAATTGGCTTGTTTCTAATTCTTCATTTTCTGCCTACACCAAAGCTCGCAACAATTGTAAAGCAGTTATTAATCAGTCCAAACTAGAGTTTGAACAGGCTAAGAGCAGAAAACTTGCTTCTTGCCCTAATGGTAGCCGAGCATTCTGGTCTCTTGCCAAAGCTATTGGCCGCAACTTTTGCCCATCTCTGCTTCAACCTGTGTTCAAACCAGATGGTTCTGTTGTCACTTCAGCCAAGGATAAAGCTGACCTGCTAGCATCCCATTTTTCTTCCAGCTCATGTATTAATGAACTTGGTAAAACACCTCCCGCCATTCCCAACACGGGGTCCATTCAATGCCTCCTGTGGTCTTCCGTCAAAAGGATATCAGAAGGATTTTGATGAATCTTGATGCTAAGAAAGCTCCAGGTCCTGATGGTATTTCTCCACTTGTTCTCAAAATCTGTGCTCCTGAACTTACTCCTATTCTTTGCCGCCTTTTTTCACTTTCTTATTCCAAAGGTGTTTTTCCTTCTGCTTGGAAATTTGCTCATATCCAGCCAGTTCCTAAAAAGGGTGACAAATCCCTCCCATCCAATTTTCGTCCCATTATCGTCTCATTGCAATTACTTCTACTCTTTCTAAAGTAATGGAGAAATCAATTAACCGCCAACTCTTAAACTACCTTGAAACCTTCTGTCTGATCAATGATCGCCAGTATGGATTCGATCAGTGTCGATCCACTGGTGATATTCTGGCTTATGTTACCCATTTATGGACAACTTCAATGGATAGGTTCGGTGAAACACAAGTAGTTGCTCTTGACATCTCAAAGCCTTTCGATCGTGTTTGGCATAAAGGTCTTCTAAACAAGCTTCCATCTTATGGTTTGCCAACTGTTTTTAGTAATTGGTTTTCCAGTTTTCTCTCTGATTGCTCACTGAGGGTGATGGTAGATGGCTCTCTGTCTTCTAACTTCTCCACTAATGCCGGTGTCCCCCAAGGTTCAGTTCTTTTCCTCTTGTATATCAATGACCTTCTTCCATTGACTGGAAATCCTATCCATTGTTTTGCCAATGATAGCACATTGCATTCAACTTTCCATTTTGAGAAACCTTGCCCTGCTCAATCAGCTTCAACTTCTCGAAAATCCGCTACCAGTTCCTTAAATGCCGATTTCCAGGTAATTCTCCAGTCTGGCCAAGACAACTTAGTTGATTTCAATCCTTCTAAAACTCAGTCTTGTCTTATATCTCGCAAAAAGGATTCTTCTGCTCCTATGCTTATCTTTGATGACACTCCGATTTCTAGGCAAGATGATATATCTCTTTTGAGGATTAACCTGACTTCTAATCTCTCTTGGCACAATTACATTACAAATATTGCTTCCTCTGCATCTAAAAAGCTTGTTTTTCTCTTTTTCTTTCAGCGTTACTTTTCTTCCAAACAGCTGCTCATTCTGTATAAATCGCAAATCCGCCCTGCCATGGAATATTGTTCCCACATCTGGGGTGGTGCCCCCAAAACCTCTCTCAGGCTTCTTGATTCCATTCAGAAGAGGGCAGTTAGGTTAATTAATGATTCATCTCTAACAGAGTCTCTCCACTCGCTTTCTCATAGACGTACTGTTTCTGCTGCATGCCTCTTCTACAGATGCTTCCATGGGCACTGTTCTTCTGAATTGGCTTCTATAATTACCGCTCTCTCTTTCAAAACAGTCCGAACACGTGCCGCCACCAGTCAACATCCATTTACTGTCCAGCTTCAAACCCAGAGAACCAACTTTTCATCTTCCCCATTTATTCATTCAACTCGCGTTTACTGCAACAACCTTCCTTCATACGTATTTCCTGAAAATTACAATCTACAGAAGTTCAAGTCCAATGTCAACAAATATCTTCTTTCGTCTTCTCAACCCCCAACCCAAGCATGGTACTAAGTACTATAGGTTCTAATACCTCTCGTGTTTGGGGTTCACATAAAAAAAAAAAAAAAAAAAAAATATGAAGCTTTGCAAGTTTCTTTCTCTACCAATTATAAAGAGAAGAGATAATAAAAGTGAAGAAACTTTTGAGAAAGTGCATCATCGAATTAACTTAGAGGGAAACGTTTTCAAGATGACATTGAACTGGTTGTTGAAATTGTATATTTCTTGTTACGCAAGAATGAAGATTAACTCATTACAGATTAAATGAAAACTAAAATCTGTAGAGAAGATAAAGAGGAATGTACAGTGGGGCCTCGACTTAAGATGACATTGACAGCTGATATTCTCAGGAACCGATATATGTTCCATTCAATCGTTTATTTTAAGGCCCGATGATATTTGCAAGTACCGATGGCTTTCCGTTATAGCCAGAAAAATACATGGGTGTAAATTTTCAGATGCGTGACACACGGAACATCTCTCGTACAATTGTTCTGAACCAATTAGTCTTTTTTATTGTTCAACAACATTATTGTTCAATGTGTGGCATGCGGAACATAACTCATATCATTGTTTCAGATCTATGATGATCTGAAACTTAAAGCTCCATCAACTAGTGGCAGTGCTGTGTGCTTTGAAAACTTTAAAGGCAGCAGAGGCTGGTTTCAGTGCTTCAAAAAAAGGGCGAATATCAAAAGTGTTAAAAGGCATGGGGAGGTATCCAGTGCTGATAAAAAAGCAGTTGAGACTTTTAAAATTGAATTCCAAGAGTTTGTTGATCAGGAAGATTATCTTCACCAGCAGGTTTTTATCACTGACGAAACCAGCCTCTTCTGGAGGTGAATGCCCAAGAGAACGTAGGATGAGGCTAGTTTACCCAGGGCATAAGCCTATGAAAGATAGGCTCTCTCTCCTGTTGGGTGCCAATGCCTCTTCAGATTTTAAGCTGAAGACTTTTCTTGTGTATCATTATAACACCACCAGAATATTTAAACAACAAAAGGATGACAAAGGCATGCTGGGAGTGTTTTGGTGCAGTAACCAGAAGGCCTGGGTTACAGGATATGTCTTCAATGTATGGGAGCTTGAAGTTTACTGTCCATCAGTGAAGTGAGAAAAATCAGTGAGATCTTCAGTGAGAAAAATAAGCTATCTGTGAAGGCACTGCTCTTGCTGGATAATGTGCCAGGCCACGATTCTAACCTTGTTCAATCTTTTTAGGCACAATTTGACTTTGTTCAAAAGTCAAATTTTGTCACCCAGCACCACTCGTCTTCTCCAACCAATGGCCCAGCAAGTGATTGCAAACTTCAAGAAAATCTACACCATGAAAATGTCTGCAAGTTGCTTTTCAGTGACCTCTGGTGAAAATGTTGTCACCCTGAAAGATTTTGGGAGGTCAAAGTTCAGCATTCTGGATTGTGTAAGTTATTCGAATAATATTTCCACCAGGTGCTTAAATTCAGCCCTGAAAAACATTTGGCCTTTAATTATCCATAACATTGATGGATTTGAAGATGATGGTGCTTGACAAATGATATTGTCACTCTTGGTAAATCAATGGGTCTGGAGATTAGTGAAGAGGATGTGGAGGTATTGACGCTCATGGTGTGGGCTAACAACAGAGGAGCTACAAGAGTTAGAGAAAATTATGGAGAGGAAGAGAAAGAAAAAGACACCCAAAAAGTGTCAGTAGAAGACTATCATTTCTTGTTGGGATTGTTCAAGAAAAGTGGTAAAGAAACACCCCGACATTGAAAACACTGAACTCACGATGTGCAAAATGGAACACAAAGTCATTTCTTACTTCAGGAAGATATAAAAAACAGACCACTTTAGACAGTTTCTTTGCCAGTAGCAACAAAAGACTGAAAAGACACCTGATGCTTGATATAGTCCTGCCACCATTGATTTCATCAGCCCTGTACTTCAAGTCTAAGTTAAATGCTAATTTATTGGTTGGTTCTTAGTTTAAGATGTTTTATGACTATTTATTAAATAATCTTTATATAACAAATTTTTAATGTAAAAATGAAGTATACCACGTAAGAAGTACCTATTTTATGTGTTGTTGGGGAATGAATTACAGGAAATTAATGTATTATTGGTTTCAACTTACAATATTTTCAACATACAATAGATTTTGTGGAACAAATAACCATCGGATGTTGGGACCCCCACTGTGTTGAGGTTGAGCACAAAGATTTATTAAAGGATGCTCATCAATGAAAATAACTTGTTTTTCAAGCATAGCCAAACTCTAATAATGAATTAATTGTTATCATTCACCTTCATAATTCTTTTTTAAAAGATGCACCACCCCTGAAATAGCTCCTAAAATTTCAGTCTTGAAAATAATCTGTCAAAGATTATATTCAAGAATGAAAATTGAAATTGACTGAAAATTTGAAATTGAATATTATTTTCAAGACTGAAACCAATTCTCCTGTCCATGGTTCACCAAATGGCAGATGCCTTTAGTGAATCCTTATCTCAGTCTAATGCTTCACAAATGAATTGTGAAACTTGGAAATTGAGTAACCCATCACTTTTTTTTGAATCAGTCAACAATCTTGTTCAAAAACAGCAGTTAGATAATTCCACAACTGATTTTGATTTAAGAATTCTTGGCGCAAGAGCTACTGCGGCTAAAATGCGCCTGTAAAATTTTATATTTTATATAATGGTTTTGTTTTAATTCGTATATTGCTGCTAATGATTTCCAAGAGCAACAGAGAATGACTATAGCTTGCTTTAGAGATAATATTTAGTTTTATATTTGATTGTAGTAGTTTATTTTCTTGAGGAACTGAAAAACATCTGCTATATTTTTTCTATCTTCCAGTATGGTTTTGAGAGTGAGAGGGTGATGTTTGTTTAGCTCTTTGAAGGAGTTTCAGCGCTCATCTGCAAAAGCTGGACAAGTAATCAGTACATGTTCTACTGTTTGTTGTATGTGACAGATAGGGCATTGAGGGGGATCCTCTCCTCGCAAAAGATAAGAGTGACTGAAATACGTGTGTCCTATCCTTAACCTGGCAAGTATCACTTCATCGCGTCTATTTTTCTGAATGCTGGATTTCCATGGTTGGAGTAATCTTTTAATCTGGTACAATTTGTTAGTGGTAAGTACTTGCCATTGCTGCTGCCAGTGATGTATCCCACTGTGATTAATAACATTTTTATAGTCTGAGAAAGGGATATATTCTGATGCAGAAATATTGTTGTTAGCTTCTTTGGCAGCTCTGTCTACTTGCTCGTTACCATGTATTCCGACATGGCTTGGGATCCAGCAAAATCTAATGTTACGACTTTGTTCAAGGAGTTTTGATATTTTGTATTGAATCTGCTGTTGTAGAGGATGTTTGTTAGAACTGATATTTTGTATTGCCATCATGGAACTACGGGAGTCAGTAAAAATTATGCTGTTTTGAAAACTTGGATGGTCGATTTCGTCTAGTGCTAGCATAATGGCTTGCAGTTCTGCGGTATAAATGCTACAGTCTTTTGGTAGTTTTTGGGCCAATGTGATGTCAGAAAAGTAAACTGCCGCTCCCACATGAGAATCAGTTTTGGATCCATCTGTATATAGAAAGCAATGATCTGAAAATTGTGCCTTATAAGCAGCATGCAGCTGTTGATGGTTTATATGAGAAAGGATTTGTTTGCTCGAAATGTGGAAGGAGGAGTCACATAAAGGTTGTCTGATTATCCATGGTGGAGTAGACTGCTTCGTCAGCGGATTTATGTTATCTAGGTTAAGCTCTCTACTGAGAGAAGAAGGTTTTTTAATCTCACATTCGCAGGTTTATTGATTCTTTGTTGTTGCTGATAATGTTGTTCCCATTCAGAAGCAAAAAGAGTTTTCTGTAGAGGGTGATCTGGTAAGGATTTTATTTTAGCTGCATAAGAGAGTAATTGATTTTGTCTTCTGATTTGCAGAGGAGGTTCTTGGGCTTCGGCGTACAGGCTCTGCACAGGTGAGGTGCGGAAAGCTCCAAGGGCTAAACGTAATGCGCAGTGATGTACCGGGTCGAGCCATCTCAGGGCACTAGGTCTTGCCGAGTCATAGACTGGGGCACCATAGTCTAGCTTGGACCGAATGAGAAGGCGATATAAACGTAGTAGGATTGTCCTGTCTGCTCCCCAGGATATAGCAGATAGGACTTTCAAGATATTCATTTTCTTCAAACAGTGGACTCTTATGTGACTGATATGCTCTAGGAAAGTCAGTTTTTTGTCAAAAACTAATCCTAAGAAACGGACACTATTTTTAACTGGGATGATCTGTTCTTTCAGCCTGAGTTCTGGGTCAGGATGGAGATTCCTTTTTCTGCAGAAATGTATACATGCAGTCTTTTGTACCGATATTCTATATCCATTTCTTTCTGTCCATTTTATGACCCTGTTAATGGCTACTTGCAATTGCCGTTCTATTGTCCTCATATGTTGCGCTTGATAAGAAATGCTGAAATCATCAGCATAAACTGTTGTAAAGATATTGTTTGGGATTTGTTCTATTATTGTGCTGAAGTGGACTGCAAAAAGTGTGGCACTAAGTACAGATCCTTGAGGGACCCCTTCTTCTTGATAAAATATATTGGAAAGTGTATTGTTCATTCGAACTTGGAAGGTCCGATTCTTAAGGAAATTGTATATGTAGAGGGGTAGATGTCCTCTAAGGCCAAGTTGATGTAACCTTTTAAGTATACCGTATCGCCACGTGGTATCATATGCCTTTTGGATATCAAAATTAACCATGACTTGGTGTTGTTTCCTGAGAAAAGCATTTCTTACTTGATTTTCCAGTTGTATAAGTACATCCAAGGTACAGCGGTTTTTTCTAAAGCCAAATTGTTCTGGGTTGAGAAGATCATTATTTTCTAGATACCATGTCAGTCTATTGTTGACCATTTTCTCTAAGATCTTGCCTAAGCAGCTAGTCAAAGCTATGGGACGGTAGTTCTGTGGGTCTGAGAGATCTTTTCCCTGTTTTGGGAAAGCTAGTATTATTGAGTGGTGCCATTTGTTTGGGAAAGAATTTTCAAGGTATATTTTGTTGTATAGATCTAATAGGGCTAATTGGGACTGTTCATTTAATTGTTGTACCATTGCATAATGGATTTCATCAGGACCGACTGCGCTGTGTTTCACCTGTAGCAGAGTTTGTTTTAGTTCTGCTGCCGTGAGTGGCAAGTTGTATTGTTCACACTGATTGGTAGAAAAGTTTAATTTTATTTTTTCGGCCTCTTTCTTGTACGTTTTGAAAGCTGTGGGGTATGCACAATTAGCAGATGTATTCGAAAAATTTTCAGCAAGCACGTTGACTATATCTAAGGTGTTTGTAACCAACTGTCCCTTCCAATTTAGCAATGGAAAGTGGTTTAATTGAAAATTGTTGGTCATTCTTCTGATATTTTTCCAGATAAGTGTAGCTGGTGTGGAAATAGTTATAGTCGATGCAAATTTCATCCAAGAAGCTTTTTTGCTTATTTTTTGCACTTTCCTGACCTTGGCTCTGGCTCTCTTGAATTGTATCAGATTTTCTGTTGTTGGATTTTTGCGAAAAAGGTTCCAGGCTCTATTTCTCTCTTTTTTAGCTTCCCGGCACTCTTTGTTCCACCATGGTTTTGGATATATTCTGATGTTAGAAGATGTTTTAGGTATTGTCTTTTCCGCAGCTTGAAGTATTATCAGTAACATAGGCTACTGATGTTTGTACTGATTCTCTTTTAATAATGTTGTGTTCTAGCTTGGCTAGTATCCTGAATTCCCAATCTGCATCATATATTTTCCATCTGGGGTGCCTATTGGCTTGGCATGGCGTTTTTTCCATGATTTTCAAAATAATGGGATAGTGGTCACTGCTCAATGGAGTCTCGTGCACGCTCCATTTAGTCATAGGGAACAGTGTTGGGGAACAGATTGATAAGTCTATTGCAGAACTGCTTTTTGATGGAAGGTGGAAATATGTGTGTGTGTGTGCCATCATTTAAAATCATTAGGTTGTTCTCGACAATTAATTTTTCTATTTGCTTACCCCTCTGGTCTATTTTGTGATCGCCCCATAGTGGGTGATGTCCATTTAGGTCACCTAAGATGCAGAATGGAGGTGGTAGTTGAGTGATCAGCTCTTCGAAATCCTTAAATCGGAATTCTTGATTGGGGGGTAGATATACTGAGGCTATGGTAATATTGAAGCCTATTGCTAGACGGGCTGCAACTGCTTCTAATGGTGTGTTCAATGGTATTGTTTGGGAAGGGACATGTCTGTTAACTAGTATTGCGACTCCTCCTCTCGCTGTTCCATTCGTTATGCGATCCTTTCTATATGTGATATAATTTTTGATTATACTATTGTCCTGTGGTTTTAAATAGGTTTCTTGTAGGCAGATACTTAGTGGGTGGTACTGGGTGATGAGATCTATAACATCATTAGTGTTTGAGCGAAAACCTCGACAGTTCCATTGGATAATCGTATCTGTCATTTGAGGTTAGATGTTCCCTCGGATTGCTTCCTTGGGGCTGATTTATTTTTGTCTACCTTGGTTTTGTCTTTTTTTTTTGAAAAATAGGGTCTACGGTTGGTTGGTTGGTTGTTGTTGGGTTTTTTTGGCGCAAAAGCAACTTTGGCCATATTGCGCCTATTTATTAATGTTTAGTGACAAAGACATTTATATTTCTTAAATATGATTTATATCTGGTCAAAATATCCTATTAATTTTAAATAAGTGAATATATTTTCAATGTTGGAGTTATCGCCTAGGATTTGTGATAAGGTCAGAGAAACTTGGGAATTTATAGGGAGGTGGAAGGCTGATTGTCGCGCCATGTGGTATTGTGGACATTCTATAAGGAAATGTTTTACAGTGAGTTGACAAGAACAGTGAGGGCATTCTGGAGGATTTGCTTTGGTGAGTAAATAATTGTGCGTAAGATGTGTATGTCCAATGCGTAATCTGGATATAATGACTTCTTCATGCCGATTCTTGCGAAGACTCGATTTCCATGGCTGTAGCTCATGTTTTATTTGAAACAATTTATTGTTTAATTCATTTTGCCACATTTGTGACCACTGATTGTGGAGAAACTGTTTTATGATTGGTCTGTAATCGGTATATGGAACTTTGCAAAACCTTTGGTTTACGTTTATAGGATTCTTTGCTGCTTGATCAGCTCTTTCATTACCTTCAATGCCTGTATGTCCTGGGATCCAACAGAATTTTACTTGCCTCATTTTGCTTTTAAGCTTCACAAGGTGAGCTTGTATCTGATAGAGAAAGGGATGTGATGGAGTCTGTCTTTTTTGGAGAGCTTGTATTGCACTCAATGAATCTGTGTAGATGAGATGTTTTAGAAGAGGGGAAGAATCTATGTATTTTAAGGCCATTTGTAGGGTGAATAGTTCAGCGGAATAACTACTGCATTGATTTGGAAGTTGTTGTGAGAGAACAGTGTGTGGAAGTACCACTGCAGCACCAACTTTGGTGTCTGTTTTAGAGCCGTCTGTATATATATGAAGGTATTCCGAGAACTGTGATGCGTGGGCTGCATGCATCTGTTTTATGTTGACATTTGCCAGAGTGCTTTTTCCCCATTGTTGAAAATAAGTGTCACAGTTTGGCGTGTAGGTGTGCCATGGTGGAATACTTATGCTGTTATCCTCATGTACATTTTCAAAGTTTAGGCCCCATTTTGAAATTGTTTCTTTTAGTCGTATTCCGGCTGGTTTATTTACTGTGGGTTTATTGCTGTAGAGGATTTCCCACTGTGGATTGAAAAGATACTGCCAAGTAGGATGGTGAGGCAGACTTCGGATTTTAATTGCATAGTTTAATAGCAGCATTTGCCTCCGGAGATATAATGAGGGCTCATGAGTCTCTGCATATAAGCTTTGTACTGGTGATGTTCTGTATGCACCTAAAGAGATTCGTAAGGCACTATTATGTATGGAATCGAGCCATTTGATGACACTTGGTCTACACGAACTGTACACAGGGGCTCCATAGTCTAGTCTTGATCTGATTATAGCATGGTATAGGTGAAGAAGTGTGAGCCGATCGGCTCCCCACTTCATTGCAGAAAGAACTCTGAGAATATTTAGTTTTTTTTGACAGGTTGTTCGGAGGTATTTGATGTGTTCCAAAAAGTTAAGTTTTTTGTCAAGAATCAGGCCAAGGAAACGTATACTATTTGCTAGAGGTATCAGCCGGTTTTCTAGTTTTATTTCTGGATCTAGATGCATTTTTCGTTTTCTACAGAAGTGTACAGCTATTGTTTTTTGTTCTGATAATCTATAGCCATTGTTTTTAGTCCACAGTTCTATTTTGTTCACTGCACTTTGTAATTGTCTTTCTATCATGTTCATGTTTTGTGAATGGCACGAGATAGTAACATCATCAGCATAAAGGAATGTTTCAACTGTTTTTGGCAGGTCTTTTATAATGGAGTTTATTTTGATGACAAATAAGGTTGCACTCAGCACTGAGCCTTGGGGTACACCTTCTTCCTGTGTGTATATTTTTGACAGATTGTTTTGGTATTTTACCTGGAAGGTTCTAACTTTCAGAAAATTTTTTACCAAGAGTGGTAAGTTTCCTCGAAAACCGATATTGTGGAGATCTTTAAGAATGCCGTATCGCCAGGTAGTATCAAAGGCCTTTTCTATATCAAGACTGATCATTATTAGATGCTCATTCCTTAGAAAAGCATTTCGGATATTTGCTTCTGCTTTTATCATGGGGTCCAGAGATGATCTGTTTTTGCGAAATCCGTATTGAGTTATGTTAAGAACGTTATATGTTTCCAGAAACCAGGTTAATCTATTGTTCACCATTTTTTCGAGGATTTTCCCAAGGCAACTTGTTAGCGCTATTGGTCGATAATTTGTAGGGATCGTGTGATCTTTGCCAGGTTTTGGTAAGGCAATTATAAGGGAGTGAAGCCAGGAATTTGGATAGTAGTTTTCTATATAAATTCTATTGTATAGCATAAGCAATGCCTTTACAGATTTTTCATTAAGTTGTTGGATCATTTCATAGTGAACTCCATCAAGTCCTGCTGCACTTTTCCTAGACTTAGACAGAGTTTTCTGTAATTCTTCTATGTTGAAAGGTTTGTTATATGGGAGTTGTTTGTTGGTTTTAAAATTTAGTCTGTATTTTTCAGCTGCAGTTTTAGTTTTCTGAAAAGATGGAGTATATGCCGATACTGCTGATATATTTGCAAATATAGTTGCCAGTAAGTTAGCGATTTCCTTGGGGTTGGTTATCTCCTGGCCATTCCAGATTATTAGTGGAGTTGGAACTGAAAGAAATTTCCCATTTAGTTTTCTGATTTTGTTCCATATGACACGGGTATCTGTATTTTTGTTAATTGTGGAGGCAAAACGTATCCATGATTCCTTTCTACTTTTACGCTGGAGATATCTAGCTTTGGCTCTGGCTTTTTTAAAATTTATGAGATTGATGAAAATGGGATATTTTCGGAAGAGATTCCAAGCTTTGTTCTTCTCTCTTTTGGCTATACTGCATTCTTCAGTCCACCATGCTGTGTCATGTTTATGGCATTTTCCAGATGACCGAGGAACTGTAGCTTCAGCTGCTATAAAAATTTGGTTTGTGACATGAGCTGTAGCATTGTCTATGGGCTGAGTGGTGATTATTTGTTCATCTATTGCTGCAATTGTTTTATATTTAGTCCAGTCAGCTTTATGGAATCTCCATCTTTTTTGGCCATCGTGATGTGCAACATCATTTGTTAGTATTTTGCAGATCACAGGAAAATGGTCGCTATTCAGTGGATTCTTCAATATTGACCATTCAATCAATGGGTATAGGACAGGTGAACATATGGATACGTCAATTGCAGAGGCTGTTCCAGTGGGCAAATGGATGTATGTCTCAGTACCAGTATTAAGGAGAGAGAGATTTTGCTGTTCCAGTAATTTCTCAATCAATTTACCACGTTTATCTTGATGACGGGATCCCCACATGGGATGGTGGCTATTTAAATCTCCCATAATACAGACCGGAGGTGGAAGCTGGGCTACTAACGCTTCCAAATCTGAAAATGAAAATTCTTGATTTGGGGGAAGGTAGAGTGAGACCAGTGAGAAAGTAAAATGTACTGAGACTCGAACTGCGACTGCTTCCAAAAGAGTTTGTAGTTGGAGGCGTTTACACGGAATTTTGGAATCAATTAAGATTGCAACTCCACCATGAGCTCCTCCGGAAAAAATTCGGTCTTGTCTGTAGATACCGTAGTGGTTTACTGCTGCATTTATTTGTGGTGTGAGGTTAGTTTCTTGAAGGCAGACGCCTACCGGGTGATATTTATCAACTAGATTGCGAATGTCATCCAGGTTGCTGCGAAAACCTCGACAATTCCACTGTATTATTGTGCGCATTATATTGGCTTTGTATTTGTATTTGTCTCTGACTTTTTACGAGTGGGGGTCTGCTTGGATCGCTCAGGCTTTTTCTCTTTTCTGGGGAAGATTGGGCGAACTTCCATCTCTTCCTCAGCATGTATCTCTAAGATTGGTTCTTCTGGGGCTTCTTTTTCATATGTATCCATATGATCATGGGCAGGGGGTTTGTCATCTTTATCTATATTTTTAGTATTCATGATTGGCCGTGACATAGACGGCATTGTTGGCGGAATTGTAACAGGTGTATTTATGGCTTGATTAGAAGTTGAGGTTGAAGATGATTTTGCTGATGGAGCTAGGATTGAGCGAGCCCAATCAGAAATAGAGATGTTTGGTGGGACTGTAACGTTGGTTTGAACTGAAGTGGTAGTGGTGGTAACAGCAGTTATTTGTTTATGCTGTTGGACAGTTGCTGCATATGAGCGTGTTATTGTAATTGGTGATATTTGTTTTTTTGCCTCAGGGTAGGAAACTTTGTGCTCGATTTTATACTTCTGAATCATTTTTTCTTTTTTCCATGTTTCACAGTCTTTTGAGTAAGCGGAATGGTTGCCTCTGCAGTTTGGACACTGCAAGGTTTGTGCAGAACATTCGGTATGGATATGGTCTTTAGATCCACATGAAGCACATACAGCAGTCCCCCGACATACTGTCTGTGAATGCCCAAATTTTTGACATTTATAACATCTGATTGGGTTCGGTATATACGGTCGGACATGACAGTTCAAGTATCCGGCCTTTACAGTAGTTGGTGGATTTGGCAAGTTGAACGTTAGTATGATGTTTCTGGTTGGAAGTAATGAACCATCCTTTTTAATTAGGATTCTTTTAACTTGAATGACATTTTGGTCTGAGAGTTCTTGTTTAATTTCTTCCTCGGATACGTGTAGAAGATCCCATTCTGTTACAACTCCTTTTGAGTAGTTTAGGGTGGCATGAGGTGACACTTCTATGGGAATTCCTCCAAGTGTTTTCAATTTAAGTAGCGTGTCAGAATGCTTGGATTGTGTTGTTTCAACAAGCAGGTCACCTGATTTTAGTCTGCGAACCATTTTTGGTGAGCCAGCGACATTCTCTAAACTTTTCTGGATCAGAAAAGGAGAAAGCTTGCTGACTGGCTGGTCAGTCAAAGAATGTATTATGAGGAAATGAGGCCAGATATTCTGGTCTGTATCCTTCTTTTGTCTCTTAGCAAAGGAAGGGGTATATTCTTCCTGCTCTCTAGAATGTGATGGGGCATTGAGCCCGCAAGAGTCAGTGTTGGTATAGTCCATCTTTGCTCCTTTTAGCCCTTGGCAGAGAGACTTTTCTGCCAAGATTTCCGGCCCCGCCACGGGGAGGCAGGAGCAGTGCCTGGTGTGACCAAGCGAAGATTAGTAGGTATTAGTAATATACTATGAGATAAAAGAAAGGTGGCTTTCCTTCCTTGCTCTGTACAGGG
Source organism: Mastigoproctus giganteus (assembly GCF_048544385.1). Taxonomy (NCBI): domain Eukaryota; kingdom Metazoa; phylum Arthropoda; class Arachnida; order Uropygi; family Thelyphonidae; genus Mastigoproctus; species Mastigoproctus giganteus. The sequence goes on from NC_143580.1 coordinate 143,851,629, forward strand.
ACTTTTGTTACGAGAGCTGTTATAAAATGAAAAGATTTTTTAAACGATAACAACAAAAAGGAACTGTAAATCGCTTTCTGGAAATCGCACTGGAAGTACTGAGAAGTCGCTTAGTCACAATCGCTTGGCACCCGGGGCCATATAGGGTCTACCTGTATCCATTTCTTCTTCAGTAAAGATTTCGAGAACTGGTTCCTCTCCTTGGTTTCTTGCATCCGTGTCCATTTGTTCTGCAATCTTTTTTCCTGTATACCTATCTTTTCTTTGTTTGCTTTTCTTCTTACATTTTCTGAATTATCTGGTGAGAAAGATAAAGGAGTATTGATAATCTTTTCTTGTTTTTGTGATGGAGATGGTTTGTAAAACTCACGAACCCATTCTGAGATGGATTCTCCTGGGGGGATTGTAACATCCGTTTGTGTGCCACAACATTTTGAATTGGGTAGTTTAATTTCCGGAGCCTTTTTGATTGTGGTAATCTGCGCATATGAAGGTTTGTTTGCTATATTTATTGTAATTACCTTTTTGGCTTCCTGATATGAAACTCCATTTTCTGCTTTGTATTTTTGTATCATTTTTTCCTTCTTCCAAATTTCACACTCCCTTGAATATGCAGTATGATCTCCTTTACAATTTACACATTTATGGTTTCCAGCTGTGCAAGTAGAAGTGGCATGTTCTTGCGAACCACAGTTTCCACATGTTAATTTTCCTCTACATACTGTCTGTGAGTGACAAAACTTCTGACAGTTGAAACAACGGAGAGGATTCGGGATGTACGGTCTTATATTGCAGTGTAGATATCCAGCTTTTACTGATCTGGGTGATTTAGGCGTGTTGAAAGTGAGTATCAGATTCCTGGTGGGGGTGATTATCCCTTCTTTTTTAATTGTAATTCTTTTAACACTGATGACTCCTTGTTCCTGAAGTTCCATTTGAATTTCCTCTTCGGGCACATTTAGAAGGTCCCATTCCGTAATGACACCTTTTGAAGTATTTAATGTATTGTGCGGGGATACTATTACTGGTATTCCTGCAAAGGTTGTCATTTGTAATAATTTTTCTGAGTGTTTAGCATTGGCCGTTTCTACCAAAATGTCGCCTGATTTTAGTCTTTTAACTTGTTTTGGTGTGCCGACATAACTCTCAAGAGTCTTTTGTATGAGAAAGGGTGACAATTGTCCTACCGCTTTCTCAGTATTTGAGTGTACAATAATATATGTTGGAGAAATTAAAACTTGAGTCAGTTTTTAATCTCTTTGTGGAGACAGAGTCATTTCTATCGCCTTTTCTGATTGCCTTAGAGGTGTCTCCAAAAGAACTAGATTTCTCATATCTTGGATCAGTTCTATTCGGGTCCATTGACCCAGTGGATTCCTGGGTATTGGAGTCAGTTCGCTCCATTTCGCCCTGAAAGGGAGAGCTTTTCCCTTCCAGGTTACCGGCCCCGCCACGTGGAGGTCCACAACTGAACACATTTCACAAGACCACAGTAATAACATGGCTCAGAGGGATGAAATTTCCACCATATACAATCAGCTGTAATGTAGTACTTTGATAACAAAAAATATGAGAAAAAATTAACTGATTATTAGGTAGTTTGAAAATTCAATTATTCTGTTAAACATAGTTTAAAAATAGGTTGTACCAATTAATGAATTGCCAAATTTGGGAAGTTTGATTGCATGAACATTATTCATATAAGTAAAACTGTTTCACAAGACTTAGAGAAAATGATACTTAAAAAAAAATTACCTCTCCATTCGGAAGATGTACCCATTCTATGGATTTCAATGAAGTCTAAAACAGATTGAAAAATTACACACTGGCAATTTCTTAAAGCAGACACACAATGGGCAAAGAGACCTATAAAGAGAAAAGATATTTCAATGAAAAATGAAAAAAAAAAAAAGCATATATACATCGATGAGCCAAAACATTATGACCACCTACCTAATATGCTGTTGGGCCTCCACGTGCAGCCAAATCAGCTCATACCTGGCGAGACATGGATGCTACAAGATTTCTAAATGTGTTTTATGGTATCTGGTGTCAACATGTAACAAGCAGATTCTTTAACTCCTGTAAGGTCCATGGTTGAGATGCCGCAGATTGGAGTTGCTGTTCCAATACAAACCACAGATGCTCGATGGGATTGATGTCTGGGGAATTTGGAGGCCAGGGCAATACCTGAAAGTCTCCTCATGTTCCACAAACCAGTCTCAAACAATTTGGGTGGTGTGGCATCCCGCATTATCCTGCTGAAAGACGGCACCCACCAGAGGGGAAGACCATTGCCATGAAAGGGTGTATCTGGTCAGCAATGATATTTAGCTAGGTGTCAGAGTGCCAGGCACATGGATGACTGGACCCAGGGTATGCCAGCAGAACATCATCGAAAATATGACACCGCTGCCACCTGCTTGTTTTCGTCCCACTATGCATCCAGGTGTCATCACTTCCACAGGTAAACGTGCACACGTACCTGGCTGTCCACATGGTGCAACAGGAAATGTGATTCATCGGACCAGACGATCTTCTTCCAATCACTCAAGGTCCAGTTTCGATGTATTATATATATCTACATATATATTATATATATATAAAATATTATTAGTATAAAATACAGTAAGTAGATGTTTATGCATAGAAATAAACTAATGAAAATGCGGTGTACCCTGGGAGCGATATACGTTGTGAACGAAGGGGGGAAGAAAGCAACCGGAAAAAATAATTGTAACGATTGAAAAGTAAACCAAATAAATTTTTTGAAGAAACAACCAAGGTGGAGATAGCATTGCAGAGTCTTTCATAATTTTTGTGTCTTCATCAGAGGTCATCCACCAAAATCATGAAAAAGACAGCATTAAGTAAGAGCATTGCTGTCTTTCTCATGATTTTGGTGGATGACCTCTGATGAAGACAAAAATTATGAAAGACTGAAATGCTATCTCCACCTTGGTCGTTTCTTCAAAAAATTCATTTGGTTTACTTTTCAATCGTTACAATTATTTTTTCCGGTTCCTTTCTTCCCCCCTTCGTTCACAACGTATATCGCTCCCAGGATACACCGCATTTTCATTAGTTTATTTCTATGCATAAACATCTATTTACTGTATTTTATACTAATAATATTTTATATATACATTATGGCTGTAGGGTACTTTTGCAATAGCAGCGACCCTGATCCATAATTCATGTTATTATAATTCAGTCTTATCTAATCTAATTCTTAATTTTCTTCAATTTTCAACACTATATATATATATATATATATATATATATATATCTGATAATTAAAATAAATATGATATTTAAAATAAAAAAATATGATATTTAAAATAAAAACATCAGCCAGTAGTATGGCAATAATGCAGAGCGAAACGAAACGCAAAAAAATATAAAATAAACAAACAGGGAAGGGAAAGTAAAGATAATAGGACAAAAAGGTAGTCGATAATCCCCTATATAATTTAGTCAATTAAGTCATTAAACCCAATTAATAAAATGATGTAAATTTAAAATAATGCCAATGATAAATAATTTAGCGGTACCCCCCCCTCGAAGGTACCAGTTCCAAAAGACATGAAATATCACCAAAAAAGGGTTAAAGAAACTACCAAAAACTAAAATATCAAAATGATAGACTGACCATCATGCCCCATATCGACAGAGGACCACGAGGCCAATAATGGTCATGGAATCGCTGCATTTCAATCATCGCAAAGGCAGAAATATCGAAGGACCCAACCACCCAATTAAATATCAAATACTATTGATATTTAATTTATTGATTTTATTAATTTAAACTACCATGCCCCAGACTAGAGCAGCAAAGCAACGGGCACAAAGTGGCAGGAGTGCTGTGAATCGGGGGAGAACTGAGGGGGGCAATTCTCCAACGCATCACAGCCTAAAGAAATGTGCAACTTGTGAAATGTTTGCCGAACTCTCTGGAACGGAACATGATATTGCCATGGGGGATGTCTTTGTGTGTGCGCGATGTAAGGAGTGTAAGGAAATCAGGCGACAACTCAGCGTTGTTATGGGCTTATATGAGAGTTTGAGGGACAGGGTGGATGCCCTCGAAAGATCTAAATTGAGGGGCCCATCAGGCTCTCAGCTGCCCACCTCAACGCCAGAGCTCACTCCTGGGCATCGGGCAACACGGCGGCAATCTCCAAAGCAGAATGCGCTGGTCCCAAAGGAACTAGTTATTGTTGGTGACTCTATTGTCAGGGAGACGGGGAATATATTTTGTAAAAAGGATAGGTGGAACAGGACCAGGGTATGTCTGCCAGGGGCAAAGGTTGATGACGTTGTAGAGCGGATATCATCTTTCAAGGGCACAAAAGGTGATATAGTTGTACACGTTGGTACTAATGATATTAAGAGTAGGAGACCGGCGGAATTACTCAACAAGTACAGGTCACTGTTGAAAAAAAGCCGTGAAATAGGGTTGAATTTGAAAGTGTCTGCAATTCTGCCCAGACACGATAGGAGGGAGTACATGATGAGAGCCTTGTCGATCAATTCGACCCTGGAAAGATTGTGCAAGGCTCAAGGGGTAGAATTTTTTTCAGCCTGGACTGTACTTGTTAACAGGAGAGATTGCTTCTACAGGGATGGGATACACTTAAATAGAAAGGGTGCAAGAATATTTGCTGATGCTATCGAGGCAGTGTTAGGTGGGTCGGAAAACTGCTAGTTTGGGGGGATACAAAGACTAATAGTTTAACAGTAACCGCAGGCAGAGGTGAAGGTGATTCTTGCACAACTTCTATTAGAATAAGAAGCGACCTGGAGCGAGGGGTGTTGGGGGTTTCAGGGACGGATGGCAGTCATCATGGAATAGTTGGGTATATGGGATGTGTTAGGGTAACAGGGAATAGGCATAGGAGCATGTATGCTTGCATGTATACCAATGCTAGAAGTATAGTAAATAAATTTGATGAATTTGAAGTGTTGGTCAAGACATCAAAGGCGGATATTGTTGGGATAGCAGAGACGTGGTGTCACAAAGATATAAGGAATGCAGAACTGGAATTTGGGGAGTACAATGTGTACAGAAAGGATAGACAGGACAGAAAGGGAGGGGGTGTTATGCTGTTAATTAAGAAAAACATAAAATCAAAGGAAGTGCACCCAGTTAATATAGATGAACAGTGCTCTGTTGAGTCAGTTTGGTGTGAGATAAGCACTGCGAAAGGAAAAATAAGAGTAGGAGTGTGTTATAGGCCTAATGACTTGAATGAGTACAATGAACAATTGTACAGAGAAATAGAGTGGGCCAGTAAATCAGAATGTCTTATAATGGGGGATTTTAACTTCCCAGATATTGACTGGAACTTGTGGGTTGGGCACTCACACACTAGTCAGACTTTTGTGGAGTTATTGGATGATTGTTTTCTGCAGCAGCATGTTCGAGAGGCAACCAGAGAAAGTAACACTCTTGATCTGGTTATCAGCAGTGATCATTCGTGTATTAAGAATTTGCAGATAAAGGAACCACTAGGTGGCAGTGATCACAGTGTGCTGAAGTGGGATTTACTCAAAGAGGTAACTACCGTCAGGGGTAAAGGAAAGGGTTTTTGCTTCCGTAAAGGGGAGTACAGTGGTCTCAGACAGTTTTTAAATTCTGTACAGTGGGATCAACTGACGATGTTACAAACAGTAAATTCTAAGTGGGAAGCATTCAAAGAATTAATCGTGGAAGCTACTAGACTTTATATACCGATTAAGAAATATCGTTCAAGGTTTAGGCCTAAATGGTTATCAAATGAACTAATGAGACTCGTGACAGAGAAGAAAAATGCATGGGATGCATATAAATTATCAGGTGACGCAGAAGCCTGTAGCAGATATAAGCTAGTCTGTAATCAGGTCACAAAGGAGGTTCGGCAGGCAAAGGCGGATTACGAGAAATCTTTGGCAAAAGATGCTAAGAAAAACAGCAAGGATTTCTTTACTTATATAAACTCTAAAAGGAAGGGGATGAATATGATTGGACCACTTGACATCGATGGTTCGACTGTTGATGATCCTGCTCAGATAGCAAACAAACTGAATGAGTATTTTGCATCTACATTCACACGTGAGGAATTATTACAATTTGAAAATGGAAGAAGGTTATCAAATTGTAGCAGTGTGCTTAATGATTTTGTAATAACTGAGAGCAAAGTGGAGGAGAAATTGTTGAAGTTAAACATAAGAAAGGCACCTGGGGTGGATGGGATCTATCCAGTTATTTTAAAGGAGGCGGCAAAGCAACTAAGCAAACCCTTAGCCATAATTATGAGAGCATCCTTGGACTCAGGGGAGGTTCCCACGGACTGGAGATGTGCAAATGTGTCCCCAATTCACAAAGGTGGATCGAAGGGTGACACGAGTAATTACAGACCAGTTAGTTTAACTTCTGTTCCGGGTAAAATAATGGAGTCGCTGGTTAAAGATGCATTGCAGGATCATCTAGACAAGACTGCAGCGATAACTCAAACACAGCATGGGTTTGTTAAGGGAAAGTCTTGTCTGACAAATTTGATTGGTTATTATGATGTGGTCACAAAGGAACTGGATGCAAAAAATAATTTTGATATCATATACTTGGATTTCAGGAAAGCTTTTGACACTGTTGCGCATGGAAGACTACTGTACAAATTGGAGCAGAATGGTATTAAGGGTAAGTTGCTACAATGGATAAAAGGATGGTTAAGTGGGAGAAGACAGAGGGTGGTAATCAATGGGTGCTGCTCTTCGTGGACTAATGTTATTAGTGGAGTCCCACAGGGTTCGGTGTTGGGTCCACTTGTTTTGTGTATTTATCAATGATATTGATGAAGGTATATCAGGCTTAATGTCGAAGTTTGCAGATGACACAAAGGTTGGCAGGGTTGTTAATGACAGTAATGGCAGTGTGCTACTGCAACAGGATCTAGATAATTTGGGCAGATGGGCTAAGAAGTGGCAACTGAAGTTCAACCTTGACAAATGCAAAGTACTGCATATGGGTAGAAATAACCCCAGAGAAACGTACCAACTGTGTGGTACTACACTTAAGGTGGTAGAAAATGAAAAAGACCTGGGAGTAATTGTGCAGTCAGATATGAAGTTTTCTGAGCAGTGCAGACAGGCTGCTAGGGCGGGTCATGGGGTTTTGTCAATGATATATAGGAATTTGCTAGCAGGGAAAAGGAGGTGATTGTCCCTCTGTATAAGGCAATGGTCAGGCCACGCCTTGAGTACTGCGTACAGGTCTGGAGGCCTCATTTTAGGAAGGATGTAGATTTGCTTGAGCGTGTACAGAGAAGAGCAACACGATTGGTGAGGGGAATGAAGGGATTCTCTTACCAAGAGAGGCTTAAGTTCTGCAAATTGCAGTGGCTGGAGACTAGGCACCTGCGCGGTGATCTGATTGAGGTCTATAAGGCCTTGAATGGGTTGAGCACGCTGAATTCTGATGGGATCCTACCACTTGTTCAGATTACCAACCTACGGGGACATAAGTTCAAATTAAGAAAGGACAGATGTAGAATAGATGTGCGGAAATTTGCCTTTAGCCAGCGGGTGGTTAATTGCTGGAACAAACTTCCATCTGTCGTTGTAGAAGTTGATAGGTTAAATAAATTTAAGGAGGAACTGGACAGGCATTTGGAGGGAATGGTGTGATTTTTTTTTTTTTTTTTTTTGGCTGATGCTGCATAAGCTCCTACACTTGCTTTCTTGCATCATGTGCCACTACTACTACTACTACTACTACTACTACCCCTCCATTCCCCGATAGATCAACCAATGCAGAGGATTTGCATGGCGGTGGTCCTTATGCAGCGAAAAATAATCTATAGAACAGACAGAACTCTTGATCAGAGCCACACCACTGACATAATGCAAGCTTAACCAGCTTATATAATAAAAAGGAAAAGAATAGATGGCGGCACAGGCGCTGCTTATTTAGCATATCAACCCACTACTACCATTAATTTATATTATGTGAGGTAAAAGTTAGGCAAAAGTAATAAAAATAAATAAGTATGGCTATGTAGCTATCATTAGAGGCAGCAAATGCACATACTCCACATGATGCCTAATTATATCTGATAATTAGAATAAATATGATATTTAAAATAAAAAAATATGATATTTAAAATAAAAACGTCAGCCAGTAGTACGGCAATAATGCAGAGCGAAACGAAACGCAAAAAAATATAAAATAAACAAACAGGGAAGGGAAAGTAAAGATAATAGGACAAAAAGGTAGTCGATAATCCCCTGTATAATTTAGTCAATTAAGTCATTAAACCCAATTAATAAAATGATGTAAATTTAAAATAATGCCAATGATAAATAATTTAGCGGTACCCCCCTCGAAGGTACCAGTTCCAAAAGACGTGAAATATCACCAAAAAAGGGTTAAAGAAACTACCAAAAACTAAAATATCAAAATGATAGACTGACCATCATGCCCCATATCGACAGAGGACCACGAGGCCAATAATGGTCATGGAATCGCTGCATTTCAAAGGACCACCGCCATGCAAATCCTCTGCATTGGTTGATCTATCGGGGAATGGAGGGGTGGTTGGGTCCTTCGATATTTCTGCCTTTGCGATGATTTGTATGATGATTGAAATGCAGCGATTCCATGACCATTATTGGCCTCGTGGTCCTCTGTCGATATGGGGCATGATGGTCAGTCTATCATTTTGATATTTTAGTTTTTGGTAGTTTCTTTAACCCTTTTTTGGTGATATTTCACGTCTTTTGGAACTGGTACCTTCGAGGGGGGTACCGCTAAATTATTTATCATTGGCATTATTTTAAATTTACATCATTTTATTAATCGGGTTTAATGACTTAATTGACTAAATTATACAGGGGATTATCGACTACCTTATTGTCCTATTATCTTTACTTTCCCTTCCCTGTTTGTTTATTTTATATTTTTTTGCGTTTCGTTTCGCTCTGCATTATTGCCGTACTACTGGCTGATGTTTTTATTTTAAATATCATATTTATTTTAATTATCAGATATAATTAGGCATCATGTGGAGGATGTGCATTTGCTGCCTCTAATGATAGCTACATAGCCATATTTATTTATTTTTATTACTTTTGCCTAACTTTTACCTCACATAATATATATATATATATATATATATATAGTGTTGTAACTGCATTGGAATATAAGTTTAGGGTTAAAATTTGTATTGGAATTTTATTGAACTTGAATAGAAATCATGACTCAGACCAGACCAGCAAAGCAAAAGGCTCCAACTAATGGAAGTGCTGTGGCTCAGGGGAGAACTGAGGGGTGTGGTTGTCCTTTGAATCACAGTCTATTGAAATGCACTGCTTGTTTGATGTTTGTGGACAATCAGGAACGGGACATGATATTGTCAAAGGGAATGTCTCTGTGTGTTCTTCACGAACATCACGTAAGGAGTGTGAGGAAATCAAGTGCCAGTTCAGCATTGTTATGGGCTTATAGGACAGGGTGGATGCACTTGAAGGATTTAAATTGGGGGGCCCATCAAGCTCTCAGATGCCCACATCAATGCCAATGCTTGCACTTGAACATCACACAACACTGCGGCAACCCCCAAGGCAGAATGCACTGGTCCCAAAGGAACTAGTTGTTGTAGGTGACTCTACTGTCAGGGAAACAGGGAACTTACTGTGTAAAAAGGATAGAGGGAACAGGACCAGGGTACGTCTGCAAGGGTGAAAGGTTGATAACATTGTACAGAAGATATCATTTAAGGGAACAAAGGGAGATATTGTTGTACACGTTGGCACTAATGATATTAAGAGTAGGAGACCGGCGGAATTACTTAACAAGTATAAGTCAATGCCAAAAAAAAAGCCGCGAGTTAGGGTTTAATTTGAAAGCATCTGCAATTCTGGATATTCTGCAATTCACGATAGAAGGGAGTATATGATGAGAGCCTTCTCAATCAATTCGATCCTGGAGAGTTCGTGCAAGGCTCAAGGGGTAGAATTTTTCTCAGTCTGGTCTTCTTGTTAACAGGAGATACTGCTAATACAGGGATGGGATACACTTAAATAGAAAGGGTGCAAGAATATTTGCTAATGCTACCGAGTAGGAATTAGGTGGATCGAAACGCTGCTAGCTTGGGGGGATACATGGACTAAAAGATTAACATTAGCCGCTGGCAGAGTTGAAACTGATTCTTGCACTGCTTCTATTGAAATGCAATTGAGCAGCAGCCTGGAAAGCAAGGCAACTGGAATTTCCAGTATTGCGGGGAATCATAGTGGAACTAGTAAATAAATGGGCTGTGTTAGGGTAACTAAGAGTAGAAAGAGGTGCATGTATACTAGCATGTACACCAATGCTAGGGGTATAGTTAATAAATTCTATGAGCTTGAAGTGCTAGTCAAGACATCAAAGGCAGATATTGTTGGGTTATCAGAGATGTGGTGTCAAACAGATATAAGCAGTGCAGAATTGGAATTTAGGGAGAACAATGTGTACAGAAAGGATGGACAAGACAGGAAGGGAGTAGGGGTAATGCTGTCAGTTAAGAAACACAAAATCTAAGGATGTGCATCCAATTGATTTTGGTGGACAATGCAATGTTGAGTCTGTTTCGTGTAACATAAGCACTGGGAAAGGGAAAATGAGAGTAGGTGTGTGTTATAGGCCTAATGAATCTGATGAGTATAATGAGCAATTGCGCAGAGAAAAATAGAGTGGGCCAGTAAAGCAGAGTGTCTTATAATTGGGAATTTTAATTACCCAGAGATTGAATGAAATTTGTGGGTTGGACACACACACACACACACACACACACACACACACACACACTAGCAAGGCTTTTATGGATTTATTGGATGATTGTTTCCTACAGCAGTATGTTCGGGAGGCAACTATAGGGAGTAATACTTTTGATCTGATTATCAGTAGTGATTCTTCATGCATTAAGAATGTGCAGATAAAGGAACCACTAGGTGGCAGTGATCACAGTGTGCTGAAGTGTGATTTACTCAAAGAGGTAACTACCATCAAGAGTAGAGGGAAGGGGTTTTGCTTTTGTAAAAGTGACTACGTTGGTCTGAGACGGTATTTAAATTTTATATGGTGGGACCAACTGATGATGTTACCAACAGCAAATTCAAAATGGGAAGCATTCAAAGAATTAATCTTGGAAGCTACTAGGCTTTTCATACCAACTAAGAAATATTGTTCAAGATTTAGGCCTAAATGGATGTCAGATGAACAAATCACACATGTGACAGAGAAGAAAAATGCATGGGACACATATAACATAACAGGTATCACAGAAGTCTATGATAGATATAAGCTGGTCTGTGATCAATTCAGAATTGAAGGTTATGCAGGTAAAGGAAGATTACGAGAAATCTTTGGCAAAGGATGGAAAGAAAAACAGCAAAGAGTTCTTTACCTTGTAAATTCTAGAAGGAAGGGGGTGAATCAGATTGGTCCAATTGATACTGATGGTTTAACTGTTGATGATCCTGCTCAGGTAGCTAAAACCTACATGAATATTTTGCATCTACATTAACACATGAGGAGTTCTTCAGGGAGGGGAATAAGCTAGATAATCTTCTAATAACTGAGAGTAAAGTGGAGGTACCATGGACTGGAGATATGGAAATGTGACCCCACTCCACAAAGGAGGATCAAAGGGAGACACAGGTAATTATGGACCTGTTAGTTTAACTTCTGTCCCAGGGAAATTAATGGAGGCACTGGTTAAAGAAGCATTGGAGGATCATCTAGACAAGACTTCAGATATAGCTCAGACACAGCATGGGTTTCTTAAGGGGAACTGTTGTCTGACCAATTTGATTAGATACTATGATGTAGTCACAAAGGAACTGCATGTAAAGAATAATAATTTTGATATCATATATTTCGATCTTAGAAAGGCCTTTGATACTGTTGCACATGGAAGACTGCTGCACAAATTGGAAGAGTATGGCATAGGAGGCAAATTGAGGTTATGGATAAAGGGATGATTGAGTGGGAGAAGACAGACTAGTAATCAATGGACACTGCTCTTCGTGGACTAATATTATTTGTGGAGAGCCTCAGGGTTCAGTGTTGAATCCATTGTTGTTTTCTGTATTTATAAATGATATTGATGATGGTATATCAGACTTAATGTACAAGTTTGCAGATGATATGAAGGTTGGCAGGGTTGTTAATGACACTAATGACAGTATGCTGCTGTAACTGGATCTAGAAAAGATGAGCAGATGGACTGAGAGGTGGCAAATGAAGTTTAACCTTGACAAATGAAATATACTACATATGGGAAGCAGTAATTCCAGAGTAATGTATCAACTCTGTGGTACTACGCCGACACTGTAGAGAATGAAAAAGACCTGCTTGTAATTGTGCAGGCAGATATGAACTTTTCTGAGCAGTGCAGATGGTCTTGTCAATGATATTCAGGAATTTTCCATGGTGTCTTGTCAATGATATACAGGAATTTTCCTAGCAGGGATAAGGAGGTGATTATCCCCTTGTATAAGGCAATGGTCGGGCCACACTTTGAGTACTGTATACAGGTCTGGAGGCCTCATTTCAAGAAGGATGTAGAGCTGTTGGAATGAATACAGAGAAGGGAAACAAGATTAGTGAATGGAACAAAGTGTTGCTCTTACGAAGAAAGGCTTAAGTTTTGCAAATTACAGTATCTGGAGACTATGCACCTGCGAGTTGATCTGACTGAGGTGGTGTATAAAGCTTTGAATGGTTTGAGCATGCCCAATGCCGATGGGATTCTTCCTCTTGCTCAGAATAATTGCCTGAGAAGGCATAAATTCAAATTGAGAAAAGACAGTTGTAGGACAGATGTGCCTTTAGCCAGCGGGTTGTTGATTTCCAGAACAAAGCTCCACCTGTTGTTGTAGAAGTTGACAGCTTAAATAGATTCAAGGCAGAACTTGACAAACATTTGGCACAAGTGGATCGGTGAAATAAGTTTTTTTTTTTTTTTTTTTTTTGGCTGATGCTGTATAAGCTTGCTTTCTTGCATCATGTGCCTTTGCTAATGCACTTTCTCAGTCTTTTGAAACCAAATCAACTGCATACAAGAGCAACATGGCAAATAATGTTAATATTCATTTTCTCGCACTTTAAGCACCTTAATGAGTTTGGAACATACAGTGCAGTTCAGATAACCAGCTTTGATCTCATTAGGAAATAATGGCATATTAAAGGTGAGGATGAGATTTCTAGTCAGGACTAGATTCCCATCCCTGTGTATGAACAATCTCTTTGCAACTGTCATTCATTGAAATTTTAGTTCGGAAATCTTAAATCAATGATTTCACTCAGAGATCATGCCGCTGGATGAGTTCAGTGTCTTGTGGGGTGTTAGCGTAATTAGCATTTCTCTCAATAAATTTTGGCATGGAGGAGCTGTATCGAGTATTTATCACACTTCTTTTCTATGATGATATCCACAGAATGCAGCTGTTTTATATATTTAGGAGAACCTGCCCATCCTACCAAACAGTTCTGAATAAAGAAAGGTCAACTTCCCTATAAGCTTCTCTCCAGTAGAATGGATTATCAGGTATCTAGGCATTGGACATGATATCATTTCTGTTTTGGGACCTCTTTGCTAAAGCCTTGGTGTCTGTACTCATGTCATTAGCTTTTGGTAGGGACCATATAGTTCCACCAGAAGAAGAAAAGTTTAGATTACGAGGATGCATAATGGTTTTATTTTTGGTTTGGAGCAAGGCTCCCCCAACCAAACCAAATGGGACACCCTCTCCAGACAGGCAATAAATGCATTCTGGAGTGGGTATGCCAGGGCTACCCAGACACTATACCTGTATCGCCACCAGCCTGAATCCTATCCCTTAGACCATTGAGAATGAGGGTAGGAGATTGGAATTGATGTGGTTGATCCTTGCAGTAAAACCCACCAGCCGAGTGATCCTGGCTGAGCCATTCAGGACAATCCATATTGTTGAAGCAGGGGCCAAAGGGCATTGAAGCTGAGCTTCTTAACAACCATGATCACCTTTCCAAATTTCTACAGGTCACAACCCATGCCAAACATGTCAGATTCTTAATCCCAAATTAATCTGGAGGATCATCAGCAGCATCATTGGGAGGTCCCCTTGCCACATACATATGTCCACCTAGAGAGGCTCAATACAGGAAACATTAGCAAGAAGGGATCATACAGCCTTGAAAAAAGAAGATGAAAAATTGTTAAAGATAAAGGAATGGAATTCACTTTCATGAAAGGGAACTATATTTAAGACCCTACATGGATTCTATCATCTAGAGAGGGATAGCAGAGTAAGGATTAATACATTAGAATAATGGAATATCTTTCAAGAAATATTCATAGAAGCAATGAATGCATATATACCATTCAGAATATATGGCAAGGGAAGGATGTTGAGCTGATGAAAATAGAGCTGGTCAGCATTAGAGCAGAAAAAGATGGTATGGAACAGTTACAGACGCCGACCGGGCTAGCCGAGTGGGTAAAGTACCTGCCCGGCAACCCAAAGGTCGCGGGTTCGATTCCCGCCTCGGGCTTGGATCAAAGTACTGCAAAAAAACCTTGGGAGGTGCAATATGGCCACAGAAGCCGATGCGCCAACAACTACCAAATCAAAAAAAAAAAAAAAAAAAATCAGTTACAGACTGAGGAAAAGTACTAAAGCCTATGACAGCTATAAGTTAATCTTTAACAGTAATACAGAAAACATATATTTTGGAAAGGCTGAGTACGATGAGTCACTGTCTAAGACAGCAACAAACAGTAACGAAGGGTTCTTCATGTATATGAATACAAAAAAGAAAATGAATCAGATCAGACCCTTCCATAATAGATTTGGAAAAGACTTAGATAAATCAGCTGATGACACAGTGTCACCAGTGTCATCAGCTGATGACACTGATGAAATGAACAGATACTTTGTATCAATCTTTAATGATGAAGAGTCCTTTACAGAGAAGAGCAGTTTGAAATTACTTCTACTGAAATTACAGATGAACATTTATTAAAAAACTTTCAATTCTAAAGGCATGAAAAGCTTCTGGAGTCAAATGGCACATATCCAGTACTTTTAAAGGAGGTGGGAAGAGAGTGCTATTAAATAGCATTAAGACAACAAGAGAGCATCAGACCATTAGGACAGCAAGGGAGAATCAAACCATTAAAACTAATTATAATGGAATCACTAAACTTAAGAGAGACTCCTATGGATTGGAGAAATGGCAATGTATCGACAATGCATACAGGCAGCTCTGACAGTGAAGTGAATAAATACAGAACGATCATTCTAACTTCAGTCATAGGTAAACTAATGAGACCACAATAAAGAAAGTAATACAGGGACATTTGGAAGAAATGGAACTCTGAAGGCAGGGCACAGTTTTATAAAGGAAAAACCATGTTTAACTAACAGCTATTTTCATGCATTTAATCATGAGCTGAACGTATTGACTTGCTTGTTTAAATTTTAGAAAAGCATATGATTCAGTTCATCACACGAGGTTATTCTATAAGCTGGAACATCTTGCAATGAAGGGTAAGACCATAAGTATAAGTTTCTTAAAACTTAAGCACTTCATTCAGGTCTCCATGTGGATGTCTAGTTTCCAGATGCTGCAATTTGCAGAAATTATGTCTTTCTTGGTTTAAGTACCCATTTTTTTGTAACTGAACAATCTTGTTTCTCTTCTCAATACCTATTCCAACATATCCATCCTTAATCAAGGCTTCCAAGACCTATAAGCAATACTCATAGTGCAGGCTAACCACTATCTTATACAGTGAGATAATCGCCCCCTTAACTGAGATTCGAAAGGCTACTGACTGCTTTTAATGATGTTAGAAAATAGATGAGTTTAAAGATTATTAGCATTAACAAGGGCACATGATGCAAAAAATCAAGCTTATATAGCATCAGTTGGTCCCACCATATAGAATTTAAATACTGTCTCAGACCTCTGTAGTTGCCTTTATGAAAGCAAAAACTCTTTGCTTTACCCCTGATGGTAGTTACTTCTGAGTAAATCCCACTTCAGCACCCAGTGATCACTGCCACCTAGTGGTTCCTTTATCTGCAGATTCGTAATGCATGAAGAATCACTACTGATAATCAGATCAAAAGTATTACTCCCTCTAATTGCCTCCCGAACGTGCTGCTGTAGAAAACAATCATCCAATAAATCTACAAAAACCTTGTTAGTGTGCGAGTGACCAACCCACAAATTCCAGTCAAACACTGGGAAATTAAAATCCCCCATTATAAGACACTCGGATTTACTGGCCCACTCTATTTCTCTGCACAATTGTTCATTATACTCATCAGATTCATTAGGACTATAACACACACCTACTCTCATTTTTCCTTTTCCAGTGCTTATGTTACACCAAACAGACTCAACATTGCATTGTCCACCAACATAAATTGGATGCACTTCCTTAGATTTTATGTGTTTCTTGACTAACAGCGTAACTCCTCTTCCCTTCCTGTCCTGTCTATCCTTTCTGTAGACGTTGTACTCCCCTAATTCCAATTCTGCACTGCTTATGTCTGTGTGACACCACGTCTCTGATATCCCAACAATATCTGCCTTTGATGTCTTGGCTAGCACTTCAAGCTCAACAGATTTATTAACTATACTCCTAGAATTGGTGTACATGCAAGTATACATGCACCTGTTTCTACTCTTAGTTACCCTAACACAGCCCATGTATTTACTTGTTCCACTATGACCTTCAGCAGTCTTGGAAATCCCCATTGCCTTGCTTTCCAGACTGCTGCTCAATTTCATTTCGATAGAAGCAGTGCAAGAACAACTTTCACCTCTGCCAACAGCTACTTAGTCTATTAATCCGTGTATCCTCCCCCCAAAGCTAGCAGTTTTCCAATTCACCTAACTCTGCCTCTATAGCATCAGCAAATATTCTTGCACTCTTTCTATTTAAGTGTATCCCATCCCTGTAGAAACAGTCTCTCCTGTTAAAGCACAGACCAGGCTGAGAAAATTTCTACCCCTTGAACCTTGCAAAATCTTTTCAGGGCCGAATTGATTGACAAGGCTTTCATCATATACTCCCTCCTATCGTGTCTGGGCAGAATTGCAGACACTGTCAAACTGAACCCTAATTCACGGCTTTTTTTCAACAGTGACTTGTACTTATTAAGTAACTCCGCCGGTCTCCTACTCTTATTATCATTAGTGCCAATATCACCTTTTGTGCCCTTAAAAGATGATATCTGCTCTACAACGTCATCAACTGTCGCCCCTGGCAGAATAATTTTATGAATGTATCCTAAGATAATGTTTAATTGAATTTTGCTTCGGCATTCAAAATACCTAAATAATTATTTTTTAGGTGATATCTGCTCTACAATATCATCATCCTTTGTCCCTGGCAGACATGTCCTGTTTCACCTATAATGAAGTCAATTTGCATGGCCACCCCAATGTGGGTATCGGTGGAGGCGGGGATGGTTCAGTCATGGTAGTATATACATCAGTGTTCATTGCTACATTTACTTCAGGGGCTAAGTTGGTTTTGCACAGACAGACAACTGCATTTAACAGTTTTTCATTATATGACAAAAGTAAAGTCCACTTCAGTTTTCCTCTATTCCTTATTAGAAATTGGAAGGTACACTCGGAAATTAGAAAATAAGAAATTGGAAGGTACACTCGGCAGCAACCACCAGTGACCACAGATGCATATCATTTGAGTATGTGGTATGTGACCCGAAACGTACTTGGAGGGAAACCAATCGGTATGCAGTTAAAACAGCCAAGTGGGATATTTTCCATAATGTTGTGGACACTAAGTTGTATAGTATTAGTGATTGGGATGGAGTGAACGCCGAAGGAAAGGTGGATCTCTTAACTGATATATTAACCAAGGCATCGCAAAAGTCTATGAAAAGGAAGAAGAAAAGTGTTAGAAAGGTACCCTGGTGGAACAATGATTTAGACGACATGAAAAGATTAGTGAGAAGTGCAAGGAAATGTTTTCAACGTGAGAGAAGAAATAGGGTGTCCAACCAGGAGTGTCAGGAATATTATTTGCAACAAAGAAAGTTATATGTACAAAAAATAAGAAGTTATAAGAACCAGGCCTGGCAAGATTATGTTCGGATACAGGGAAACCAAGACCCCTGGAATCCAATATATAAGGTTATAACGGAGAAAATATATCTAGATGATATCACCTACAGTGTTGGCGAGGAGAGTCAGGGGGAAACTCTGACGTGGAGTCAAACTGTCAAAGAAATTTTAATAAACCTTTTTCCAAGAGAAGGTGTTTTAAATGTCTACCAAGAAGATATTTTAAAAGAAAATTTGCAGTACATGTCTGATGATACTGAGAGTCCTTTCACTCATGAAGAGTTAGGTTTAGCCTTAGACCAGACGAAGGATGGTAAGGCGCCTGGATTGGATTTCTTAGAGGCTGCAGTCATAAAGCAGTTCTACTCCAAGCATAGAGATATTCTGCTAGACTTGTATAATACTTGTCTGGCAGAAGGAACTTTTCCCAAGTCTTGGAGAACAGCGGTCCTTAAGGTTATTCTGAAGAGTCCAGAAAAGTCTCTGAACGAACCTGCCTCATATCGCCCTATTGCCTTGTTGCCGATTCTGGGAAAAATCTATGAAAGACTTCTCTCTTTTCGATTGAGAAGGAATTATGAGGCTCAAGGGCTGAGTTCTGACAAGCAATTCGGATTTAAGAAAGATTCCTCAACTGAGGATGCCATCAGAACGATGATGACCTATGTAGAAGAGGCACAGGCAAGATATGTCTTGGGTTTGTTTGTGGACTTCAGAGGTGCGTTCGACACTCTGTGGTGGGGCAGTGTCCTCCACAGAGTTAGAGCTGCACTCTGTACAATGAATCTGTATAAAGCTTTTCGCAGTTATTTTTCGGACCGCTGTGTATAAGTAAGAACGAGCTTTGAGCAAGAAAGTTATGAAGTTGAACGTGGCTGCCCTCAGGGTTCAATTCTGGGTCCTTACATCTGGAACATGGTTTTAGATGATTTTTTAAATTCTGACATGGAGGACACGCAAGTAGTGGCCTATGCAGATGATATAGTTCTTTTGGTGAATGGGAATTCAAGAAAAGACCTTGAAATTAAAGCTAGTAGAATTCTAGAAAAATTATTAAATTGGAGTGGAAAGCATAAGCTAGAAGTGTCCACAAGTAAGACTGTTATTATGCTGTTGAAGGGTAAACTAAGTCTTACAAGGCCACCATTAGTGAGAAGTGGTGATGTCTCCTTAAAATATGTTAAGACCTTGAAATATCTGGGGTTGTTCTTGGAGGAGCGATTGTTTTTTATGGAGCACGCAAGGTTTCTGAAGCAGAAAGTTAAGCTCCTGTACGCAAAGCTCCGCAGAGTTGTAAGAGTTAAATGGGGTATAAAGGGCCGAGCCCTCAATATGTTATATGAAAGTGTTTTCATACCCATTATAACCTACGGAGCTGGAGCGTGGTGCAGTAGAGCAACAAACTCTGCAGTGATGAGACAACTGCTGTCAGCTCAGCGATTTGCTCTTCTAGGGATAACTCAGATATGCAGAACAGTTTCGACTGTTGCTGCCCAGGTCATTGCTGGAAAGTTGCCGGCGGACCTTTTAGTGGTCCGTTCTGGCTTATTATATTGTTTGAAACGGGGCATCACCAAAGAGATTCTTGGCATCCGGTCCTGTGCGGTTGGCGAGGCAGTGTCTGATGTACGACTGTTGGCGGTTGAACGGAGGAGGATTGAGAGTGATGTGGAAAATATCTGGCAAAATAGATGGCTTAATTCGGATAAAGGTAGAGAGACATATCATTTTCTCCCCTCCGTTAAAATAGTGAATTATAGAACAAAACCATGGCTTCAGTTCGGATTACAGGCATGCTTCGTTTTAACTGGTCACGGACTACGGGCCAGGCTGAGTGAGTTTGGATTATCAGAGACAGGCTTATGTGCTTGTGGACAAATGGAGACGGGCCTCCATGTTATGTTACATTGTCCGTTCTATTCGGATTTTAGAATTATGCTTGAGGTGGCTCTTGGTATCAATCAGAGTACCTTATATACTCTATTTTCAAGTAGAGAGAATTTTAATGTTTTTAATGATTTTATTGAAAATGTGTTTAAAAGAAGGATATCTTGTATATAGTGTAAATGTAGAGGTCTTCCTCCCCGTGGAAGGGGCGGGAACTGAAGCCATAGGGAATATTAACTTATTCTCTATGGTGACAGGCTAAAGACCGAGCAATTATGAATCATAAACAAAAGAGTTAGAAGTTTTTAACTTTTTAAATGTCCTTATTAACTTACTAACAAAATTTGTTGTCGTTCAATAACACAATGTTTTTTTGAGATGAAATTTTCAAAATTTTAAGTATTAAATTGTGCATATGGGCACCTTGCCCAGGTGGCACTACTACTAACTCAGTTGTATATGATGATGATTCCTTATTAGAGAAGTACAGTAAATAAATTAAGCACAACAAAGTTATCCTTTTTTATCATTATTAAATTGATGGACTTTCTCAGTAAATCCAAATGTTTTAGTTTTCAGAATGCCATTATCAATAGATTTGCAGGCTGCTCATGGGGATGGGCTTATCAGCCCACATCTATTTTGCAGGATATTACAACAACTCCCTGACTTACATAATGGGTAGTTCTCCGTGGAATTCTACGTGAATCGGATTTCAGGTGTCGGAATTCCCGCCATGCTTGAGCAGCACTCACAACTGTGCTCACTGAATTGATTGAATTAAAAAAGAAATGTTCAATGAAAATGGAAATAGAATTATTCAGTGTATTTATTCAATTTTTTATTACGTGCGCAGGAAAAATTATAAGTGTAATTTAAAAAATTTCAAAACTATAAAATTACAAAAAAAAGAGGAGACAGGCATAACGTCAGTAAGTTTTACCTCTTGAGCATCATTGCCAGAATCGACATCTTCAGCTGATAAGTAAACCATTGCAGTGGAGATTTATAAGGGATCAGCCACTCAACCTTACCAAAGAACATATTAATGGATGACTGGGAGGTGGCTTTTTTCTTTTCATCGTATATTTCTTCATAGCAAGCATATCATCACCCCTCCCTCCGTTAAGTTTTAAGAATCATTTGCTGTCAGGATCCATCTTCTCAAACCTTGGTAACTGATGATGCAATTTCACGAAACCCAATTGTCTGTACAATATTTTTCAATCTCTATTTTTCAATTGGTTTTTCAACCAATCCTCAAAGAGAGAGAGATATTGTTATCCATGCTCTCTGGTCAATCGGAAATGCATGGGCATGGTAGCTTTATGATGTCCTTAAATGCACGAGGATTTCCAGATTGGTACACAAGCAGCAGTTTTAATCTGTAATCTCCCACTGCATTAGCCCCAAGCAAGAGCGTGGCCCTATCTTTTGAACCCTTGAAACCTGGCATTGTCTTTTTCTCTTTGGCAATGCATGTTCAATCCAGCATTTTTTTTTTTCCCAATTCAGAGCAGTCTCGTCAATGTTAAATATTTGCTGCATTGAATAGCTTGCCTTCATCAATAATTTTTTCCAACACATCACAAAATTTCTCTGCAGCTGCCAAATCGGCACTGGATACTTCACCACATATTTAAATGTTGTGGAAATCAGCACGATGCTTGAACCTATTAAACACCAGTTGCTTGCTACGAACTTGGCTTGGGTTTGCCGTACTTATCCTTAATATCTTCATAAATACTTCTTGCTTTTACTTGAAACCATTGTACTCAGGGGCACTCTCTTCTCAATCTGATTTTCCATCCATATTATTAACAGCTGTTCCATCTTGGATACAGCACCTGAACGCTGTTTTGTGATCACTGTTGATCTTAAGTGAGTTGAACCTTTGACATGTTCTTTTATACTCGAAATGCACTCTAAAATAGTATTCACTGTTCAAGCAGTGAGACCTAATTCCCTTGCAAAAGATGACAAACTTTGTCTTGCTTCATATTTCTTAATCATTTTCATCTTCATTTCTAAATTAATTTTGTTTTGTTTCCTGGAACTACCGCCACTTGCACTTTCCATTGGTCACTTTCCCTTCATCATTATAATAAGTAAATAGGAATGAAGAGAAGATTCTGAAAATTTATTTATTTTTTTTTTTTATGTGAATGAAGATTTCAGTGAAGGAGAAACACATTTCACATAATAACGTAAAAACCCACACAATTGCAGTTACCGGTATTATCGCAAATGCAATAAGATCAAGTTTACTACCTGCTTATAAAAGATTTCATTAACAGAAAAGCCCAATCAACTGCAAATTGTTTTATTGCTTTATGGTTGTGACCTTCAGAAAAGTGCTTTAGAAAAATATCACAGGCGTTCAAAATTGATTCTTATAATGGAAACATATGATAACGAAGTGTAGTGCAATTTTCATTATAAATATGACCTCTTAGAGAGATAAATAGCTTAGTAATACAGCAAAATTTTCAACTTCCAAGGATTTGGATTGAATTACAAAAAAAACTGTGTTATTGGGTTCACATTACGATATTTTCACAATACCTCCATTTAGCCCTACAGATGCAAAATACATTTCCATATTTTTTTCAGTTTGCACCGGCCGGCAAAAACTTATGTAAAATTGAATTTGTGTAAGTCGGGGAGTTCTTGTATTTGGTATATGTAGAAAAGAGAATTTTTAACACCTATAACCTAAAAATATTATGCTGTTTGTTATATTCATTGATGATGTTCCAACTACTGAAGAACAACAGGATACTAAAGTACTGTTCAATTATTTTAATTTATTTTGCAATAGGCTTAAATATTAAATATACATTGTTCAGTAAAAACATTATGACAATGTGTTTTGGCATTCAGCAGTTCCTCCCAACTTGGTGGCACATGTAGTGCGATAAGAACTGTAAAATGTGATACTGCAGGTTCGTGGCATGTAGTCCATACAAAGCACAGGTAACCCTTATATAACACGGTAGTTAGGTGCCTGTAAAATCTCATGTAGTGTGAAACCATATTATACGGGACTAAGAACCAGTAACAACGGAGGGGGGGGGGGAATTACATTCCAAAGAGTAACTAAAATACACCCCCCTTTTTTTTTTTTTTTATAATTATCCGAAACTTAATTTTTATGAAAAATAGTATTAACTGAACAAACGTCTTACAAACTGTAATACATATATGTGTCAAATAATGTACGTTCATTTAATTTTGTTAGTCTTCATCACTACTAAGCGCAATCAAATGAGAATGTTTTCTCTGTTGCAGAATATCTTAACCTTCTGAACTTTCTTCTGCGGCATTTAGATTTCGTGTATCTTCTGCTCGCTTTAAAAAATCAGTAATCTGGGTTTGTTTGCTTCTGCATGATAGATCTTTGAAAATTTTATGGTATTGGACTAAGCATTTTTGAAGCTCCCTTTTGAACTTTGTGTTCCTTTCAGTCGAAGGATCTGCATTAAAAAAAAAAAAAATACAATTCTAATTGTTTGGCTATGTTTCTACCTCACCACATGTGCATTTTAGTGTAAAATTTGGGACTTAAGAATTTTCCTCTGCACTATCATCCTCTGAATTTATTTGGGTTACCTACAATTCCATTTCCACCAAATGAGTTTTGCCAACCTCTTTTTCTACCAGCAGTTCTTGATCATCTTAAGTAGCAATAACATTGAAACTATCCCCTCTTACTGATTTATGCAAGTTCTATCAATGCACCAATTCCATTTTCTGCTGGTTTGACCATATTTCATGAATGAACTGACTCGGCCCATTAATTTTTTCCAACATGCATTTAATATTGATGGTTTTAGTTCTTTGAGTGATAAAGCTATGATTCTGATATAGTCCACAATAGAAAAAGGTTTCCAAGCATTCATCACTTTAGCGATAGCATTAGTATAGGCAGATGATGCAAGAAAGCAAGCTTATACAGCATCAGCCAAAAAAAAAAACAGAACTCTACCCATTTCACTGATCCATTCATTCCAAATGTTTGTCTAGTTCTGCCAAGAATTTATTTAAGCTATCAACTTTCACAACAACAGATGGAAGTTTGTTCCAGCAATCAATTACTCATTGGCTAAAGGCAAACTTCTGCACATCTATTCTACAACTGTCTTTCCTCAGTTTGAATCTATGCCCCCTCACGATTGTAATCTGAGCAAGAGGAGGAATCCCATCAGCATTAAGTCTGCTCAATCCACTCAAGGCCTTATACACCTCAATCAGATTGCCTTGCAGGTGCCTAGTCTCCAGAAGAAGCAATTTGAAGACTTTAAGAATTTCTTCATAAGAGCACTGCCTTTGTTCCCTTAACCAGTCTTCTTGCCCTTCTCTGTACTCATTCTAGCAACTCTATATCGTTCCTATAATGAGGCTTACAGACCTGTTTATCAAACTGTATCAGCAAGCTAAAGGATTTTTGCAATAACAGTGAGCAAAATGGAGGAGAAATTGTTGAAGTTAAACAAAAGAAAGTCACCTGGGGTGGATGGGATCTATCCAGTTATATTAAAGGAAACAGCAGAGGAAGTAAGCAAACCCAGGTTGAGGCAGTGTTAGGTTGGGAAAACTGCTAGTTGGGGGGGATACAAGGACTAATAGATTAACAGTAGCCAGTGGCAGAGGTGGAAGTGATTCTTGCACTGCTTCTATTGAAATGAGCAGAAGTCTGAAAAACAAGATGCAGGATATTTCAGAGACTGCTGGTAGTCATTGCAGTACAAGTAAACACATGGGTTGTGTTAGGGTAGCTAAGAATAGAAACAGGTGCATGTATACCTGCGTGTACACCAATGCTAGGAGTTTGGTAAATAAATTTGATGAATTTGAGGTATTGCTCAAAACATCAAAGGCAGATATTGTTGGGATATCAGAGACGTGGTGTCACACAGATATAAGTAATGCGGAACTGGAATTTGGGGAATACAATGTGTATAGAAAGGATAGACAGGACAGGAGGGGAGGAGGGGTTATGCTATTAATTAAGAAACACAAAGTCCAAGGAAGTGAAGCCAGTCGACATCGATGGACAGGGCAGTGTCGAGTCAGTTTGGTGTGACATAAGCATAGGGAAATCAAAATTGAGAGTAGGAGTGTGCTATAGGCCTAATGACTCTGATGAGTATAATAAGATATTGTACAGGGAAATAGAGTGGGCCAGTAAATCAGAGAGTCTTATAATGGGGGATTTTAATTTCCCAGATATTGACTGGAATTTGTGGGTTGGTCACTCGCACACTAGCAAGGCTTTCGAGGATTTATTGGATGATTGTTTTCTACATCAGCATGTTCGTGAGGCAACAAGAGGGAGCAATACACTTGATCTGATTATCAGTAGTGATTCTTCATGCATTAAGAACCTGCAGATAAATGAACCACTAGGTGGCAGTGATCACAGTGTGTTGAAGTGGGATTTACTCAAGGAGGTAACTACCATCAGAGGTAAAGGGAAGGGTTTTGTTTTAGTAAAGGTGACTATGATGGTCTGAGACAGTATTTAAATTCTATACAGTGGGACCAACTGATGATGTTACCAACAGCAAACTCAAAATGGGAAGCATTCAAGGAACTAATCTTGGAGGCTACCAGGCTTTACATACCAACTAAGAAATATTGTTCAAGGTTTAGGCCTAAATGGTTGTCAGATGAACTAATGAGACATGTGGCAGAGAAGAAAAATGCATGGGATACATACAAATTAATGGGTGACATGGAAGCCTATGATAGATATAAGTTGGTCTGTAACCAAGTCACAAAGGAGATTAGGCAGGCAAAGGCAGACTACGAAAAATCCTTGGCAAAGGATGCAAAGAAAAACAGAAAAGAGTTCTTTACATACTTGAACTCGAGAAGGAAAGGGATGAATCAGATTGGTCCACTGGATATTGATGGTTCAACAGTTGAGGATCCTGCTCAGGAGGCTAACAATCTAAACGAGTATTTTGCATCTACATTCACGCATGAGGAGTTATTCAGGAAGGAGAATGATGTAGGTAAAGTAAACATTGGCAGTGAGCTGGATGATTTTGTAATAACTGAGAGGAAAGTGGAGGAGAGATTGTTGAGAATAAACATAAAAAAGGCACCTGGGGTGGATGAGATCTATCCAGTTATATTAAAGGAGGCAGCAAAGGAAGTATGCAAACCCCTAGCCATAATCATGAGAGCTTCTTTGGACTCAGGGGAGGTACCCATAGACTGGAGATGTGCAAATGTAACCCCAATTCACAAAGGAGGATCAAAGGCTGACACAAGTAATTATAGACCTGTTAGTTTAACTTCTGTTCCAGGTAAATTAATGGAGGCACTGGTTAAAGAAGCACTGCAGGATCATCTAGACAAGAATTCAGTTATAGCTCAGACGCAGCATGGTTTTGTTAAGGGCTAGTCTTGCCTGACCAATTTAATTGGATACTATGATGTAGTCACAAAAGAACTGGATGCAGGGAATAACTTTGATATTATATATTTGGATCTTAGAAAGGCTTTTGATACTGTTGCACATGGAAGACTGCTGCACAAATTGGAGCAGTGTGGCATTGGAGGCAAATTGCTGCTATGGATAAGGGGATGGTTGAGTGGCAGAAGACAGAGAGTGGTAATCAATGGACATTGCTCAACGTGGACTAATGTTATTAGTGGAGTTCCTCAAGGTTCAGTGTTGGGTCCGTTGTTGTTTTCGGTGTTTATGAATGATATTGATGATGGGATATCAAGTTTAATGTCCAGGTTTGCAGATGATACAAAGGTTGGCAGGGTCGTTAAGGACACTACTGACGCTATGCTGCTGCAACAGGATCTGGAAAGGTTGAACAGATGGGCTGAGAGGTGGCAAATGAAGTTTAACATCGACAAATGTAAAGTACTACATATGGGAAACCGTAACCCCAGAGCAACGTATCAACTCTGCGGTACTACACTGACAGTGGTGGAGAATGAAAAGGACCTGGGGGTAATTGTGCAGGCAGATATAAAGTTCTCTGAGCAGTGCAGACGAGCTGCAAGAGTAGCTCATGGTGTCTTGTCAATGATATACAGGAATTTTTCTAGCAGGGATAAGGAGGTGATTATTCCCTTGTATAAGGCAATGGTTAGGCCACATCTTGAGTACTGTATACAGGTCTGGAGGCCTCATTTCAAGAAGGATGTAGAGCTGCTGGAACGGGTACAGAGAAGGGCAACAAGATTAGTAAATGGAACAAAGGGTTGCTCTTACGAAGAAAGGCTTATGTTTTGCAAATTACAGAGTCTGGAGACTAGGCACCGGCGAGGTGATCTGATAGAGGTGTATAAGGCTTTGAATGGTTTGAGCATGCTCAATGCCAATGGGATTCTTCATCTTTCTCAGAATAATCACCTCAGAGGGCATAAATTCAAATTGAGGAAGGACGGATGTCGGAAAAATGTGCGGAAATTTGCCTTTGGCCAGCGGGTGGTTGGTTGGTGGAACCGACTTCCATCACTTGTTGTTGAAGTTGATAGCCTAAACAAATTTAAAGCTCAACTGGACAGGTATTTCGAACGAACGGAGGGGTGAAATGGGAGTGGTTTTTTTTTTTTTTTTTTTTTTTTTTTGGCTGATGCTGAATAAGCTTGCTTACTTGCATCATATGCCTCTACTAATGCTAATGCTAACCTTTAGCCACAATTATGAGAGCATCCTTACTCTCAGGGTAAGTCCCAACAGACTGGAGATGTGCTAATGTATACCCAAACCATAAAGGGGGATCAAAGAGTAACAGAACTAATTACAGACCTATTGGTTTAACTTCTGTTCTGGGGAAAATAATGGAGTCACTGGTTAGTGAAGAACTGCAGCATCATCTAGAGAAGACAGCAGTTATAGTTCAGACATAGCATGTGTTTGTTAAGGGGAAGTCTTGTCTGACCTATTTAATTGGATACTATGATGTGGTCACAAAATAATCAGATGCAAAAAATAATTTTGATATCATATTATTATTATTATTACTAGCCATGTGGTGCAAGGAAGCCTGAGGTTTATGCTGCACCAGCCAAAAAAAAAAAAAAAAAAAAAAAAAAAAAAAAAAAATCTCAATTACCCTGAGAGAGAGAGAGAGAGAGAGAGAGAGAGAGAGAGAGAGAGAGAGAGAGAGAGAGAGAGAGAGAGAGAGAGAGAGAGAGAGAGAAAAAAAACAAGAGTCAGAAGTAGAAAGGAATCACCCAGAGAGGGAAGAATGATGATATCCAGCTCAGGACCCTGGGAGTGCCATACTTGGATTTTAGGAGATCTTTTGATACTATTGCACGTGGAAGACTACTGAACAAATTGCAGCAGTATGGCATTAAGGGTGACAGAAGTAATTACAGACCTATTGGTTTAACTTCTGGCCTTGGGAAAATAATGGAGTCACTGTTTAGTGAAGAACTGCAGGATCATCTAGACAAGACTGCAGTTATAGTTCAGTCACCAGCATGGGTTTGTTGCTGTCATAACTTTGCTGACCAATTTTATCGGGTTCTATGAAAGTAGATGCAAAAAATAATTCTGATATCATAAACTTCGATTTTAGGAGATATTTTGATACTATAGCACATGGAAGACTACTAAACAAATTGGAGCAGTATGGCATTAAGGGGAAGTTGCTGCTATGGATAAAGGGAAGTTTGAGTGGGAGAAGACAGATATTGGTAATCAGTGGACACTGCTTTTCATGGATCAATGTTATTGGTGGAGTCACACAGGGTTCGGTGTTGGGCCCATTGTCGTCTTCTGTATTTATCAATGGTATTGATGATGTTAAAAGAAAAAAGTAAAGTGCAGCCATTATCAACCCACTGCAGGATGGAAGCCTCCTCAACAATTCATGCTGAGGGAAATGGACCATAATCTGCCATGCTGATCCAGTGCGGTTTGGCAGATCAACCGTATTCAGCAGTCAGGGGGTTTGAACCCCAGAGCGTGTGCTACTGCACTCCCACTCGGCTACAGAGGCAGTTTTTTGATGATGGTATATCAGGCTTAATGTCTAAGTTTGCAAATTAATCAAAGGTTAGAAGAGTTGATAATGACAGTATGCTACTGCAACAGGATCTAGAAAAGTTCAGCAGATGGGGTGAGAGGTGGCACCTGAAGTTTAATACTGACAAATGCAAAGTAATACACATAAGTAGCAATAATCCCAGAGTCACATATCGACTGTGCGATATTACACTCAGGGAAGTGGAGAACGAGAGAGACCTGGTGGTAATTGGCAGTCAGATGTGAAGTTTTTTGGGCAGTGCAGACAGGCTGAGTACCTCATGGGGTCTTGTCAATGATATACAGGAATTTTGTTATCACGGATAAGGAGGTACTTATCTTATTATATGGCCAGGCAATTGTCAGGCCAGACTTTGAGTACTGCATACAGGTCTGGAGGCTTCATTTTAGGAAGGATGTAGAGCTGCTGGAATGAGTACAGAGGGGTGCAATGAGATTGGTGAGCAGAACAAAGGGTTTCTCTTGCCAAGAAAGGCTTAAGTTCAGCAAATTACTGAACTTACGCCTTTCTTGGTAAGAGAAACCCCTTGTCTGGAGACTAGGCACCTGTGTCTGGAGACTAGACTAACCATTCAACCTGTACACCTCAATCAGATCACCTGCAAAATGATGTGATTGAGGTGTACAAGGTTGAATGGGTTGAGCAAGTCAGTGCTGATGGGATTCTTCATCTTGCTCAGATTACGCACCTGGGATGGACAAATCCAAATTGAGGAAAGACAATTGTGTGGAAGTAGATGTGTGGAAATTTCCCTTTAGCCAGTGGGTGCTTTATTGCTGGAACAAGCTTCTATTTGTTGTTGTGGAAGTTGACAGCTAAAATAAATTTAATTGGAGTGAATATAAGGGTAAAATGGAATGGGTTTTTTGGCTGATGCTGTATAAGCTTGCTTTCTTGCATCATATGACTCTAGTAATTGTAATGATAAATCTTTTGGATGGCCTGGCACATTATCCAATATTAATAAAGCTTTGAAATCTAGATTTTATCACTTCAAGTAGTTTTTCACAGCTGGCACAAAACAATTTAGCAACCATTCTTTAAATAAACTGGCAGTTTCCCAAGATATTTTACTTGCTTTCCATTATACAGGTAATGCATTTTTATTTACACCTTTCATTGCAAAAGGATTACAGGATATATAAACTAGCAGAGGTTTTATCGTGTTATCCCCTGATGTGTTATTGCACATAAGTAATGTTACACATATTTTGATGCCTTAAAACCTGGTGCAGGTTTTAAGAAATAAAAGTCCTGTTGGGCATTTTTTTTTTCACCAAAGAACTGTCTCCTCGGCATTGAAAAAAGTTGATGTGATGTGTATCTGTGCTCTTCAATAATTTTTTGAAATACTTCTTGGCAGCTACGTTATCAGCTGATGCACTTTTCCCTTGATTCTTATGTTTTGTAATGAGAAGCAGTTTTTAAATCGCTTAAACCAACCATTAATCGAAATAAACTCCGAGTTAACAGAAGATTCTCCATTTTTTTAAAAATGGTTTTATATTTTTAGTGCCTTCTGTTTAATTACACTGCCATCTAAATGTAATCCATTTTTTAGTGCTATCATCAATCCAAATACTGAGTGCTTTTTCCATTTTCTCAATTATTATTGCTCGGGGATGAGCTGTCATATTTGCAGAAATGAAAGATCAGCAACGGGAGTTCCAATTTTATATTCATTTTTCTTTAATATCCGGATTGTTCCTTCCTTTAAGTTTAAACATTTTGCAACGTATACCTTTCTCCTTTTTTAAGACAATTCAAAATTTGTATCTTGGATTCTAGAGTGCTAAAGTTTCTTTTGAACAGTGTTTTTTTTAACATTCCTTAGGCATAATTTATGATTGGAATTAAATTAACAACAAATAAATTATTCCAATACAGTTCTCAAGAACACAGTTTAGTAATACATATCCGGAAAAATTTATAAACGATCAAATAACAATCAAAATAACCTTAAAAGTCACAAACTGCACACTTTGAAGTTACAATTTTTTATGGTCTCAAGCAAGCACAAGTTCAATAGCACAGAACCTATCACTGATTTCCTAACAAAGTAAAACACAGGGATTTCCCAATATTTTATTTTTTTTTTTTTTCATAGACAACAGCAGAGATTAACAAAAAAAAGAATGGATATGTTGAAAAATTTCATCCAACATAATAGCAGGGTTTCCCCGCATAAAAGCTCAAAAATACCATGTTATATAAGTAGTGTTGTGTGAGGATTGCCACAATTTATCAATCGTATTACAGCGAAACCGTGTTATATGGGGGTGTTGCCTAACTTGATCAAAATGACTAGATTTTATAAAAACTGTGAACCTTGTGGGCTGTTCATGGAGTGCTGTAGTTAAGATGCCCCAAGAGTGGATGGATAGTGCACAGTACAGCAGCCGTCAGGCCAATGGCAGGTGCCGACAGTGTATGTGGTGTGTGCAGGCTGTGCTACCTTGTGTGAGATAACAGACAGAAACAGTGGAATGACTGACCATGGATTTTAACCAGGGAATGACCAGCAGCATTTCCAAGACCATAATTCAATCAACCATTCTCCATATGAGCTGATAGAGTAGGCTGTAACCATGAATACCTTCACCTTGCCTTTTCTGATGAATTATGTTTACTACTAGGCATGTGGATGGCAGATTGAGGGTGCAACAACAAACTGCAGAGGGAAATCACTCTGATTTCATAGTCCAATAGAAACAGGCAGTTGGCAGCAATCATTTGTTATGGACGATGTTTTCCTGAGAATCCCTTAGAGCTGTAGACTGCAATCTGAGTGTTAAAAGCTTCCTATCCATTCAGTCTTTTTGAATGGCACACGTCTGTTCTGCTAGGATAATGCACCTAGCCACTGTCAGTATTGTTTAAGAGTGGTTCACTCAATGCAAAAGTGATTTACAGGTGCTACCATGGCCACTGAATTTGCCAGATATGAATACCACAGAAAATTTCTGGGTATTCATATCTGGGATTACTTTGATCAAAAAATCTGATGTTTGGATCTATCCTCCCCCACGAATTTCCTTGACATAATGTGGCCTCAGCAATGCTCCCCATTAGTGGGGGGCATTGCCGAGGCCACATTATGTCAAGGATTTGAGTAAGAATAAAGGTTCATTCTATGAACCTTTATTCTTACCCATACCCAAAAATTTCATTACTTCATATAGCATGTCCCCTCTGCCCGCACTTTGGGGTTTGCGATTTGTACAGAGCTGTTCATTCGGTGCAAATCACAAATCCATCCTACCATGGAATATTGTTCCCACATCTGGGGTGATACTCCCAAAACCAATCACAGGCTTCTAGATTCCATTCAGAAGAGGACAGTTAAGTTAACTGCCTTCTTCATTGCATTTGTCAAGGTTTAACCTTGACAAATGCAAAGTACTGCATGTGGGTAGAAGTAACCCCAGAGAAACGTACCAACTGTGTGGTACTACACTTAAGCTGGTAGAAAATGAAAAAGACCTGGGAGTAATTGTGCAGTCAGATATGAAGCTTTCTGAGCAAAGCAGACAGGCTGCCAGGGCAGGTCATGGGGTTTGGTCAATGATATGTAGGAATTTTGCTAGCAGGGAAAAGGAGGTGATTATCCCTCTGCATAAGGCAATGGTCAGGCCACGCCTTGAGTACTGCGTACAGGTCTGGAGGCCTCATTTTAGGAAGGATGTAGATTTACTTGAGCGTGTACAGAGAAGGGCAACAAGATTGGTGAAGGGAATCCCTTCATTCTTCTTCAACAAGAAGAGTGAAGGGATCCTCTAACAAGAGAGGCTTAAGTTCTGCAAATTGCAGTGGCTGGAGACTAGGCACCTGCGCGGTGATCTGATTGAGGTGTATAAGGCCTTGAATGGGTTGAGCACGCTGAATTCTGATGAGATCCTTCCACTTGTTCAGATTACGAACCTAAGGGGGCATAAATTCAAATTAAGAAAAGACAGATGTAGAATAGATGTGTGGAAATTTGCCTTTAGCCAGCGGGTGATTAATTGCTGGAACAAACTTCCATCTGTCGTTGTGGAAATTGATAGGTTGAATAAATTTAAGGAGGAACTGGACAGGCATTTGGAGGGAATGGTGTGATTTTTTTTTTTTTTTTTTGGCTGATGCTGCATAAGCTCATACACTTGTTTTCTTGCATCACATGCCACTACTACTACCAGCCAACATACATTTACTGTCCAACTTCAAACTCACAGAACCAACTTTTCATCTTCCTCGTTTATTCATTTAACTGCCGTTTTCTGGAACAACCTTCCCTAATACATATTTCCTGAAAATTACAGTCTACAGAAGTTCAGGGCTAATGTCAACAAATATCTTCTTTAATCTTCTCAACCTCCAACTAATGCATGGTACTAAGTACTATAGGTTCTAATACCTCTCGTGTTTGGGGTTCCCATTTAAAAAAAAAAAAAAAAAAAAAAAATACATCCTGTATGTTCAGAGGACACGCTAAAAAAATAATGGTGGCAAGAGGAGGAGAACTTATCCACTATTAAATAGATGGCCATAATTTTTTTGATTGGATAATTTATGATAGAAGATGGAGAAACTGCAGTATCAATGAGCTCAATATTATAACTGTTAGGCTCAGAAACACTTTGAGGACCAAGGTATTTAACGGAGGACTCTCACATAGGCAGATATTTGCATTTTAATCCCGATAATCATTATACAGTTGAAAAAAATCAGCATTGTATTAACAAATATTAACTTACTTTCTTCATACATTTGATTAAAGATAAAGGAGTATTCACTTATA
Organism: Mastigoproctus giganteus; assembly: GCF_048544385.1. Taxonomy (NCBI): domain Eukaryota; kingdom Metazoa; phylum Arthropoda; class Arachnida; order Uropygi; family Thelyphonidae; genus Mastigoproctus; species Mastigoproctus giganteus. The sequence continues at coordinate 143,885,437 of NC_143580.1, forward strand.
AAGAATATGTTTATCAAATATAAATATCAGGCCAGTTTACTTTCCAACATTACTGAAGCAGAGCAGTGTAAAGTTGATTAAATTCAAATTAATATTCAATGCCCAAGTTTCCAAAGATAAACTCTTTTTAAGTTACTTCATCTTTCTGCATTCGGTTCAGTTTTAGTTGAAAGATGCATTTGTGCCATGGAATGGCACAAATGGGGTCCTTCAATCATATTTATTTAAGCCACTGAAGCTGTGATTATATGTGAGCATGTTTCTGTATGAAGTAACATGATCTTTCATTTTAAAAAGTCAGTTTTCTACTATTTGCTCATAATTCACTCATAACTCATGGAAAATGGAATTATCCAAAAACTCCTAATTTCTTCTTCTTCAAGCATTATAATCCAGGGTGGATCTTAGCCCTCTCAACAATGTTCCACCGATAAGCCCTCCAAGAAATCACACTTCTCCACCTTCTTATTCTCGTGGTCTTTAAGTCCTTTTCCACATAATCCATCCATCTTTTTCATGGTCTTCTTCTCACCCTCTTCACTGTAGGTTTCCATTTCATTATACTCTTAGCTGTTCTGCTATCATCCATTCTCAAAACATGTCCCAACCAGGCAAGTCTCTGGCTCTTCATAAATCTGACAATATCTACAACCTCAATAAGATGGTCAAGTTTGTGGTTCATTCTGATCCTCCAGGATCTATCAACATCATGTATGAATCTAAAAACTTTTCGTAAAATTTTATGCTCGAACACTCTCAACTGCTCATCTTTACTCGTTAATATCCAAGCATTACAACCATATGCCACACAACTGGTCTAATGAGGCTCTTGTATATTTTAAATTTCTGTTCAGTACTCTTGATTTTCAGAATTCAGAATATTGTAGACAATTCTATTGGTGAATTTCCTTTTATTTTAATTTATTTTCTTCCTTATTACAGTTTTGAGGGTGAGTATTTTAGATATATAAAATATATCATCTCTTCCAAGTTTATGACTACTCAGCATTTCAGGTTTATCACAATTAGCAAATTTCTTATTTATATAATCCTAATCGATTTATAAACTGAGAAGAGGAAAAAAACTACTCACCACATTCTTTAACAGACTCAGCTTCAAGGGAGGAAAATAAGATAAGTAAATCAGATAATGCATAATAACTGTATAATTCCTTTGAGCTATACCAAAAGAGAAAACATACGTAACTAATGAACACCTAATTAACCAATAGACAATATTTACCTTGTATATATATATTTCCAGTAATATAAATAATGAATGCTAATTGAAGTACATGAAGATACTTTTGAAATTTTAAATTTAAGAATAAAAAAATATATATATGATAGGGTAAACCAGACACTGATTGCATGCTTTTTTGAGAAAGTATTCAATATCCAAATAAAAAAATTAAAAAAAAAACCTGCTAAAAATCATTAATAAGTTGGACTGTACCTAACAGAACAATCTGAAAAATGGAAAATATTTTTTATATTTTTTTCCAACTGACAGCAAACTTAAATATAAAACAAATGGATTAAACTACATTTGTGTGTGGAGGAGTTTAGTTCATTTTGGTATAGTTGTTAAACACACAATACCCAATACATAGAATAACAATTTGCTATAGGGCTATAGATTTTTAGGTCATTCGTATGATCTAGCTATGGGGGGGGGGGGGTTTGAAGACAACCACTATATCGCGCATTTATAATTAATCATTTTGACAATGAATACAATCATTGACCGTATTTAGCAACCAATGCAGGCTTGAAAATTTAAATCAGTGTATGCTAGTGCACTCATTATTGAGCACTTAGCTATTGTGGACCATATTAGGCCTAAATTTGGGTTTATGAAATAGAACATGGATCAGTGTAATTATATAATTTCTTCTGTAATTTTAATTTACATTTTCTATTAAGAATTAAACCCCAAAAACAAGTTAAAAATTGAAGTGCAAATATGAAGACAGTGCTGAATTTAGATGGTCAAGAGATAAAGGCTGCTGACATCACTGTGATAATGATGACACTTTACAACACTTGATGGAAAGTTTAGAAGGTCATGCTGAGACACTATATTTATGAACTCTTTTAACATCAACAAATATATAGAGCAGCAATGCGTAGCACACGCTTCTTGATTAGACCAGAGTTCGAGCCCGTGACCACCAAAATACGGAGGATATGGAAAGGTCGGGGAATGACCACCGCATATCCCCGGAGCAATATGGACTTAGTTGCTAATACTCCTAAAAAAACCAAATAACAACAACAACAAATTTATAATGCAGCTCTGGGTTACTGTGGGTCAAAGTTTAAACTGACATTACCAATTAGTTAAGCAAGTAAATCCTCAAGTTATGATTTTACTTTTCTTTCAATTTTGTAATTAGGTTTAGAATGAGACAGGAGTAGGAGACGAATTCACTTGATGCCTTTCTCCAATCCAATAAACAACCCCAGGGGATCACAACTGGTGAGTATGGGCTTGGCAAACCCAGGGTCCTGAGCCGGATATTTCTTGGTGATTCACCTCTCTCTCTCTCTCTCTCTCTCTCTCTCTCAGGGTAACTCGGGAATTTCTTTTGGCTGGTGCAGCATAAGCCTCAAGCTTCCTTGCATTGTATGGCTAATAATAATAATAAACCCAGAAAATTTCTGCTGTTTGAGTAACCAACCCACAAATTACAGTTACACATCATAAGATATTCTAATCTATTGGCCCACTCTACACATCTATATAGATGTTCATTATACTCATCACAGTCACTTGGCCTATAGCAAAATTCAACACCTATTTTAGTTTTTCTCAGTGTAATCAACAGTGTGGTGTGCTGTTGGCTGGCTACTACATCACCCGGTGTTGTTTTTGGTTTTATTGGTGCATCAGCAGCTAAGGGTATATGTGCCAAAACCAGGTCACATAAAACAGCAGATTAATTTTTCAGGAACCTAAGGAAGATTAATTTTTCAGTAACCTAAGGAATTAGGTCACTATATCATGATGCACAGTAATAAAAAAATATGTAAAAATTTATGAAACAGTAACTTTTAAATACTGTGTAAAATTATTTGAACATCCTAAATAATTAAAAATAACTAATAAATTCACATTGTTAGATAAAATGACTGACTAAGTCAGATTTTATCTGACAATCAGTCAGAGGGCTAAAAGCATTAAAATATAAACAATGCTTGTTCCTATGAAGTGGACATGTGAATAAAATATCTTATGGTTAAAAAGGTGTCACATTGCTCACACTGACTGCAAGCAAGAAAAGAAAAAACTAGCTGCCATGCTACTTCAAATCTGGCAGACAAGATGGGAGGAGACTGACAAGAACCTGATAACTAAGAAATTCATCCCGGATGTCAAACTAGTTTATCCAAAGTCGCCGCCTTGGTTCTCTCCTGGCCTCTACTGTACATATATTATAACTGGACACGGTTCTATAAATCATAAGTTGACTACCTTGGGAATCATCAATAACCCCTACTGTACATGTGGAGAAATTGAAGATTGGGACCATCTTCTTTATAACTGCCCAATTTATAACGATCTTCGAGGAACACTGTACACCAAGCTACAACACATACCTCAAGGACAGGAGCACCTGCTAATTTCTGAAGAACAATATTATAAATCATTAACTGAGTACGCACAGAATCGCTTTTCTAGGCGCAGGACTCTACAACCAACTCAAGCCAGGGATAGAAACCTGTAAAGGACTTACTCAAACTTGAAATAAAAAATCTGTACTTCTGTTTTACCAGCATCGACTTGCTAACCCTGGAACATCCAAAGTAGGATTACCTGCTAACTTTCCATATGGTTTGGTAGGCTCCAGTGGTCTTGACCACTCCACCGCAAAATATAAGTCACACTCAGCACTCTCACTGAGTGGGGTTTTTCTACCCTTCTGGAGTTATCCCCTCCCCTTTTCTCCTGGTGGGGCATATGCTCCACTGTCAATTTACGGGATGCCCTTACCTACATCCCCTTACTCTTACTTTCATCCCCCATCTTCTTCCATACACCCTGTATTGCCGCACTCTACCTTATTTTTTATTTATTTTTATTTTTTTTTATTTTTTTATTTTTTTATTATTATTATTTTCTATTATTATTATTATCATTGGTTTTTTATTATTATTATTATTTTTTTAAATTTAATTTAATTTTTTTTTATTTATTTATTATTTTACTTTATTTTTTTATTTTATTTTATTTTTTTTAAATTTTATTTATTTTTTTTTATTATTATTTTTTTAATTGGTCTCCATTCAGAAAGCTCAGGCGACCCTGACGGAGACCTGCCAGAGAATAATGGGCAGCCTGGCTACCTCCTAGTGGTGTGTGTGCGGGCAACGTGGGGTTCCACCAGGGGCCCTGCGGCCAAATGCCAGGACACACAACAGAACCCAACACAAAACTACACATTCAACACACTACACTTTTTCTGGCATTTACAGTGTTCTGTATTTCTTCACAGTGTACATATGGCGCAGATGTGGGAAACCACAGGTGGCGCCCGACCCTAACACTATGCACACTATGCTCACACAGAGGACAGTCATCTGCCCTCAGCAGGAATGAACAAGAGTAGGAGTAGAATGACTGTGTCCTATGCGGAGGCGAGCAAACACAACTTCCTCTCTGCGGTTCCTGTACAGACTAGACTGCTACAGTTTAATTACAGGCTTTATCTGATAGTGTTTTCGTGACCTGCCCATACCAAGGTCGTCGTCAATGAGAGAGTAATCTTTTGCATATTAATTGCCTGTAGTCTGTACAGTGGCCTAACAGGCTATGTTTGTTCTGGAGCTGTGGTGACCTGGCTGCAGCAGTTCATTGCCCTTGATTCCAGTGTGGCTTGGGATCAAGCAGAAATGGATGATAAAAGCACATTCAAAAAGGGAATGTAACATCTGCTGGACCAGGGGGTCAGGAATGTATGAGAATTAAACCTCTACCCTGATAAAGCATGTAGTATATTTAAAGAGTCTGTATACACCATAAACATTTGGTAATTGTGGTTTTTAATGTGGCACATGGCTAATTCAATAGCATACAACTCTGCTGAGTATATGTTGTCTTCATCAGGTATCTTCTCAAATATAATATTATTTGGAAAGATGACGGCAGATTCGACAGGTAACTCTGACCTCGAACTAACAGTGAAGACAGGAAAAAAGTCAGAGTATTCAGCATGATACACAGCATACTGTTGTTGGTAGACAGAGTTCAGAGTGGCGGAAAACACAGATGAGGGGGATGTGCACCATGTTTCTTAAATGCCCAATCTTGGGAGTTATAGATAGACATTTTTCCACTTAAAAGTGAAGTGGACCTTGTCTCTCTAAAGCAGGCTTTCTCAACCACGGTTCCACATGATGCTGCTACAGGTTCAGCAAGAGGTAGTAATTGAAAAAAAAAAAAAAAAAATTTTTTTTTTTTTTTACTTCACGTGCCACGTGATGCTAGTGCTCAACAGTGATGGACAGTGACTGACCAGCCATGTTAACAATTTTGTTAGAGGTCTTTTAGCCACAAGAGGGGAAGCCTTGATAATTGGTCAGTTAATTATTGCACAGACAGAAGGGACAACGGTAGGCTATGACATCAGCCTCTCTATCCCAAATTATCTCCCCCAAACTGCTGCTGATGCTGTTGTTGTAAACGTTGCAAAACGTGGATTGTGTAGGTTAGAAGTGAATTGTATTGTGAAGTTTCATATTTTTTTGCTATTTTCTCGTTTAGTTATTTCTTATACCCTTCTGTTTTATATTTCATTAGCGTTTGTGTTTTATAAACATGTCTGACTGTCCAATGTGACAATTTTTGAAGACAAGGTGTGAGATGGAAGAGGAGGATTCTAGGCCTACGGACAATTCTGATAAGGTGAGTGATGAAGAATTACAATCTTCTCAGTCATTTCACTGCACTAGTGCAACAAGAGACACAAAAAAAAGCTCATCTTTACAATGAAAGCTACTTATCAATGGGTTTTACATTGGATGGTAATCAAAATTGTCCTATTCCATTGTGCGTCGTCTGTGGCAAACAACTTACAAGTGCAACAATGGCCCCAGCAAAATTGAAAAGACACTACTACAAAAATTCCAGCCATTTGACGAGTGCTGATTATTTTATACAGATATTGGAATCTCAAAAAACAAACAGAGTAAAGCTTTTGATAAAAAGTCATATTCAGTGAAATGGCTCAGGAATCAAGTTATTTAGTAGCAGTACTTATTGCCCAGAAAAGAAAATGTCACACAGTTGGTAAGAACCTAATAATGCCAGCATGTAAAATTATTGTGAGTAAAATGCTAGGACAAGATGCAGTACGAGAAATTGAAAATGTTCCACTCTCGAACAGTATGACAAGTTGACATACTGATGATATGTCACATGATGCAGAACAGGTTTTGTGTAATAAACTGAAAAACAACAGCTGCTCTATCCAGGTTGATGAGTCAACAGATTTCACCAATAACTGTCATACTGTAGCATTTGTAAGATTTGTAAATGATGGTGAAAATTGAGAAAACTTTTTCTGCCGAAAAGAGCTGCCCAAAACAAGCAAAGGTCAAGATATATTTAATGCTTTGTCTTTATATCTGGAAACAAAAGGTCTGTCTTGGAGGAACTGTGTTTGCATCTATACTGATGCTGCCCCATCAACTGGCTCCACAAGAGGTTTTGCCTCTCTCGTAAAAAAAAAAAAAGAAAATCCTGACATTGTCACAACACACTGCTTTCTGCACAGAGAGGTTCTGGTGTCAAAAACTCTTGGAGATGAAATGACCAGTTCATTCGAGAATGTTTAAAAAACTGTATGAAAACCTGGACAAAGAGAACATAAATCTCCTGTTACATACAGAAACCCAGTGGCTTAGCAGAGGAAGAGTTCTCAACAAAGAGTTCCAAACTGAATCTTTGGAAAAATCAAGCTGCAAAAGAAAACCCCGAAATGTTTACAATGCTGCTTGGGCTCGAGAGTGAGGAAGGATATCAGAAAGTCTCAAGTCTTATTGAAAACCAATGGAAGAACTGCAGAACAAAACTGAACACTATTTTCCCTCCCTTTCAACACAAGTGTATGACTGGGTGAGAGGACCCTTTCTCCAAATCTTCTGCTCAGCTTTAGAATTCGACTTTGAGAGAAGAGGAAGAACTTTGTGTAATCTCATTGTATACTCAAGATGAGATTTACTGATCTGCCCATTGACACGTTCTGAATTTCTTTGAAAGAAGAGTATCCTGCCATTCAAAGGAAAGCAATGAACATTTTTCTGCAGTTTTCAACTTCTTTCATGTGTGAGCTAGCTTTTTCTTGTTTAACAAGCATCAGGAGCAAGGACAGAAATCATCTCACTTCAATTGAAGATGAAATCCATGTGTGCTTATCTCAACTTCGACCCAGAATTGAGTATTTGTGCAGCAAAAAAACAAGCACAGGTTTCACATTAAAGAGGTAAATTTAATTCTTTATTTTTAGTTTCAAAAATAACACTTTTTATGCATAATAGGCCTATAAAAGAAATAAAGAAATATTATCAAGAAAAATAATTTAATTTGGTAACTGCTAATGTTACTCAGTAAGAAAATGTTTTTTTTCAAAGTCTTGTATAAAATTGGGTCTTAGGCCATATTTTTATTCATATTGCTTTGGCTTATGATTTTAGTAGCTTTAATATTCAACATTGTCAATAAATTTAAATGTTGTAAATAACATTAATTAAAATCAGTTTACTTCCTTTATTGAAATTAGATCTACTGAGCCTACACCTTTAGAAAAATTAAATCCCATTTTCTATTAAGCCAGTTATTTAACAGAACTTTATTATGTTTGCCTTATTAGTTCTTAAAATTTATGAAAAGGAAAGAAAGAGATTCATTTCAAGAAAGGTAAGCTAAACTAATCGTAACTACTTTTTTTTTTTCCCCAAAAATGATATTTTTATCAAAAAAAAAGATAAAAAATGACTTTTTAGATAAAAAAGTCATTTTTAGTTTTAAATAGGGAAATAAAGTATGCTTGCACACCATACATCCTTAACATCTTGTATAGTAGAAATTTGTGATAAGACTTTTAGGCCTAAAGGGATAAAGTAAAAAAAAAAAAAAATCAAGTAAAAAATTAAGAAAAACTGAAGTTTCCTCTATGTACAGTACTGATTGCATTACTGTTGATATCCTTTGTGGGGGGGGGAGGGACTACACAAACAGAGTAGGCTAATAAGTTAGTAAAAATAAATTCACTGAAAAATATCATTCTCTACTTGATATCCTTTGTGGAGAGGGGGGGAACTAACTAAACGAATAGGCTAATAAGTTGGTTAAAATAAGCAGACTCTCAGAAAAATATTATCTAATCTAAAGAGCACTGACAATTGTTATTGGATTATTATATCTACAATATACTGATCACACTAATGTACTGTGGCTGTAGGTATAATTATGTTTATGTAGGGGTTCCCTGAGACCTGAAATTTATTTCAAGGGTTTCTTCAGGGTAAAAAGGTTGAGAAAAGCAGCTCTAAAAAGCTTATGCTGCACCAACCAAAAAAAAAAAAAAAAAGAGTTACCCTAAGAGAGAGAGAGAGAAAGAGAGAGAGAAAGAAGAAGAAGAAGAAGAAGAAGAAGAAGAAGAAGAGGAATACTCATCAGATGTGAGCCCCTTGTCACATTCACCCTCAGCATTCCTGCCATTTGTGCATTCCAGGAATGTAAGATGACCCAAATTACATACATTAAACTCTGACATATGTAAATTTCAGAGAGAGAGAGAGAGAGAGAGAGAGAGAGAGAGAGAGAGAGAGAGAGAGAGAGAAAAGAATGATAATATCCAGCTCAGGACCCTGGGTGTGCCAAGCTCATACTCATCAGGAGCCCCTTGTCGCATTCGCCCTCAGCATTCCTGCCATTTGTGCATTCCAGGAATGTAAGATGACCCAAATTACACACATTAAACTCTGAAATATATATAAATTTCATATATATAATACATATATAATAAACCAATCTGTAACACCTTCCATAATATGGAACAGCTACATCCAACTGCAATGTAACCAACCTTGCAGCTATAAATGTTGCATGCTATGTGCTATGCTAATTTTGAACACGCAGTTGTAACCTCCACCACGAGTACTTCACTAACACTAGAATGTAGCATTCATAATAAATCTGGCTTGTAGTTCACAAAAAAAAAAAAAAAAAAAAAAAAACATTTCTTCATAGAAAAGGTAACCCCCCCCCCATAATCTGAATGTTAACGAAGAAATGCAAAATTAACAACACAATGCATTCCATTTCCCACTAAATGACAGACCTCCCCACTACACAACTAATCAGAAGTACTACTTTCCATCAATTAATAACTTGACTGCAAAGTTGTTACTTGTTTTGGTATTCTGGTCCATGATTTTGAAATTAAAATTAGATATGCTCATTTTACTTATCAATGCAATTTAGCAGAAGGTTTCTAAAATAAGGATAGAGCTTCACAAAGAACTATGGTGTAACAATGGGACAAAATAACAGATATAGCAAATTGGCTAACAAACATTTAATGGAAGTTAAACTTACATCAGACATTCCCTGGAAAAAGCCAGCATTATCTATATGACTTTATGGCAATTCCACTATTATTTGAATTATCATATTCTCATTTGCAAAATATATATACTGAGTAATTAGTGAATTATGACCACCCCTATGAAAACTGAATGTGACCCGTTGACCACATGAGGTACGAGAGTGCAGAGATAGTCAACCTACGTAGCATAGATAACGTGTTAGTTGTTCAGTAGGCAGTAAAATTCCGAACGTGATGGGTAAAAGGAAGGACTTATCAGACTTTGATAAAGGACAGATTGTGAATGCTCAAAGAGCTGTGCCTCGATTTCCCAAACAGCTGAACTGGTGGGGTATTCGAGAGCCGCCATAGTTTGACCATTTTGACGCCAGTCCTGTACCAGGACTAGAGTCAAATGTCAGTGAAACGTTGATGTTAGAGGTGAGCACCGGATCTGACAACACGTACAGGCAAACAGGTGCAGCACTGTTGAAGAGTTGACTACCCAATACAACATGGGCCAACCTGGAACAATATCAGGCATGACCATGCATCGCACGATCGCACTTATGGGCTATACCAGCAGACAACCCCTGCGGCATCCACTCCTAACCAAGGTTCATCGGCATAAAAGACTCGCCTGGTGCAAAGAGCATGCAAGTTGGGCATTAGAAGACTGGAAGAAGGTGTGCTGGTCGGATGAGTCACATTATTTACTCCACACTGTGGATGGTCGTGTACGGATTTGGCATCAACAACATGAGGCTCTTGAACCATTACACGTGATATCAAAAGTCCAGGCCGGTGGAGGCAGTTGTATATGGTGTGGGGCATGTTTCACTGGCAGGAACTTGGACCCCTGGTTTATGTGGAACAATGTCTCAGTGGTCTCCACTATTCTCAACTGCTTGCTGACTGTGTACACCCTGCTATGTTACACTTTTTTCCAAATGGCGATAGTGTCTTCTAAGATGACAATGTGCCGAATCATTGGGCACTTGTTATGCAGGAATGGTTTTAGGAACATAGTTCTGACGCAGCATATCAATTGGCCTCCAAACTCCACTGATATCAATCCCATAGAGCACTTGTTGGGACACTATGGAAAGGCATATCAGGCATCTGGATACACTAATCACCTCCATACCTGCATTGCTGACTGCATTACACAGAGCTTGGTTGGCCGTACCTCCCAAAAGCTTTTGACATCTTGTTGAATCAATGCCACGTCGGATAGCTGCTGTACTGAGGGCAAAAGGAGAACCTACGAAGTATTAGGTATGTGGTCATAATTCAGTGATCACTCAGTGCATAAGGGAAAAAAAGTTTACACAAGGTTAATTTGTTATGTTAGTATTTTAAAAGCTAATAATAATTATTATTACTAATTGCTAGGTGTTTAATAATAATTATTATTAAACACCTAGTAATGTTTAATAATAATTATTATTAAACCTAGTAATAATAATAATAATAATTATTGTTATTATTACTAGGTGTGCTAGGCTAGCAGAGCAGTTCACTCGAATGATATGCAACCCGGACACAATCCCAAAATTTCTCACTGAAGGAGTCACATATCTGAAGTCTAAAGATGAAGATACAAGAAACCCGGCGAAATACAGGCCAATCACATGCCTCCCAACGATGAACAAGATCCTGATCAGCTGCATAACTAAGAAGAAAAAGATATCAGCCCATTTAGAGAGTCAGAACATAATGGCTGAACAGCAGAAAGGATGCAAGCAGAGGAGCAAAGGATGCAAGCAACAATTTAACCATAAATGCCGCAGTTATGGAGCAAGCCTTCAAGAAGCACCGCAACCTATACACGGCCTACATCGATTACCGCAAGGCATTTGACTCCGTACCTCATAGCTGGCTAATAGAAACCCTGAATATCTACAAGGTCAATCCGATAGTGACAAACTTCCTAGGAGCAACAATGGCGAAATGGAGTACCACCATTAAGGTCGAGAATATCACAACCAGGCCAATCCCCATTAGAAGAGGAATCTTTCAGGGAGATGCTCTGAGCTCACTATGGTTCTGTCTAGCACTCAACCTTCTATCCACAATGCACAACGGCAGCAAGTATGGATATAACCTCAAAGAAGGAATAAAGAACCTGTACACCCTCACCCACCTGATGTACAGGAATGACATCAAGCTCTATGCGGCAACCAAGAAGCAACTCCAGCAACTACTCTGGATCACCGAAGAATTCAGCAAGGACATCAGGATGGAATTTGGTCTAGGAAAATGCAAGACCCACACATTGCACCAGGGAAAATTAGTTGGCTGAAACTACAAGCTGTTGACTGGTAGAGAGATCGAAGCTATGAGAGAAGGAGAGACCTACAAATACCTAGGGATGATGCAGGCTGAGCAGTTGGAATACAAGGAAATCAAGAAGTGCCTGACCAAAAAATATCAGACTCAGAGCCTGCTGAAAGCAAAATTGAACGGAGGGAACACATTTAAAGCCATAAACACCTATGCAGCTCCAGTAATAACATACATATTCTGGGTCATAGATTGGACTAAGAAAGCGCTAGAAGATATCATGCGAAAGACAAGGACAATGATGACCAAGATTCGGTAACACCACCCAAAGTCAGCAGTAGAGAGAATAACAATACCTTGGAAAGAGGGAAGAAGGGGCCTGATAGAACAACAGAAAACAGCGATAGTTAATCGGAAAGATTACTTCGAGAACAACACAGCACCACTCCATCAGGAAGATAGATAAGTGGTATACCCCACTCAACCTAAGCGTGGAAACCCCTCCAGCCCAAACGGTACAAGGAACGAAGATAGAAAGATGGGCAAAGAAGACACTCCATGGCAGACACTATAATGACCTCTATCAAGATCACATCGATAACATTGCTTCCAATGCATGGCTCACAAGCAGGACGCTCTTCCCCGAGACTGAAGGATTCCTGCTGGCCATCCAAGACCAGGTAATCAACACAAGAAACTATAGAAAATACATCTCAAAGGAGCCTGGAATGTCAGATGACACATGTTGACGATGCCACGTGGCCTCAGAAATGATCCAACACATCACCGCGGAGTGCATGGTGATCACCCAGACTGAATACCCTCATAGACATTGACCAGGTAGTCAGGATAATACATCAGAAGCTAGCGAGGACATACCATTTGACCAAAGAAAATGTACCATACTACAAGTACGAACCCCACACAGTACTAGAGACCCGAACCCACAAGCTGTACTGGGACTGTGCAATAATATCTGATAAGACCATCCCACAAAACAGACTGGACATAACCCTTGTGGACAAGAAGGAAAAGGCTACTTACCTGATTGACATAGCGGCGCCGAACACTAGCAATGTCCAGAAAACCCATGAGGAAAAAATTAGGAAGTACAGGAACCTGAGACATGAGATCAAGGAGATGTGGCATATGCAAGAAGTATCAACCATCCCAATTATCGTGTCAAAAACCAGTATGGTACCAAAGACTCTACATAGCAGCCTAGCAGCAATAGGTCTCCCAGAGAACACCTACAAGGAATTCCAGAAAGTCGCAATCCTGAACACCTGTAGGATAGTCAGAGATTTCCTCAACCGGCAGTAACACTAGACATTACAACCACCCTGTGTACTTGACAGCAGTACCCGACACGGAGTGGAATCCCCCAATCAGGGAGAAATAATATAATATAAGTTTTATTAAAAATTTATACACCCAAACCATTCATGTAAGTATGTTTACAATAATAACCATTCCAATGTAAATAGTTAAATTAACAAATACGAAATAGTGCTGGAATTCTAGAATATTATATATTAGGGAACTACTGCTATTACTATAACAAGTATCAGGTCTGCAGAATTATTTAACAAGACATGATAATTTTGAAAAAAAAGTTACAAGTTATGGTTAAATTTAAAAGTGAATACAATTCTGCACAGACATGATGGGAAAGGGTATATGATGACAGCCATGTCAATTCAGCCATGGAAAGATTGCACAGGGTGATGGGGTAGAATTTTTCCCAGCTTGGTCTGTGCTTCTTGATAGGAGAGACTGCATCTACAGGGATGGGATATACCTTATAAAAAGGGTGTAAGGTGTAAGGTATGTTAGTGACTAATGGCTTCTGGGATTTCTCCAGTCTCCACGGATGTACTTTGTATTGGGCCAGAGATTTGAAGGTGTGTGGGGGGTCATGTGCAGTATATTGTGTTGTGCCCTTTGTTCTTCTGGTCTATTAGCTGCCAAGCCCCTAGTGGGACCCGACATTATCACACCATGCCACGGGGAGGTTGACTAGGCATATCACTGATGCTAGAGTACTCTGGCAGGTCCTGCCACCTACTATCCTGGAATTTGAGTCGCTTGGACCAGATTTGAGAATGAGATGATCACTGTTTCTTGAGCAATGGTTGTAATTTTAACAGAGTGTAGGGTTGTTCGCTGATAACTTGTTCTAGGGCCTAATAGTTCGGGCAATAATTTGGACGTATAAATGTGACGCAGGACAAAAAAAAAAAAAAAAAAACGTTGTGTAAGAGGAAAGTAAGGGAGAGACAGAAGACTGGAGGGAAGGAAACAGAAGGAAGGAAGGGGCCCGACAGGGAAGATGGCCCCTGCAGACAGTGTGACATGCTCAATGCCTCACCAGAGGGAAGAGTGGGGGTGGAGCAGGACAAAAAACCACCCCTTCACAAAAAAAAAAAAAAAAAAAAAACCGCAAGTAAAAGGTAGGTACGACTAGCACTGCCAGTGAGAAAGAGCTGATAACTTGGTGGAAATCAGAGTGGAGGCTCCAACGGGGGAAGGTCTAGTCCAGGTGTCATCATTGGGACTCCATTTGGTGAGTCTGTGTCACATCCAGACTGAAGGCTGGTCGAGTAGTCCATGATAATGAATAATAGCAAGGCCAAAAACGGGAGTACAAGAAAAGATGGTCAAGTCCAGGGACTGATGTTAGGTCTCTTCTTGATGAAATGTGTCACTTCCAGTGGGAAGAAGTTAGTCCAGGAGTCAATGATGAGGAATTTGTCAAGCTATGTGAGGAACCTATCTTTGATTGCACTGCTTGTGTCGTCCCATCCAAGTGGGGAGACCAGTCGACTATTCAAAATGTGAGGGGTCAAGTTGGGTTCTGTTGGGTTCATCAAGTCTTGTGTAGGTTTGGTCCAAGGTCTTAGCATCCCAGGCTCAGCAATGTGCAGCAACAAATGGCAGCCATGGTTGTTTTGACATATTGATTCGGATACTATGGTTGTGTTGGTAGCACTTTTCTGAACCTATTCACTGCCTGGTGAATAGATTCATTGCAAATTGAGTGAGGGCTCAGTAAGTTTCTTCATTCTGTAGGGTGAGGTGTTCTTGGTTTTGGTAGTTGAAGTGCAGTTTCGTTATTAGGATCCTCCTTAAGTCTTTGTAGATTTCACAGCTTTGGGCAAGGTGCTCCCACATCTGATCCTCTCTACAGTGGCAGCAGGATGAGCCTGTAATTCTGAAGTCATGTAGTTTTTTCTGGAAGAAGCCATGTCCAGTGAGGAGGTAGATAGTAGAGTCCCGGTGAAAACCAGCCAGGTGTGAGGGGGGGTAAGAGGCCCTGACATCCGGGAGGAATATTTTGGTGACAGCACCTTTAGTTGAGGTCTGCCATCATTCTTGTTAGGTGTTTATTAAGTCTCTTCTTTTCAGTGTTTCTATTATTTGCTGGGTCAGTGGTGAAACTCTGCAGGTAACTGCTCTTCCTTTAGCCAATTGGTAGAGCAACCCACGATGAACAATCTCTAGGTCCAGAGGAAGGGATCCAGCAAGGACCTGGAGCACATGGATGCTGACAGTGCAACAGGCATGGAGGACAGGAGGAGAAAAGAGCGCTGGATAGTTGCTAGGCGTGTTCTGTTTACAACAGAATAGTTCCTAAGTGTGTTCTGTATTGGCCTTCTTGTACCAGACTCCAGAGGCATAGGCAATAACCAGAATGAAAACTGCCTTATAGAAGTTATTTGATATTTTTGGTTTTTAGGAGCATTAGCAACTAAGGCCATATTGCTCCACCTTATAGAAGAGGGAGAGCATTCTCTTCTTTAAGCCCTAGTCCTTTCAGGCAAATCTTGAGACTTGGGCAGCATACTTCCTGATCTTAATCCTCAGATGGCCTAGATCAGGAGTGAAGGAAAGATTTTTATCTAAGATCAAACCTAGATATTTAAGCTCTGTTTTTAGTTTGACTGTAACACTGTTGACCTTGATTTGGTTGTGGTCTTCTGGGATCAAGGGTACCTTTTAGTAGGATTGAATTGGTTTTCTCTGGGGAGATCTTTAGGTTGTTATGCTCTACCCAAGCTTGAAAGGTAAAGATGGCCTAGTGGCAGTTGCTTCCAGTTGGGCTCTGTTATTGGCAGAAAAGAGCATGACAAGGTCATCTGCATAGGCCTGGGTCTGTAACAGAAAGGGTGTATAAAGTGTATTGATGTCTAACGGCACTAGGGGTTCCCCCCATCTCCGCGTTGCTTTCATTGTAGGTGTACCAGTTCACTGGGAAGGCCAGAGATTTAAAAGTGTGTGGATTTTGTATATGTGTAGTGTTGTGTATCGTTGTTCATCTGGCCGTTTAGCCGCTGGACCCCTACTGAGGCCCAACGTTGTCCACACTTGGCCTCGTGGAGGCAGACCAGGTACACAGAATGGAGTTTTACTCTGGCAGGCCCTGCCACCTAGTTTCCTGAGATTTCAGTGACTAGGTCCTAAAGAGAAAAAAAAAAAAAAAAAAAAAAAAAAAGACTCTGTAGGGGTGAGTGCTGGAATTAGAAAAGCCAATTGAGATGTATGCGGTTTAATTTGAACGAAGTCAGGTTTTTGCAGTTTGTGTGGGGTTATATGCTGGCGTATTAGGCAGAGTAGGGGGGAGACTGAAGGCTGGGGGGAAAAGACAGACGTATGGGGACAATAGAGAAGGCAACCCCAGGAAACAGAAAGGGTACAATATTTTTGTTGATGCCATCAAGGCAGTGGTAAGTCGGCAGGTGAACTGCAAGGTAATACGTTGACTAATAGATTAACAATAGCCATAGGTAGAGGTGAAAGTATTTCTTACACTACTTCTATAGAAATATGCAACAGCCTGGAAAGCATGGTACTAGGGATTACAAGGTCTGCTATGGGTCATCTTGGAAAAAGGAAATATGTGGGTAGTGTTAGGGTAACTAAGAGTAACAACTAGTGCATGTAAGAACTAGGGCGTCTACACCACTGTTGGAGCTTAATAAATAAACTTAATGAATTTGAAGTACTGAATAAGTTATCAAATGCAGACATTATGGGAATATCAGAGCCAGGGTATCATTCAGATATAATGGATACAGAATTTAAATATGGGGAATACAGTGTGTACAGAAAGGAAATGCATATAGTGTATAGAGTTGACTCTCAAGAGATATAGCTTACTTTAGTAGAGTGCATAGTTTAGTCCAAGAGAGCATACTTTAGTCAAACTACACTGCATATAAATTATCACTGAGTGGGCACCCAGCCCCACATTTGTATATCTCTATTGCAGTACAAACTCTGTAAAGGCCAGAGACAGTGTGAGTTTTCATGTTGGTCTGTTGTTCATTCAGCCATTTAGCTGCAGGTAGTCCATAATGAAACTTCACGTTGACTGTCCAGGAAAAGGCAGGCTGGGTGTAGTAGGGAAAAGAAACATTTCTAGTGGGGGTGAACCATGGATAATGATGGAGCTTCCCAGGGAGACTTCTGGAAAGTGAAAAAGGAAGTGGGAGAGACAGATGAAGATAGAGAACATGGATGATAAGAAGACTTTCCACCAGGAAATGGAAAGTTATAGGGATAGATTGGCACTCCTGTGGAAGGAACCCATCCTCCACAGGGAAGGGGAATGATTGCTCAGAAAAGCAAAAAGATTTATAGTGTTAGAGTTCACCAGGCAAAAAGGTTGGAAGGGGAGACAGAGATCGTAGGGGAGTAAAGTCAGATATAGAACATCCTGTTTGGAGGCACTGCCCCAGATGTGGGAACAATATTCTATGATAGAGTACATTTGCAATTTGTACAGAGTGAACAGCTGTTTGAAAGAAAAGTAATGCCGAGAGTGAAAGAGAAAACCAAGTTTTTAGATGAAGAGGAAGCAATATTTGTAATGTTTGTGCTAAGAGAGATTAGCAGACAGGGTAATCCCCAAAGATAAATACAGGAGCAGAAGAATCCTTTTTTGCGAGATATAAGACAGGACTAAGTTTAAGAAGGATTGAAATCAACTAAGTTTTCTTTGCCCCAATGGAGAATTACCTGGAGATCGGTATTTAAGAAATTGGTAGCAGATACTCAAGAAGTTGAAGCTGATTGAGCAGGGCAAGGTTTCTCAAATTGGAAAGTGAAATGCAATGTACTATCATCAGCAAAACTATGGATAGGATTTTCGGTCAATGGAAGAAGGTAATTAATATATACAAGAGGAAAAGAAGACAAGAAGCCATCTACCATAACCCTCAGTGACCTGTACTAGAAAAATGGAAAATTAATGCAAAAAACAGTTGGCAAACCATAAGACGGATGCTTGTTTAGAAGACATTTAGGCCAAAGACGATCAAAATCCTTTGAGATGTCAAGAGCAACTGTTTGTGCTTCACCGAACTTTTCCATTGAATTTGTCCTTAGATGGGTAACATAAGCCAGAATATCATGTGGATTGACACTGACGGAAGCTTTCTAGATAGTTTAAGAGTTGGAAATTAGGTGATTTCACCATTACTTTAGGAAGAGTAGAAGAAATAGGACAATAATTGGATGGAAGGGATTTGTCACCCTTTTTAGGAACTGGCTGGATATGAGCAAATTTCAAAGCAGAAGGAAAAACACCTTTGGAATAAGAAAGTGAAAAAAGGCAGCAAAGAATAGGAGTAAGTTCAGGAGTGCAGATTTTGAGAACAAGTGGAGAAATACCATCAGGACCTGGAGCTTTCTTAGCATCGACATTAGTCAAAATCCTTCTGACATCCTTTTGATGGAAGACCACAGGAGGCATCGAGCGGAGTATGCTGGGAATAGTGGGAGGTGTTTTACCAAAGTCATTAATACATGAGTTGGAAGAAAAATGGAATGCTAGCAGGTCAGCTTTATCCTTGGTCGAAGTGACAATAGAACCATCTGGTTTTGACAGGGGTGGGAGGAGAGATGGGCAAAAGTTGCAGCAAATAGCTTTGACAAGAACCCTGAATGCTCAGCTACCATTAGGGCAAGAAGCAAATTTTCTACTCTTAGCCTGTTGAAAATCTAGTTTTTACTGATTAATAACTGCTTTACAATTGTTATGAGCTTTAATGTAGACAGAAAATGAAACTGAAGAATTGGAAACAAGCCAATTCTTGTTTCCAATTGCAAGCAAACAAGAATTGGAAACAATCATTCCCCTTCCCTGTGGAAGGAACCCATCCTCCACAGGGAACGGGAATGATTTATAGTGTTAGAGTTCAATTATGATATGCAACATTCTTCTCTTGAACAGCCTTAGCACATTTATTGAAAAACCAAGGTTTAGATAAAGGATGAGATTTTAAGAGTGTGGTATAAAGGAAACTCACCTCGACCATGTAATTAGAAGGGCTGTTTGTGAGAAAAATATCAAGCATGTTGGCTGTATGGTTAGGATTGTCCGGTATTCTGGTAGTTAAATGAGCAATCTGTGCGAAGTCATCAGAAAATGCAAAAGCATCAGCATCTCGACCAGCTGGGTCTTTATGATTAGAATAGGGAGTCAGCATGAGTTGTGACCATTAAAATTACCAAGGAAAATTACCTCACTGTTAGGAGAGTTGGACTGGAGAAAGTCATGATGCAAAGAGAGGAATTCAAAGAGTTCCAAGTGATTAGTGGAGTTGGGAGAATGGTAGAGACAACAGATGAATTTTACAGAATGAGGCAGAGAGATTTTAAACTAGAGAAGATTGAAAATTACCAAGTCACTGACAGAAAGAGTATATCGGGTTTGGCAGACTGTAAGTGGAAATAGACACCACTGAGATTAGAATTGAGACCACATACATTTGTGAAATGAACCAGGAAGTGTTTGGGAGGTTCAGATCTTTTTGCAGATAAGTTTTTTCTATTAGTTTGACAATTCATGATGTATTCAATAGTAAGAAATAGTGGGTGGGGGGGGCATGCTGTACGGAGTGATGGAATTTTTGGATATGGCGTACATATGGTTTGTTAGTTATTTGGTTTTTGGGAGCATTAGCAACTAAGGCCATATTGCTCCGGGAATATGCGGTGGTCATTCCCTGACCTTTCCGCATCCTCCGTATTTGGTGGTGACGGGCTCGAACACCGGTCTAATCAAGAAGCGTAGGCTACGCACTGCTGCTCCTTCCCACCTGGCTACGGAGGCGCGCGTACATATGGTAAGAATATACTCAAAACCTTGACATAACATGGCCTTGACAATGCTCCCCGCATACACAGTACTCGGACTCCCTCCAGTCACTGTCTGACAGAGGAGACGCAGCAAGATAATACACTAGATCAGGGGTCACCAAACTACGGCCCGCGGGCCAGATCCAGCCCGCCGCCACCGCACTGTGCTACAAATGATCAAAATTTCTAAAATATATTGTAATTATTTATATGGAAATATAATAAATAGTGAGTCAACGAAATACTACTGTTTCAATGACAGCTTGTGAGCGGGGCTTATACCTTGGCAATGGCGAGCGGCGCCGCACGACATCACAAAAGGGTGCTTTGTCAGGAACAACCGGCTTTTTTTGCAGGCTTTTCTTGAGGAAATTGACTGAATTTTGTGACTTACCTTATCACACAGCAGTGAGGTGGCTTACTGCGGTAAAGTCCTGTTTCATTTTTATAAGCTACGAAAAGAAATAGATATTTTCTTCACCGAAAAGGATAGAGCTCATACACTTCTATCAGATCCTACCTGGCTATCAAAATTGTCATTTTTGGTTGACATAACATCTCACATGAATGAATTGAATTTAAAACTTCAAGGAAAGGACAACTTTATCTGTGACCTTTACCGAATCATTAAAGCATTTTGAAGAAAGCTATTACTTTTTGAAGCACAACTAGAAAGAGGAGATTTCTCTCATTTTCAGCGTTTCAAAGAATTTCTTGCTGAAATCGGAGAAGATATCAATCTCGAGTTTCCAAAGAAAATTATTAATGACTTAAAAAAGCATTTTTTGGAAAGATTTTCAGAACTCGACAGAACTGAGAGTGATATTCTTTTGTTTCAAAATCCGTTTCATTGTAACGTTGATGACGTGCCAGTCGAGCTACAGTTAGAGATCATTGATTTACAAGCAAATGACCTATTGAAAGAGAAACACAGAGAAGGAAATCTTGTAGAATTTTATCGCTGCTTATCTGATAATGAGTTTTCAAAATTAAAGAAATTTGCCTCTGGTATGGCATCAGTGTTCGGTACAACTTCTGTCTGTGAGCATTTCTAAAACTGAAATATGTAATGTCCACATATCGAACAAGGCTGAGTGATGAACATTTAAAGGCAATTCTCTTGGTTGGGTGTAGCAATTCAAAAGCAAACATTGATGATATTTTAAAAGGATGGCTGAGTGGGAGAAGACAGAGAATGGTAATCAATGGACACAGCTCTTTGTGGACAAATGTTATTAGTGAAGTTCCCCAGGGTTCAGTGTTGGACCCATTGTTGTTTTGTATATTTATTGATGAAGGTAAAAAAAAAAGAAAAAAAAAGTATATCAGGCTTAATGTCCAAATTTACAGATGATACAAAGGTTGGCAGAGTTGTTAACGACAGTAAAGACAGTATGATACTCCAACTGAATCTAGATAAGTTGGGCAAATGGTCTGAGATGTGGCAACTCAAATTTAACATTGACAAATGCAAATTACTGCATATGGGTAGCAATAACCCAAGAGAAATGTACCAACTGTGTGGTACTACACTCAGGGAAGTGGAAAGTGAAAAAGACCTGGGGTAATTGTGCAGTCAAATATGAAGTTCACTGAGCAGTGCAGATGAGCTGCCAGGACAGGTCATGGAGTCTCTTGTCAATGATATATGGCAATTTTGCTAGCAGCGACAGGGAGCTCATTATCCCATTATACAAGGCAATGGTCAGGCCACACCTAGAATACCATGTACAGGTCTGGAGGCCTCATTTTAGGAAGGATGTAGAGTTGCTAGAACGAGTACAAAGAAGGGCAAGAAGTTTGGTGTGGGAAAGAACAAAAGGGGTGCTCTTACCAAGAAAGGCTTACGTTCTGCAAATTGCAGCATCTGGAGAGTAGGCACCTGCAAGGTGTTCTGATTGAGGTGTGTAAGGCCTTGAATGGGATGAGCAAGCTGAATGCTGATGGGATTCTACCTCTTGCTCAGATTAAGAACCTGAGGGGGGCATAGATTCAAATTGAGGAAAGAGAGTTGTAGAACAGATGTGCAGAAATTTGCCTTAGCCAGCTAGTAGTTGATTGGTGGAAAGACCTCCATCTTTTGTTGTGGAAGTTGATAGTCTAAATAAATTTAAGGCTGAGCTGAACAGGCATTTGGAACGAATGGATGGGTGAAGTGGGAGGGTTTTTTTTTTGGCTGATGCTGCATAAGCTTGCTTTCTTACATCGTATGGCTCTACTAATGCTAAAAATGAATGTAACAAAATCAAAATTGAACAGTTTTGATAATGTATACAGTTCAATGGTTGAAAAAAATTTTCGAAAGAGGAAAGTTTGTTAGAGAACATGATGAGCTAGATCCTGGCCATGTTCTGTTAACCTTGAGGAATTCTTTTTTTTTTTATTTTTTTTATGAAAACCCCAAATGAGAGGTATTAGAAGTTATAGTTCTTATTACTGTGGATGGGCCGAAGTTAGAAAAGATGATACCTGAATTAGCATCAGCAAGTGCACATGATGGAAGAAAGTAAGCTTATATATAGAATCAGTCAAAAAAAAAAATAATAATAAATAAAATAAAATACCTGCACACCCCTTCTCATTTCGCTCATCCGCCAGCTCCAAATGTTTGTCTAGTTCGGCTTTGAATCTGTTTAAGCAATCAACTTCTACAACGACAAATGAAAGTCTTCCTGCAATCAACTACCTGCTGGCTAAAGGCAAACTTTTGCACATTTGTTCTTCAACTGTCTTTCTTCAATCTGAATTTATGCCCTCTCAGGAAAATATTCTGAGCAAGAGGAAGAAACCCATCAGCTTTGAGCATGCTCAAACCATTCAAGTCTTTATACACCTCAATCAAATCACCTCGAAAGTGCCTAGTCTCCAGACATTGTAATTTGCAAAACTTAAGCCTTTCTTCGTAAGAGCGGCCCTTTGTTCAATTCACTAATCTTGTTGCCCTTCTCTGTACTCATTCCAACAGACCTACATCCTTCTTAAAATGAAGCCTCCAGACCTGTATACAGTACTCGAGGTGTGGCCCGACCATTGCCTTATACAAGGGGGCAATCACCTCCTTATCCCTGCTAGAAAAACTTCCTGTATATCATTGACAAGACACCATGGTCTACTCTTGCAGACCGACTGCACTGCTCAGAAAACTACATATCTGCCTGCACAATTACCCCCAGGTCCATTTCACTCTACCATTGCCAGTGCAGTACCACACAGTTAATATGTTACTCTGGGGTTACTGCTTCCAATAGGCAGTACTTTACATTTGTCAATGTTAAACTTCAGTAGCCACCTCTCAGCCCATCTACTCAACATTTCTAGATCCTGTTGCAGCAGCATACTGTCATTAGTGAACAACCCTGCTGACCTTCGTATCGTCTGCAAACTTGGACATTAAGCCTGATATAACATCATCAATGTCATTAATGAATACAGAAAACAACAATGGACCCAACACTGAACCCTGGGGACTCCACTAATAAAGAGCAGTGTCCAGTGATTACCACTCTCTGTCTTCTCGCACTCCACCATCCCTTTATCCATGGCAGTAATTTGCCTCCAATGCCACACTGCTCCAAGTTGTGCAGCAGTCTTCCATGTACAACAGTATCAAAAGCCTCTCTAAGATCCAAATATATGATATCAAAATTATTCTTTGCATGCAGTTCCTTTGTGACTACATCATAGTATCCAATCAAATTGGTCAGACAAGACCTTAATAAACCCATGCTGTGTTTGAGCTATAACTGAAGTCTTGTCTAGATGATCCTGCAATGCACCTTTAACCAGTGCCTCCATGAATTTCCCTGGAACAGAAGTTAAACTAACAGGGCTGTAATTACTTGTCACCCTTTGATTCTCCTTTGTTATTTGTAGATACATTTGCACATCTCCAGTCCATTGGGACCTCTCCTGTGTCCAGTGATGTTCTCGTAATCATGGCTAAGGTTTGCTTAATTCTCTCTTTGATCCTCCTTTCTGGATCGGGGTCAAATTTGCACACTTCCAGTCCAATGAGTACCTCCCATGAGTCGAAGGAAGCTCTCATAATTATGGCTAAGGGTTTGCTTACTTCCTTTGCTGCCTCATTTAAAGAACTGGATAGGTCCCATGCACTCCGGGTGCCTTTTTTATGTTTATCTTCAACAAATCAACAAATTCTCCTCCACTTTACTCTCAGTTATTACAAGATTATCTAGCTTACTGCTAGAGTTTAATACACCTCTGGCATTCCCCTCCCTGAATAATTCCTCATGTGTGAATGTAGATGCAAAATATTCAATTAGTTTGTTAGCTACCTGAGCAGGATCATCAACAGTTGAACCATCGATATCAAGTGAACCATCATTACCAATCTGATTGTTCCCCTTCCTTCTAGAGTTTACACAAGTAAAGAACTCTTTGCTGTTTTTCTTTGCATCCTTTGCCAAAGATTTCTCATAATCTGCCTTTGCCTGCCTAACCTCTGGTGTGACTTGGTTACAGACCAGCTTATATATATCATACGCTTCTGTGTCACCTGTTAATTTATGTATGCCATGCATTTGTCTTCTCTCCCACATGTCTAATTAGTTCATCTGACATTCATTTAGGCCTAAATCTTGAACAATATTTTTTAGTTGGTATGAAACGTCTAGTAGCTTCCAAGATTATTTCTTTGAATGGTTCCCATTTCGAATTTGCTGTGGTAACATTATCAGTTGGTCCCACCGTATAGAATTTAAATACTGTCTCAGACCACCTTAGTTGCCTTTTTGAAAGTAAAAACCCTACCCTTTATCTCTGATGGTAGTTACCTCTTTGAGTAAATCCCACTTCAGCACACTGTGATCACTGTCATGTAGTGGTTCCTTTATCAGCAGATTCTTAATGCATGAAGAATCACTACTGATAATCAGATCAAGAGTAGTACTCCATCTAGTTGCTTCCCAAACATGCTGCTGCTGTAGAAAACAATCATCCAACCTCTGGTGTGACTTGGTTACAGACCAGCTTATATATATCATACGCTTCTGTGTCACCTGTTAATTTATGTATGCCATGCATTTGTCTTCTCTCCCACATGTCTAATTAGTTCATCTGACATTCATTTAGGCCTAAATCTTGAACAATATTTTTTAGTTGGTATGAAACGTCTAGTAGCTTCCAAGATTATTTCTTTGAATGGTTCCCATTTCGAATTTGCTGTGGTAACATTATCAGTTGGTCCCACCGTATAGAATTTAAATACTGTCTCAGACCACCTTAGTTGCCTTTTTGAAAGTAAAAACCCTACCCTTTATCTCTGATGGTAGTTACCTCTTTGAGTAAATCCCACTTCAGCACACTGTGATCACTGTCATGTAGTGGTTCCTTTATCAGCAGATTCTTAATGCATGAAGAATCACTACTGATAATCAGATCAAGAGTAGTACTCCATCTAGTTGCTTCCCAAACATGCTGCTGCTGTAGAAAACAATCATCCAATAAATCCACAAAAGCCTTGCTAGTATTAGGTTCAAATAGAACACAAAGAACATGAACACAAAAGGAACACATAAGAACATAAAGTTGAAATTAATAGTTAAAATTATTAATTTTTAAATTTAGAGAAAGCATATTCATACTGTTACATAAACAAATTTTCCCTAATGAACATATTTGCTTTGTAACCATTATTTGGACTGAAATAAAGGACATTAATTGCTATTACTAGTCACTGCTTTCTGCACATTAACTACCCCTAACTTAACAAATAGATATTTATTGTATACCCAGTATAAAATGAAATATAAGTACAATTTCAGTTCAGTAGCTTTCGGAACTCGTGTCCCTTTATCAACTGACAAATTTGAATACATTACAAGCAAAGTGTGGCACGTTACTCATTCGTCATTGTTGTAGCACGGACGTGTGCTGCCTTGCGCCAGTGATCATCCATCAATAAAACGGTTGTCTCCAGGATTGGATGTATACGCATGCCTTTCTGGCGATTTAATGCCTTAGGGTTGTTTATTATGTTTAGTGACTCTAGCCATAGGCGGTGGCGAAAGTGTCGCGCGTGGTCCACTATCTCAAAGTCGCGCTTGGGGTCAAGATCGTGGTTGGTAGCCCAAAAATGTTCTGCAAGCGCGGACTGGTCAGTTTCGGCAAGCCGGATTGCTCTGTCGTGTTCCGTGAGGCGATCCTGGAGACGTCTCGATGTCTCACCTACGTAGCAACTGTTACAGGCCCTACAGGTGATACGGTACACTACAATGCTGCGTAAGACAGGTGTGACAGGGGTCTTCACACTGGAGACAAGTGAACGTAGGTTCACTTGTCTCCGAGACATCGAGACGTCTCCAGGATCGCCTCACGGAACACGACAGAGCAATCCGGCTTGCCGAAACTGACCAGTCCGCGCTTGCAGAACATTTTTGGGCTACCAACCACGATCTTGACCCCAAGCGCGACTTTGAGATAGTGGACCACGCGCGACACTTTCGCCACCGCCTATGGCTAGAGTCACTAAACATAATAAACAACCCTAAGGCATTAAATCGCCAGAAAGGCATGCGTATACATCCAATCCTGGAGACAACCGTTTTATTGATGGATGATCACTGGCGCAAGGCAGCACACGTCCGTGCTACAACAATGACGAATGAGTAACGTGCCACACTTTGCTTGTAATGTATTCAAATTTGTCAGTTGATAAAGGGACACGAGTTCCGAAAGCTACTGAACTGAAATTGCACTTATATTTCATTTTATACTGGGTATACAATAAATATCTATTTGTTAAACTATGGACCCCAGTACTCCAGGCCCATTTGTCACTACCCCTAACTTAGTTTGCACGGTTAACTACCTTTCATTGGAGAATACAGATACAAAATTATGGACAAATTATACCTATGTGCTGTGTATTTTAACATCTTTATACCTCATGTAAATAAAAAAGCAAGAAATTTATAAGATTTACAATAGATTGAGTTAAAGTTGGACACTCAGTAGTGTGCAATGAGGGGTTTTAAATGAAAGTTGTCATAGAACACGTAACTACATGGGCTGTGTTAGGATAACTAAGAGTAAGAACACCAATGCTAGGAGTATAGTAAATAAATTTGATGAATCTATGGTACTGTGATGATGTCGAAGGCGAATATTGTTGGGTTATCAGAGACATGGTATGACACAGAGATAAGAAATGCAGAATTGGAATTTGGGGAATACAATGTGCACGGAAAGGATAGAAAGGGAGGAAGGGTAATGCTGTTAGTTAAAAACACAAAATCTAAGGAAGTGCATCCTGCAGAGATGGGGGACAGTGCAATGTTGAGTCAGTTCAGTGTGATGTGAGCACTGGGAAAGCAAAATTCACAGTAGGAGTGTGTTATAGACCTAATGACTCTGATGAACAAAATAAACAATGATACAGATAAAAAGAGTGGGCCAGTAAATCACATTGTCTTATACTGGGGAATTTTATCTTGCCAGATACTGACTGGAACATGTGGATTGGTTACTTGCACACCAGCAAGGCTTTTATGGATTTATCTGATGATTGTTCTCTATATCAGCATGTTCGAGAGGCAACTAGAAGGGGTTAATACTCTTGATCTGATTGTCAGCAGTGATTCTTCATGCATTAAGAATCTGCAGATAAAAGAACTACTAGGTCGTAGTGATCACAGTGTGCTGATGTAAATACCATCATGGGAAAAAGGAAGGGTTTCCGCTTTCATAAAGCTAACTACAGTGCTCTCAGATTGTTTTTAAATTCTATACAATGGGATCAACTGATGATATTACCAACAACAAATTCTAAATGGAAGGCATATTCGAGGAAGCACCCTTGGAAGCTACTAGGCTTTTTGTCCTAACTAAGAAATACTGTTCAAGGTTTAGGCCTAAATGAATGGCAGATGAATTAATGAAACTTGTGCTAGAGAAGAAAAATACATGGAATAAATATAAATTATCAGATGACACAGAAGAAAATGGTAGTTATGAGCTAGTCTGTAATCAAATCACAAAGATGGTTATGCAAGTGAAGGCAGATTATGAGAAATCTTTGGCAAAGGATGAAAAGAAAAATAGCAAAGACTCAAAGACTTTATTTATGTAAACTCTAGAAGGAAGGGGATGAATCATATACGTCCACTTGATATCAGTGGTTCAATTGTTGATGAACCTGCTGAGGTAGATGACAAATTGAATGAGTATTTTGCATCTATATTCACATATGAAGAAGTCTGTAGAGAAGTGGAGGCAAGAAGCTTATCAATGTCTAGCAAGGAGCAAAATGATTTTGTAATAACTGAGGGCAAAGTGGAGGAGAAATTGTTGAAACTGAACATAAAAAAAGGATCTGGGGTGGATGGAATCTATCCAGTTAAATTAAAGGAGGCAGAAAAGGAAGTAAGTAAACCCTTATCCACAATTATGAGAGCATCCTTCAGCAATAGTTCAGCCACAACATGAGTTTGTTATGGGGAAATCTTGTCTGGCCTGTTTGACTGGATACTATGATGGGATCACAAAGGAACTGGATGCAAAAAATAATTTTGATATCATATACTTGGATTTCAGCAAAGATTTTCTTATTGTTGCATATGGAAGACTACTTACAAATTGGAGCAGTATGGCCTTAAAGGCAAGTTGCAACAACGGATGAAAGGGTGGTTGAGTGGGAGATAACAGAGTGGTAATGAATGGACACTGCTCTTCACGGACCAATGTTATCAGTGGATTCCCCCAAGGTTCGGTGTTGGGCCAAGTGTTGTTTTCTGTATTTATCAATGATATTGAAGTTATATGAGGGTTAATGTCTACGTTTGCAGACGTTATGAAAGTTGGCAGGGTTTTTAATGACAGTAATGATAGTATACTACTGCACAAGATCTAGGAAAGTTGAGCAGTTGGGGTGAGAGCTGGCAACTCAAGTTTAACCTTGACAAATGTAAAATAATGCATATGTGTATCAGTAAGGCTAGAGTAAGGTACCAACTGTGTGGTACTACACTCAGGGAAGTGGTGAATGTAAAAGACCCATGGGTAAATGTGTAGTCAGATATGAAGTTCTCTGAGCAGTGCAGATGGGCTGATAGAGCGGGCATGGATTCTTTTCAATGATATATAGGAATTTTTCTAGTAGAAATAAAGAAGTGATTATCCTCTTGTACATGGAAATGATCAGGCCACATCTCGGTACTGAATACAGATCTGGAGGCCTCGTTTTAGGAAGGAGGCAGAGCTGTTGGAACTACTACAGAGAAGGGCAGCAATAACGTACCAACTGTATGTTACTACACTCAGGGAAGTGGAGAATGAAAAAGACCTGGGGGTAATTGTGCAGTCCGATATGAAGTTCTCTGAGCAGTGCAGATGGGCTGCTAGAGCAATTCATGCAGTCTTGTCAATAATATATAGGAATTTTTCTAGAAGAGACAAGGAAGTGATTACCCGTTGTATACGGAAATGGTCAGGCCACGCCTTGAGTACTGCATACAGGTCTGGAGACCGCATTTTAGGAAGGATGCAGAGCTGCTGAAACTAGTACAGAGAAGTGCAATGAGATTGGTCAGTGGAACAAAGGGTTGCTCTTACCAAAAAAGACTTAAGTTCTGCAAACTGCAGCATCTAGAGACGAGGCAACTGAGGGGACATAATTTCAAATTGAGAAAAGAGAGCTGTAGAATAGATGTGTGGAAATTTATCTTTAGCTAGCGGTTGGTTTATAGTTGGAACAAACTTTCATCTGTTGTAGTGGGGGTCGAAAACTTAAATAAGTTTAAGTCAGATTGAGACAAGGATTTGGAGTGAATGGGAAGGTTTTTTTGTTTTGTCTGATGCAATATAAGCTTGCTTTCTTGCATAATATTGCCTCTATAATGCTAACACAAACTTTCTTTTTTTACACTTATTGTAAAAATGCATTTAATAAATATCAGTAGAATACACTACTTAATTAAAGTAGTGTATTCCACTGATGATAAGTTGTGAAATTTGACACTTGAAATTTGCGATATGGAAAATGTAAATAGCAATAAAAAGGAAAACAAGAATTCTATAAATTACATACCGCATAAGGCCACTTGTAACTGTCTCTAAAATAATATAAACATTTTCTAATAGCAACTCTTGTTCCAAGTCATCTTGGGCATCAAAAATCCTATTTATAGAAAATAGAGGTATTGGAAACGTAGGTTAATTAGTCGTCAACTGATGACTAATTAACCTACCTATAATAATAAATGACGAATTACTTACCTATAATAATACCTAACTATAATAATAAAAAAATTTAAAAAAATGTGTTCATTAATAAATTAATTAAATTTGAATAACACTAAACACATTTATCGTTACAATGAAATGAATTTTATTGTGTAAAATGCATTACATTAAGTAATTTAAACTCCCACACAACAAAATTTCTTAATAATTGGAAACATCTGCAGATTCCATACTGAATTCCATCTTAAGGCCATCAGAAATATTTGGCACCTGACACTACCTATACAGGGTTAAAGACTGCTTTCTACCAGCAGTTATATCTGTGCAGTATCGTCTATATTATTAAAAATATATACAGGAATACCTCACATAGCACGGTTTTGAACAGCGCGGGTTTCGCTATAGCGCAGTTTACAAATTGAAAAAAAAAAAAAAAAAAATTTAACTGCGTTAAGCACCAATACATTTGATATGTATATATGTATGTATTATAATGCCAGCACGTAGGCTAATGCGTTATGGATTCAAGGCCATTCTGACTGTTGTCGAAACTCCCATTATATACGGACTCTGCTAGCATTCATACATTAGTAAACACTAGATTCCGAGCAGTGAGGTCATTGATTGCGCGTAAGCTGTACAAATATTTTTCACTGTGTATTTTTATTAAAGATCATTTTTTAAAAACGTTACACCTTTATACACAAATATGAGTGGAAAAAAGAAATGTAATGCCACTGAGTGTTCTTCTAGATCCAAATATCGAACGAGGTATGAAAGTAAGGCAGGTGTTGTAAAATGACATTCGATGTTATAAAGAGATGTATGCAGATAAAAAGAAGAAAAAACTGTGCAAACTAAGCTGCTCAGTTATTTTTCAAAATAAAAATACAGTACATACTTCACTTATATTCTTTTGGTATGTACATACTGCAATAAAAACCATTTCTACTGTACTTCCTAGTATTTTTCATTTTTATCATTTTAGTTTCTTTTTTTGCAAGAACTTCGTGTGCATCAATTTATAGTAAACAATACGGTGCGGTATTTTTTTGGCACGAATTAACCGCGCTATGTGAGGTATTCCTGTATAT
This sequence comes from Mastigoproctus giganteus, assembly GCF_048544385.1. Classification (NCBI taxonomy): domain Eukaryota; kingdom Metazoa; phylum Arthropoda; class Arachnida; order Uropygi; family Thelyphonidae; genus Mastigoproctus; species Mastigoproctus giganteus. The sequence goes on from NC_143580.1 coordinate 143,916,755, forward strand.
GTGTATATATAGCATTCTACAGCTAGCAAGCATTCTCATTAATTTCTGTATGCCTCAGAAGAAGGGCAAAAGACAGTGGCAAAAACATCAGACAACTTCATCTATCTATGTAACTAATTAATCTCTATAATAAATTCACAATAATTTGATAATATATGCAGTTAATTTCAAATGTTTTCAGTTTTTCTTTCAGTTTTCAAAGAATCTGTTTTTCAGTCCAAAAATGTCTCACTGATAATACGGTATGAGCCAGCACAGAAATTCCTATTTTTACCCTCAGAAACTGCTTCACTGATAACAACAGTATCAGTGAAACAATTTCCAAAATAAAACAAAGATCCTTCATATAGCACTTCCTATCTACTCTCCCAATTTCTCTACATCTGATTTCATTTTATTCTCATAAGTATCAGTATTGCTGAGAGGAACACATTTTGGGTCTTTGAAGCTAGTCCAGTAGTGTCCATTAAAGTCCTTTGAAGCTAGTCCCCATTAAAGGTCAATTTTTTATCTAAGATTAAGCCAAGAAATCGGATAGTAGGCACAGCAGGCATGTTCTAGTTACCCAGCTTCAGAATTGGGTCAGAATGGAGATTATGTCTTCTACAGAAATGCGACAGATTTTTCAGGTGATATGCGGAAACCGTTATCTACAGCCCATATCACAATCCTGTTAAGAGCACCTTGAATGATTGAGTTGTCTCTCAATCATTCTCATGTTTTGGGAGTGACAAAATATACTAAAGTCATCTGTATATAGAGTAGTAAACAGAGTGGGTGGAATGATCTTTGATACAGAGTTGATTTTTATAACGAATAGCATGGCACTTAAAACTTAACCCTGTGGAACACCTTCTTGGATGAAGTTACGAGAGAGAGAGAGAGAGAGAGAGAGAGAGAGAGAGAGAGAGAGAGAGAGAGAGAGGATTAAATGCACACCTGGAACGACCACTGTTTCAGGAAGTTCTGTATGAACTGCGGCATAATTTCCCCTGAAACCTAAAGTGTAGAGATCACAAAGAATTCCATATCCCCAAGCTGTATCAAAAGCTTTCTCGATGTCTAAATAAACTGTAGTCAGATATTCCTTCCTTACGAAAGCATTGCGAATGTGGTTTTCCATTCAAGTCAAGAGATCTAAAGTTGATCTACCTGTATGAAATCCACACTGCAGACTGATAAGGTTATATTTATTCAGCAACCAGGTGAGATGAGAGTTTACCATTATTTTGCCCATACAGCTGGAGAGGACAATAGGCTGGTAATGATGTGGATTCATAGAGTCTTTGCCAGGTTTTAATAATGCTATGACATATGCACGTCTCCAGGTATTGGGGAAAGCATTATCTGAGCAAAGCAACTCTTCGCTCAGCTCTGTTAACATGGAATAGTGAACTCCACATCAGGTCCAGCAGCACTAGGTCTTGTGCCATTAAGAGCAAGCCTTATTTCAATTATGGCAAAGGGACAGTTGTATGACTGATAGTGGTTAGTATCAAAATTTAACTTCTGTTTTTTAGCAAGGGACATTAATTTCTGGAATTCCGGTGAGTATGAGGATACGGCAGAGGTTTGAGAAAAAGACTCTCCGAGAGTGTTAGCTATGTCCTGAGACAGTGAAACGTCATTACCATTTACATTCAGTATTGACAGATGTGAAGGAGGATATTTGTTATACGTTCTAGTAATCGTGGAAGCAAAACGTTTCCATGATTCTCTTTTGCTTGACCACTGAATGTGCCTAGCATTGGCTCTGGATTTTTTAAACTGGACCATATTACCAGTGGTAGGATTCTTGCAAAAGTTATTCCAGGCTTTATTTTTCCCTCGTTTGGCTTGGTTGCATTCGTTGTTCCTCCAGAGTTTTGGCGTTATTCGCTGATTTATGGAAACTCTTGGTATTGCTGCTTCTGTGGCCTGCAGTGTTTGGTTTGTTCTGTAATCAACAGCATCATTTATTGACACATTTGAAACAAATGTTTTTTTTTTAAGATTGCTAGTTGCCTATATTTTTCCCAATCAGCTTTTGAAAAGTTCCATTTGGCTGTCTGAATATGGCAGGGTGGTAAATTTGCTTCTATGTGACAGACTATTGGGTAGTGGTCACTACCCAGTAAACTATCATGAACATACCATTCAAACTAGTGGCGTAGCTACCACGTAGGCAGGCAAGGCAATTGCATCTGGGCACAGGCCCTTAATGGGGCCCGGCGTCTTTGGCTGTCTCCTGTTTTTGCAATTTTCATTAATTAAGTAGGGACTTGAACATGTTCTTTGCCTCTGTGCCCAAAAAAGGGTAGCTACGCTAGTGATTCAAATGGTGAAAAAAGGGCTGGCGAGCATATGCAGAGGTAAATTGCTCAGCTTGACCCAGAAGGCAGAGGAAAATAAGTGGGGAGTCCAGTATCCAGTAGTGTCAGATTTAATTTATCAAGAAACTTTTCTAATATTTTTCCCTGTTCATCATATAACTTATCACCCCACAAATGATTATATGCATTAAAATCCGTCATGATGAAAAGGGGGGGGGGCTGAGATACAAGGGTTTGAAGATCACAGTACGAGATCTCTTGGTTAGGGGGAAGATACAGAGAGAGACAACGGTAAGAGCAAAATGAAAGGATATTCGAGCGGCTACTGCTTCAAGATTTGTTTGTAGCATTAATGGTCAGGACGGGATATTGGAGCTGACTACAATTGCAACCCCTACATGAGCTGAATTGGTTACAAGAGAAAGTCGATCTTTTCTATAGGTACGGTGATATTTCAGTGAGGTAGTAACGGAAGCGGTTAAATTAGTTTCTTGAAGGCAAAAGGCAAGTGGGTTATGTTTAAGAAGGAGATCCCAAATGTCATTAAAGTTACTGCGACATCCTCTACAATTCCATTGAAGGAAACTGGGCATTATTTGGATGTAGTAGTAGTAGCATGTGATGCAAGAAAGCAAGTGTATCAGCTTATGCAGGTTTAGGCCTAAATGGTTATCTAATGAACTAATGAAACTCGTAACAGAGAAGTACAATGCATGGGATGCATATAAATTATCAAGCGACTCAGAAGTCGCCTATGGCAGATATAAACTAGTCTGTAATCAGGTCACAAAGGAGGTTAGGCAGGTGAAGGCAGATTACGAGAAATCCTTTGCAAAAGATGCTAAGAAAAACAACAACGATTTCTTTACTTATATAAACTCTAAAAGGAAGGGGATGAATCTGATTGGCCCACTTGACATCGATGGTTCAACTGCTGATGATCTTAGTTGCATTCAACATCAGTTGAATGCAACTAAGCAAACCCTTAGCCATAATTATGAGAGCATCCTTGGATTCAGGGGAGGTTCCCACGGACTGGAGATGTGGAAAGGTATCCCCAATTCACAAAGGGGGATCAAAGGGTGACACGAGTAATTACACACCAGTTAGTTTAACTTCTGTTCCATTTAAAATAATGGAGTCACTGGTTAAAGATGCATTGAAGGATTAAATAGACAAGACTGCAGCAATAATTCAGACACAGCATGGGTTTGTTAAGGGAAAGTCTTGTCTGACAAATTTGATAGGATATTATGATGTGATTACAAAGGAACTGGATGCAAAAAATAATTTTGATATCATATATTTGGATTTCAGGAAAGCTTTTCACACTATTACGCATGGACGACTATTCTACAAATTGGAGCAGAATGGTATTAAGGGTAAGTTGCTACAATGGATAAAAGGATGGTTAAGTGGGAGAAGACAGAAGGTGGTAATCAATGGGTGCTGCTCTTCGTGAACTAATGTTATTAGTGGAGTCCCACAGGGTTCGGTGTTAGGTCCACTGTTGTTTTGTATATTTATCAATGATATTGATAAAGGTATATCAGGCTTAATGTCGAAGTTTGCAGATGACACAAAGGCTGGCAGGGTTGTTAATGACAGTAATGGCAGTGTGCTATTGCAACAGGATCTAGATAATTTGGGCAGATGGGCTAAGAAGTAACAACTGAAGTTTAACCTTGACAAATGCAAAGTACTGCATATGGGTAGAAGTAACCCCAGAGAAACATACCAACTGTGTGGTACTACACTTAAGGTGGTAGAAAATGAAAAAGACCTGGGAGTAATTGTGCAGTCAGATATGAAGTTTTCTGAGCAATGCAGACAGGCTGCCAGGGCAGGTCATGGGGTTTTGTCAATGATATATAGGAATTTTGCTAGCAGGTAGAAGGAGGTGATTGTCCCTCTGTATAAGGCAATGGTCAGGCCACGCCTTGAGTACAGGTCTGGAGGCCTCATTTTAGGAAGGATGTAGATTCAATTGAGCCTGTACAGAGAAGGGCAACAAGATTGGTGAAGGGGAATGAAGGGATCCTCTTACCAAGAGAAGCTTAAGTTCTGCAAAACTGCAGTGGCTGGAGACTAGGCACCTGCGTGGTGATCTGATTAAGGTATATAAGGCCTTGAATGGGTTGAGCACGCTGAATTCTGATAGGATCCTTCCACTTGTTCGGATTACGAACCTAAGGGTGCATAAATTCTAATTAAGAAAAGACAAATGTAGAACAGATGTGCGGAAATTTGCCTTTAACCAGTTTGTGGTTAATTGCTGGAACAAACTTCCATCTGTCGCTGTGGAAGTTGATAGGTTGAATAAATTTAAGGAGGAACTGGACAGGCATTTGGAGGGAATGGTGTGATTTTTTTTTTTTTTTTTTTTCCCGGCTGATGCTGCATTAGCTCCTACACTTGCTTTCTTGCATCACATGCCACTACTACTACTGCAGCATCAGCCAAAAAAAAAAAAAAAAAAAAAAATCACACCATTCCCTCCAAATGCCTGTCCAGTTCCTCCTTAAATATATTTAACCTACCAAATTCCACAATGACAGATGGAAGTTTGTTTCAGCAATTAACCACCCACTGGCTTAAGGCAAATTTCTGCACATCTATTCTACATCTGTCTTTTCTTAATTTGAATTTATGCCCCCATAGGTTCGTAATCTGAACAAGTGGAAGGATCCCATGAGAATTCAGCATGCTCAACTCATTCAAGGCCTTATACACCTCAATCAGATCACTTCACATGTGTCTAGTCTCCAGCCACTGCAGTTTCCAGAACTTAAGCCTCTCTTGGTAAGACGATCCCTTCATTCCCCTTACCAATCTTGTTGCCCTTCCCTGTACACGCTCAAGCAAATCTACATACTTCCTAAAATGAGACCTCCAGACCGGCATGCAGTACTCAAGGCATGGCCTGACCATTGCCTTATACAGAGGGACACTCACCTCATTTTCCCTCCTTTTCCCTGCATTCCTATATATCATTGACAAAACCCCATGACCTGCCCTGGCAGCCTGTCTTCATTGCTCAGAAAACTTCATATATGCCTGCACAATTACTCCCAGGTCTTTTTCATTTTCTACCACCTTAAGTGTAGTACCACACAGTTGGTACGTTTCTCTGGGGTTACTTCTACCCATATGAAGTACTTTGCATTTGTTAAGTTTAAACTTCAGTTGCCATTTCTTAGCCCATCTGCCCCAATTTTCTAGATCCTGTTGCAGTAGCACACTGCCATTGCTGTCTTTAACAACCCTGCCAACCGTTGTATCATCTGCAAACTTCGACACTAAGCCTGATATACCTTCATCAATATCATTGATAAATATACAAAACAACAGTGGACCCAACACCAAACACTGTGGGACTCCACTAATAACATTAGCCCAAGGAGAGCAGCACCTATTCATTACCACCCACTGTCTTCTCCCACTCAACCATCCTTTTATCCATTGTAGCAACTTACCCCTAATAACATTCTGCTCCAATTTGTACAGCAGTCTTCCATGCACAACAGTGTCAAAAGCTTTCCTGAAATCCAAATATATGATATCAAAATTATTTTTTGCACCAGTTCCTTTGTAACCACATCATAATATCCTATCAAATTTGTCACACAAGACTTTTCCTTAAACCCATGCGGTGTCTGAATTATTGCTGCAGTCTTGTCTAGATGAACCTGCAATGCATCTTTCACCAGCGACTCCATTATTTTACCCGGAACAGAAGTTAAACTAACTGGTCTGTAATTACTCATGTCACCCTTTGATCCCCCTTTTGTGAATTGGGGATACATTTTCACATTTCCAGTCCGTGGGAACCTCCCCTGAGTCCAAGGATGCTCTTATAATTATGGCTAAGGGTTTGCTTAGTTGCTTTGCCGTCTCCTTTAATATAACTGGATAGATCCCATCCACACCAGGTGCCTTTCTTATGTTTAACTTCAACAATTTCTGCTCCACTTTGCTCTCAGTTATTATAAAATCATTAAGCACCCTGCTGCAATTTGATAACCATCTGCCATTTTCAAACCTTAATAACTCCTCATGTGTGAATGTAGAAGAAAAATATTCATTCAGTTTGTTTGCTAACTGACCAGGATCATCAAGTGGACCAATCAGATTCATCCCCTTCCTTTTAGAGTTTATATAAGTAAAGAAATCCGTGCTGTTTTTCTTAGCAGCTTTTGCCAAAGATTTCTCGTAATCTGCCTTCGCCTGCCTAACCTCTTTTGTGACCTGATTACAGACTAGCTTATATCTGCCATAGGCTTCTGTGTCGCTTGATAATTTATATGCATCACATGCATTTTTCTTCTCTGTCACGAGTCTCATTAGTTCATTTGATAACCATTTTTTTTTTGGTTTTTTTTTTTTTTTTTTTTTATGTAAACCCCAAACACGAGAGGTATTAGAACCTATACTACTTAGTACCGTGCTTGGGTGGATGATGAAAAGACGAAAGAAGTTATTTGTTGACATTGGACTTGAACTTCTGTAGACTGTAATTTTCAGGAAATATGTATAAATGAAGGTTGTTCCAGAAAACGGCAGTTGAATGAATAAACGAGGAAGATGAAATGTTGATTCTGTGATTTTGAAGTTGGACAGTAAATGGATGTTGGCTGGTGGCAGCATGTGTTCGGACTGTTTTGAAAGAGAGAGCAGGAATTATAGAAGCCAATTCAGAAGAACAGTGCCCATGGAAGTATCTGTAGAAGAGGCATGCAGCAGAAACAGTACATCTATGAGACAGCAAGTGGAGAGACTCTGTTAGAGATGAGTCATTAATTAACCTAACTGCCCTCTTCTGAATGGAATCAAGAAGCCTGAGAGAGGTTTGGGGGCACCACCACAGATGCGGGAACAATATTCCAGGGCAGGGCGGATTTGCAATTTATACAGAGTGAGCAGATGTTTGGAAGAAAAGTAACGCCCAGAGCGAAAGAGAAACTAAGTTTTTTAGATGCAGAGGAAGCAATATTTGTAATGTGCTTGTGCCAAGAGAGATTAGAAGTCAGGGTAATCCCCAAAAGAGATATGTCATTTTGCCTAGAAATCGGAGTGTCACTAAAGATAAGCATAGGAGCAGAAAATCCTTTTTGCGAGATATAAGACAAGGCTGAGTTTTAGAAGGCTTGAAATCAACTAAGTTGGTCTTTGCCCCACTGGAGAATTACCAAAAGATCGGCGTTTAAGGAATTGGTAACAGATTTTCGAGAAATTGAAGCTCATTGAGCAGGACAAGGTTTCTCACTATAAAAAGTGGAATGCAATGTGCTATCATCGGCAAAACTATGGATAGGATTTCCTGTCAATGGAAGAAGGTCATTAATATACAAGAGGAAAAGAGTGGGGGAAAGAACTGAACCTTAGGGGACACCGGAGATTAGTGGAGAAGTTAGAAGGCAGAGAGCCATCTACCATCATCCTCAGTGAGCGATCAGAGAGAAAACTGGATAACCAATTACTAAAAACAGTTGGCAAACCATAAGATGGAAGCTGTTTAGAAGACCTTCATGCCAAACACGATCGAAAGCTTTTGAGATGTCAAGAGCAACTACTTGTGTTTCACCGAACCTTTCCATTGAATTAATCAATAAATGGGTAACATAAGCCCGAATATCACCAGTGGATCGACACTGACGGAATCCATACTGGCGATCGTTCATCAGATGGAAGGTTTCTAGTTGGTTCAAGAATTGGCGCTTAATTGATTTCTCCATTACTTTAGAAAGTTTAGAAGTAATTGCAATGGGACGATACTTGGATGGGAGGGATTTGTCACCCTTTTTAGGAACTGGCTGGATATGAGCAAGTTTCCAAGCAGAAGGAAAAACACCTTTGAAATGCCTCCTGTGGAGGCATTGAATGGAGCGTGTTGGGAATGGTGGGAGGTGTTTTACCAAGATCATTAATACATGAGTTGGAAGAAAAATGGGATGCTAGCAGGTCAGCTTTATCCTTGGCTGAGGTGACAACAGAACCATCTGGTTTGGACAGAGGTGGCAGCAGAGATGGGCAAAAGTTGCGACCAATAGCTTTGTAAAGAGACCAGAATGTTCGGCTACCATTAGGGCAAGAAGCAAGTTTTCTACTCTTACCCTGTTCAAACTCTAGTTTGGACTGATTAATAACTGCTTTACAATTGTTGCGACCTTTGGTGTAGGCAGAAAATAAAACTGGAGAATCAGAAACAAGCCAATTACGATATGCACATTCTTCTCTTGAACAGCCTTAGCACATTTATTGGAAAACCAAGGTTTAGATAAAGGATGAGATTTTAAAGTGGAGTGTGCGATAAAGGATTCCATTCCTGCAAAAATAATTTCACTGACACCATCTGAGCAAACGTTGACATCAGAAGTTTTGGAACAGTAATCCGACCAAGGAAAAGAAGAAAAGAAGTCTTGCGGGTCACCCCATTTTGCATTCTTGTAATGCCAAACAACACGAGGTTGGGAATAGCCATGAGATAAAGGTTCCATTGGAGAAGAGACAATCACCAAGTTGTAATCTGAAGTGCCTAAAGGACCTCTCACTTCGACCGTGTACTTAGAGGAGTTGTTTGTGAAAAAAGATCAAGCGTATTGGCTGTATGATTAAGATTGTCTGGTATTCTTGTAGGTAAATGAACAATCTGTGCAAGGTCATTAGTAATTGCAAAAGCCTCGGCATCTCGACCAGCTGGGTCGGTATGACTAGAAAACGGAAGCCAGCTGAACATTAAAATCACCAAGGAAAATTACCTCACTGTTAGGAAAGATGAACTGCAGAAAGTCAATTTGCAAAGACAGGAAATCAAAGGGCTCCAAGTGACTAGTGGAATTGGGAGAACGGTAGAGACAACAGATGAATTTGGCACAATGAGGTAGAGAGATTTTAAGCCAAAGAAGATCAACGAGAGGAGATTCCCAATTGCCAAGTCTCTGACAGGGAGTATCAGAACGGACACATGCACAAGTACCACCTCTGAGGTGAAAGGAATCATACAGCGAATAATTTGGGCATCTGAGATGAGCAGTAGTTGAATCAACTGATAACTGAGATTCTGTCAGAAAAAGTACACGGGGATCGGCAGATTGCAAGTAGAAATGGACATCGTTGAGATCACGTATATTTGTGAAATGAATTAGGAAGTGCTTGGGAGGTTTAGATCTTTTCACAGATAAGCTTGCTCTATTAGTTTGACAATTCATGGTGTATTCAATAGTAAGGAAAAGTGGTGGGACATGCTGTATGAAGTAATGAAATTTTTGGATATGGTGTACATATGGTAAGAATATACCCAGATCCTTGACATAACGTGGCCTCGATAATGCTCGCTGCATACACACTACTCGGACTCCCTCCAGTCACTATCTGGCAGAGTAGAGGTAGCAAGATTATACACTAGCTGTTCTGGAAGCCTCCTACAGAGTTACCAATAGGTTCGGTCCAGTGTACTAACTATCAGCAGGCCTGCTAACACCGTTTTAGAGCTGTACCCTCGAAATGTAAGGAATATTGGATCTTGCCACGATGTTTATCATAACCTCAAAATCATCAATCATACTGCATAATGGAAAAGATAAGGAAGGGTTGACAGGAACTTAGCTCTAGAGACAAAACATCAGTTCCATCACTTCAAGTTTCGAATAAGCAAAGTGGTGGTATTGCACCGGTTGATGAGAGTCATCTAGCACCTAGTACTGCCTGGTAACATAAAGGGGTGGCATTCCTGCATGTGATGTGGGTGCCACACCTCAACCCCTGCTTACGTTGGTTCACACCTGGGTGGTCACCCACCATGTACTTGTGCATGGAGGTTATACCCAGGATTACTAACAGTCCCACCATAGTGAAGGTGCAAGCAGAGGATTTGTCTGTCACAGACCGTCTGGACTTTGCTGAAATTGGGTCCACTTGACTTGAGTGTCACCAAAATATTAGTTCCATCAGCCTTTTAGACTCCCAGGTAGCAAGTACACATGTCTGGCATATCTGAGAGAATGTCTGTGACAACATCAAGGACCAACATTTAGGCCTAAACCTTGACAATATTTCTTAATAGGTATGAAACTTTTAGTAGCTTCCACAATTAATTTTTTGAATGCTTCCAACTTAAAATTTACTGTTGGTAACATCGTTAGTTGATCCCACTGCACAGAATTTAAAAACTGTCTGAGACCACTGTACTCACCTTTATGGAAACAAAAACCCTTCCCTTTATCTCTGAGGGTAATTATATCTCTAAGTAAATCCCACATCAGTACACTGTGATCACTGCCATCTAGTGGTTCCTTTATCTGCAAATTCTTAATACATGAATGATCACTGCTGATGTAGTGGGGTCCTCAGTTTCTGTCCGAGGAGCTGCTGGCTTACAGTGAACAGATTTTCTTTTTGGAAAGTACGGTCTTCCTGTCTCCATCTGGGAAGAGGTCGACAACTGGTTCTCTTGATTATTGTTTCCTTCCATTTCTATTGAGTCAGTTTTAGTAGAATCATCACTTTTTGAGTATGGTTGGTTATTATTAGACTGTGGAACAGTGATTGGTGTATTAACAGCCCTGATGGTTTGCTAGATAAGGGAACAGAGACCAAAACTGACCGAGCCCAGTCTGACATTGATGTGTTTGGGGGAAATGTAACTTTAGTATGAGTACCAGTCATTGATACTCTTTGCACAGTACTGCTTACTGCAGTTGGCTTTTGAACTACTTGAGAGAAAGTGGGTCGAGTGTTGAATTGAGCCTGTACCAACTTTTTGGCTTGTTGGTAAGTGACATTTTGTCCGGCATTGACCCCTTTATATTTTTATTTCTTTTTTCCAAAGAGGACAATCTCTGGAATAGGTAGTATGTGTGCCATTACAATTTGAGCACTTGTGCTGTTCTGATTTCAATTCTGGGTGAATGTGCTTGTGTGAACCGCAATTAGCGCAAGTGGCGAAACCTCTACACACATTTTGGGAATGCCCAAATTTTTGGCATTTAAAACAGCATGTTGGGTCAGGAACATACAGTTTTATTTGACAATTGAGATACCTGCCTTGATGGATGTTGGAGGTTTCGGGCTATCAAACGTTAATATTATGTTCCGATTCAGAACTAGAGCATTGTCTCGTTTGGTATATATGCACTTCACATGCACAATTCTGTGGTCTTGTAATTCATTTTTCAGCTCTTCTTCTGAGAGGTTTATGAGTCCTCAGTTATCACACACCTGGAGGTGTTTAGAGTAATATTAGGGGAAACAGCTATGGATAATCCTCCAAAGGATGTTAGTTTTTGGAGTCGTTGTGATTGACATTCGTGTGAGACTTCAACAAGCAGGTCACCAGATCTAAGACGCCGGGTTGTTTTTGGCGATCCTATTAGATTTTCCTAGGTGTTTCTGTATTTTAAACGGTGAGAGACTACCTAGAGTCTGTTCCTGAGTAGAGCGAAATACAAGATGCCTTGGAGCTCTTCTCTTAATAGTATTAGTTTTTTGTCTTTTTGGCACTGCATGAGTTAGTCTTCTAACTCACGAGTAGCCATGTTAGGATCCTTAGGTCCTGTAGGGGAGATCATTTTGCTCCTTTTCGCCCTGGAAAGATAACTTTTCTTTCCAGGTTACTGGCCCTGCCATGGGGAGGCAGGAGCAGTGCCATAAGGATAACCATCAAAAACTGAGTTAGTTCATTTAGTACTATTAAAGAAACAGAAAGGTGAGTTTCCTCTCTGGAACTCTGCTAGTTCTTGTAGTGCAGAAGTTATGTAATACAACTAAATAATGTAAAAACTATTTAAAACCAAAAGAAAACTATTCGCTTTGTACATGCAGTATAGAGCTCACTTGGAATCGCTTGGTTACCCTAATAATCACTTGGCACCCGGGGCCAAAAAAGGAAGTACCAAAATGCTTCTGACTGCAGTAGAGAGAAGCATAGCTTCAGCAAGTATTTTGACTTTCGTAAAAGTCTACAGTGGCCTCAGACAGTTTTCAAAATGCTGTGGGACCAACTGATGAAATTGCTAACAGCAAATTCTAAATGAGAAACATTGCAGGATATCACTGTAGAAGCTAATTGGCTTTTTATATCAGCTAGAGATGCTGTTCAAGGCTTAAACCTAAATGGAGGTCAGATGTACTGATAGCATTAGTTGCAGAGAATAAGAATAGGACTCACATAAACTCAGATTATGTGCAAACAAATTGCAATCAAAGTCACAAGGGCAGTTATGAAAAGTCTCTGGCAATGAACACCTGGCCGATTGTTGTTTTCTATATTTGTTAATGAAATTGAAGAAGATATATCAGCCTTAAGGTCTAACTTTGTAGATGACAAGAAGGTTAGCAGGCTGGTTAATGACAGTAACCAAGGTATGCTACTGCAAAACAAGATCAAGAACAATTAGACAGTTGAAGTTTAACATTGACAAATGCAAGGTACTGCATATGGGGTAGTAACCCCAGATTAACATACCAATTGTGTTGAACTGTAGCTCAGGGTACTGGAAAAGAAATAATATCTGGGCAGTCAGATATCAATATTTCTGAGCAGTTCAGATGGTCTGCACTACTGAGAGAGCAAAGACTTCAGTTCTGCAAATCACACAGTCTGAAGACTAGGTACCTGTGAGGAGATCTGATTGCGGTGTTTAAGACTTTGAATAGATTAAGTAAGCTCAATGCTGATAGCATTCTTCTTCTTGCTCAGACTACACACACGCGGGGACAAAAATTACAACTTATACTTCGTCATTGATGTAACCAAGAAGAAGGACTCCAACACCATTTGAGCTTACCCAATCCATTTAAAACTGTAAACACCTCAATCGATTAGAAGATGTCTACACTCTGGGTGCTGCAGTTTGCAGAACTACAGCTTTTCCTGACAGCTCTAATTCTTCAAGAATACACTTTTGTTCCCCTCACATATCTCATTACTCTTCTCTGCACCCATTCCAGCAGATCCTCATCCTTTTAAAATGAAGCCTCCAGGACTGTATGGAGTAAGCATGTATCTTAACCACTGCCTTATACAAGGGATAATCAGCCCCTTATCCCTGCCAGCAAAATCCTTGTATATAGTCAATAAAACTCAATGAGCTGTCCTGATAGCCTGTCTACACTGCTCAGAACACTTCATATCTGACTGCGCAATAATCCACAGGACTTTCTCATTCTCTGCTACCCTGAGCATGATATCACACAGTATTTAAGTTAATCAGGGAATAATGCCATGTATGTGTAGTACCTTGCATTTGTCAACGATAAACTTCAATTCCCACTTCTCAGCCAATCTGCCTAATTTTCTAGATCTTGTTGCAGTAAAACACTTCAATACCCTGATCGATGTCATTACCAACCCCGTCAACCTTTGTTTCACCTGCAACCTTAGAAATCAAATATGATAAGCTTTCGTCAATATCAATAATAAACACAGAAAACAACAATGGACCAGCAGTGAACTCTGTAGAACTCCACTTAACAACATTTGTCCATGAAGAACTGGGTCAATTGTATATCAGTCTTTTATGTGCAACAGTATCTAAAGCTTTACTGAAATCCAAGTATTTTCTGCATCCAGTTTGTCAGCTACTGCATAGTGGTATCCAATCAGATTGGTCAGAGAAGATCATTCCATTTAAACCATTCTGACTGCAGTATAATGCATTTCTGCCTAAATGGTTATGCATTGCTTCTTTAATCAGCTACTTCATTATTTTCCATGGAAATAGAAGTCATACTAACAGGTCTGTAATTACACAAATCACCCTTTGTTCTCCTTTGTGGATTGGGGATACATTTGCAGATTCAAAGTTCATAGGGACTTCCCCTGTACACAAGAATGCTGCAGTAATTCCCCTAGTTTCTTTTTTTTTATATTTAGCTTCAACAATTTTGCTTGCACTTATCTCTTAGTTATCACAAAATTAATCAGCTCCCCCGAGAGCATTTATTATGCTTCTAGCATCCCACATCTCTAAATAATTCTTTGAATGTGAATGAAGATGCAAAATAGCTATTCGGTTTGAGCAGAACCTGAACGGGATCATCAATAATTAAACCATTCATATCCAGTAGATTCAATATGATTCATGCCTTATCTTCTAGTGTTTATGAAAGTAAAGAAGTATTTGTTGCATTTCTTTGCCAGAGACTGCTCATAATCTGTGTGAACTTGCCTAACCTCTCTTGTGACTTGATTGAAGACTAGTTTACATATACTGTAGGCTTCTGTAATCACCTGATATTCATCCCATGCATTTTTATTCTCCCACAAGTCTCATCAGTACATCTGACATCCATTTAGGTCTAAGCCTTGAACAGTATTTTTTAGATGTAAAATGCCTAATAGCTTCTACAATAGCTGTCCTGTATGCTTCCCATTTAGAATTTGCTTTTGCAAATTTCATCCGTTGATCCCATTGAACAGAATTTAAATCTGCATCCTTTATGAACAGTTTCATAAAATAGGCCGATCTCCCTGTTTTGTGATACTGTTCAAATTAAAAATGAAATTAGCAATTTTAGGTGAACTTCTGGATGACAATCTAAAGGGAGCATAAGCAAAGCCTGTTACTGCCAATGGAGGGAATGAAGCTTACAGACATAAAATGAAAAAAATTCAGAATGAAGACTATCATCTACTATCACATTAGTTTTCCTGTGGTGAAGTAAAAAAACTACACTATTACTAATTTGCTGCAGATTATGAGTTTGTAATCTTTAATGTTTATAATTTATGACACCATGAAGTTTATCATGTTTATAGCTTATGACACCATGAAGTTTATCATATTTATAATTTATGACACCCTGAAGTTTATCATGTGACACAAACTGTTATCAAATGAAAAAGATCAATATCTCTCTATACATTAAAGTTTTCCTCCTAGTGATATTTATTCGATCAAATGAGCGAAGAGGGCAGGGCAATTACATCACTACAAATGCACAAGTAAATAATTACATAGGTCATTTCCTGATTTGATTTCGATCAGTGCGTTATAATGTTAGTATAATGTTATTAGTATACAAATAATGACAATATACAATACAAAAATATACAAATATTTACAAAAAATTAAATATTTACAAAATACTAAAATGTTTCAAAATACTAGGCTATTTACAATCATACCTCTACTTTTTCGTTAAATGGAATGAACACAAATATGCTAATGGGCACAATCAGACACTTGCTGTTGACAATGTAGAGCTCCTACGTAAGAATGCCAATGTTCGTCACATCAAGACAACTGCCTCCGTAATGTTCACCAACCTCATGCATGTGCTTCACTGACTAATACATGACCACACCTGGCATCATCTGATGTTCCATTGTAACATTTATTGTATATTTGTAAATAGTTTAGTATTTTAAATATTTGTATAGTTTGTAAATATTTTAGCTAAATATTTTAGTCCTGCTCTTTTGGATGCAACAATATTCCTCATGCATTATAAAACCCAAAGCAAAAGGCCTTTTCCCACGTTTCCTATGTAAACCCAGGTAAATAATTACATAGTGATATTTATTCAATCTTGAGAATGCTGTGTACTGTAGGCAATGGGAGAAGAGAGATGCAGGTCACATGGCACAAGTTGGCGGGGCAATTTTTTCACTGCAAATGCATAGGTAAATAATTACACATAGGTCATTTCCTGATTAAATATGGATCAATGCATTCTGACAGGTGTGTGTCTTTTACATAGAAAAGATCTGACGTACTCTGTCATACCTTTACAGTTTACGTATAAAAGCAGGCCCGGGGATTAGCAAGCAGGTGCAAAGCCCCCTAGTTAAAATTAAAATGTAAGTACCTAAAAAACAAATTCTAAATGTTTTAAATAAAAAAAAATTAATGCATGTATTTCTAATTGAAATATAGCAATTGCAGAGAGAGAGATAATGCTTATATCAATACTGCACTTTCCACACAAAGCAGTTATTTTACAATTGCCTATTTAATTATTTTAATTCTAGAAAAATTACCTGGGGAATGAATGGCTGATTTTCATAGTAAGTGTAGCTAAACTTTCACCAAGACCATTCTGTAACAAAGTTGTTTCCAAAGAGAGCTAGTTCAAATTAAACAAAGAAATGTTAAGTTTAGGTTAAGTTAAGTTAAGTTAAACAAAGAAATGTTAAGTAACATTAACAAAAAAATGTTAATGTTAAGGTTCCATTATAAAAGTATTCAATGCATGAATTTGTAAAGAAACATTTTTTCTTTTTTTTTTTTTAAATATCAATGTACAGTTCTTTAAATTTATGGTAAAAACACAGTATATTATACTTTAAGGTCATTCCGAAGAAACATTTATTTTAAGTAAATGTATGGTAAAACCTTAAATCAGAGCCATATACAGGGTATTTCAAAAGTGACGGTCAATAATTTAAAGGTGAACTGTACGGACTACAATTTGCAAAAAAAAGCCTAGCAAACATGGGTCCTTAAGTGAATCGTTTTGAGATATTGCACATTGCTAGGTTGGGATCCATCACTTCTATCACTAACTTGTTTGTTTAGGTTAGGTTATGCTCATTCTCTCCCTTTTCTCTTCCTCTTTCTCAATGCTCTAAGACGTAGCAGGCATACTAGTGCTTGTCAAAGGATAGTCAACATGGAAAGAAGTTACAGCAACAAATTCTCATTCCCAGGAATAATTTTCATCTCACAATATATTTATGGAACATTTAGGAAACACAAGTTTAGCGGGAGCCAAAGAACTGTTTGTTTATATTTTATTATATATGACGCACTTGCATTAGGAGCATCTTTATTTCCAACACATGTAAAGCCGAAATTCAAATAACTGTCATCATACTTTCTTTTGGTCTTTTATAAGTTGGTTCCTGTTTTTTCATTTCATATTTTTGGGGAACAAATGGCTGCGATTGTTCATCCTCACTTTGAAGTGTGACAATATTGTGTTAATTTTCATTGAACACAGTTGCAATACTAGAAGTACTTGCTTCTTGTTTTATAGTTCAATTTTTCATTCAAAATCATAGTCATTTCTTTTAATAATAATATTTTGAAATGCTGATAATTATCAAAAAAAATTTATACAAGGAAGTGAGTTTAGTTATGATATCAGTTAGCTTCCCCCTCTTCAATCTGAGTACTCTTGGCTAAATCGCATATGAATGGCATATTAGATCACTATATTGCTACTTGTTCATAGATGTCATTACCTCTATGCATACTTCTTTAAGAAAAGCTTGCCAAAATAAAGTGCTCTGTAGTCAATTTGATTATTAGTCTATGACAGTATACAGGCAGTTCTCGCTTTACGAGTTTTTTTCCTGCAAGTATCAAGAAAATCAAAAATATGAACATTAATTGCAAAAAATTAATGTTAAACATTCATAAATACCACATTCCAAATCATGTGCGTAGTTATACAATACAGTGTACTCCGCTTTATGATATTAATCAGTTTCACAGACACCATTGTATCGTTCAAATACCGTAATGTGAACCGAATAACACATTGTGTTTTTGGTAATTCGTTTCAAGATCTCAGGAGTTGAAATTTTCGCTGTATAACTAAGCTATTTATCTCTCTAAAATGTCATTTTTAAGGACACAGGCGTGACCTTAAGGCCATATAAAAGGTCGCGAGTGCGGTTTGTAAATTGTATTAGTTTCCAATTCAAATGACTTTCATCGTTATCATATGTTCCATTATAAGAATCAATTTTAAATGCCTTTGTGATATTTTTCTAAAGCACATTTGTGGGTATTGCGACCATAAAACAATAAAAAAAAAAATTGCACTTTCCGGTTTATTGGGCTTTTCTGTTACTGCAAGCAATTATAAACAGTTGGTAAACTCGATCTTTTTGAATGTGCGAAAATACCGATAGCTGGAATTGTGTGGTTTTTTTATGGTTATTATGGTGAAATATATTTCCCCTTTACAGAAATCTTCAATAGTATAAAAAACATAAGATTTCAGAATCTTCTCTTCATTGCTTTTTTTTTTTTAAGCTTCGTAAACATGCTACTCCAGGCGAATCATGTTCGTTGCCATTTGTGTGTGTGCCGTTAAAAAATGTTAATGCATGTAATTATGAAATTTATAATTAAAAGAGAAGATTATCTTGGAAACAAAAGCCTCTTGAAACATTTCTGAAGAAGACGACTTCTTGTGCAACAAACCTTGTGTGGCAACCCCCAAGGCAGAATGCACTGGTCCCACAGGAACTAGTAGTTGTTGGTAAATCTACTGTCAGGGAAATGGGGAACATGGTATGTAAAAAGGATAGGTGGAACAGGACCAGGGTATGTCTGCTAGGGACAAAGGTTGATGATGTTGTAGAGTGGATATCATCTTTTAAAGGCACAAAAGGTGATATAGTTGTACACGTTGGCACTAATGATATTAAGAGTAGGAGACCGGTGGAATTAATTAACAAGTACAGGTCACTGTTGAAAAAAAGCCATGAATTAGGGTTGAATTTGAAAGTGTCTGCAATTCTGCTCAGACACGATAGGAGAGAGTATATGATGAGAGCCTTGTCGATCAATTTGGCCCTGGAAAGATTGTGCAAGGCTCAAGGAGTAGAATTTTTTTTAAGCCTAGTCTGTACTTGTTAAAAGGAGAGACTGCTTCTACAGCGATGGTATACACTTAAATAGAAAGGGTGCAAGAAAATTTTGCTGATGCTATCGAGACAGTGTTAGGTGGGCCGGAAAACTGCTAGCTTGGGGGAGATACAAGGACTAATAGATTAACAGTAGTCGCTGGCAGAGTTGAAAGTGATTCTTGCACTGTTTCTATTGGAATGAGCAGAAGCCTGGAAAACAAGATGCAGGGTATTTCAGAGACTGCTGGGGTCACTGCAGTACATGGGTTGTGTTACGGTAGTTAAGAATAGGATCAGGTGCAGGTATACTTACATATACACCAATTCTAGGAGTTTTAAGATATAAGGATATAAGGACACAGATATAAGGAATGCAGAACAGGAATTTGGGGAGTACAATGTGTAAAAAAACAATAGACAGGATAGGAAGGGAGGAGGGGTTATGCTATTAGATAAGAAACACAAAATCCAAGGAAGTCTAGCCAGTCGACATCACTAGACAGTGCAGTGTTGAGTCAGTTTGGTCAATTTCTCTTATACTGACTGGAATTTGTGGGTTGTTCACTCACACACTAGCAAAGGCTTTTGTGGATTTATTGTTTTTTACATCAGCATGTTCAGGAGGCAACTAGAGGGAGTAATACTTCTGATCTGGTTATCAGTAGTGATTCTTCATGCATTACAAATCTGCAGATAAAGGAACCACTAGGCAGCAGTAATCACAGTGTGCTGTAGTGGGATTTACTCAAAGAGGTAACTACCATCAGGGGTAAAGGGAAGGGTTTTTGCATTTGTAATCTTGACGCTTAGTAATGTACTTTTGAATTCCAAAATATTGTTTTTTATATCTTTATGGACTTTTAGCTAACTCCACCTTCACTCTTTTCACTGGTGTACAGCAGATTTCCACTTGATAAACTTATAAGTGATTCATTTATTCTTCTTGTTTCAGCCAAGCCAAAGATATTCCACATCACATTTTCTATTTCCTTTTCCAGATCTAATATTCACTCTCTTCACTGATGAGCGATTTTACATTGTAACATGCCAAGTTCAGTTTCCGTGCATGGGAGTCTGATTATACCCAGAGATTCTTAAAACTCCCTGCTTCCACTCTGATCCTCTCTCGCTGCTATAAGAGGTAAAGTGTAAACCACTGGGGAATGAGGGCCATTTGTTTCATCATGTTGTAATAAAATGCTGGAGGGTTTGGTCCTTTCCTCTTCATGCTGACCAGGTGTCTTGAAGAGAACTACTCTACATGTTCGTTGCCAACAAAGTGATATAATGGAACTTACCAACGTAAAGGTGTGCACGAGTGGATTTCAGGGAGGCAGGCCAACTGCATTTCTCCTAAATCTTCTAAAATAGAAAGATATCGGATACATCAGTATTTTAGACTGATATGTCTGATAACACACAGAATGCCTGTTCCCCTCTAGGTACACATTCTATTATTATAAAAAGAATGCATATCACTGCTTCAATCTATTGGAGATACTAACAAGCTCATCATTATGTGATCTCACTGCAAATGCAGAAGACCTAATATCTCTCCAATCCACAAAGGAATTGCAAAACAACTGATGGGCAATTCTGACCATGGAAGTAGTCATACCAGCAAGTACGACTACTTTCATGGTGAGCAGGATGGCCAAGTACATGGTTAAGGATGACACAGACTTGGAATACCACATTGGTTTGTGAAGGAAAAATCTTGCCTGGGCAATCTCATGGCTAATTATTATGGCAAGGCAGCAAAACAGTTGGATGAAAGAAACAAATGTTACATTATTTACAGTAACTTCAGTAAAACTTTACAGGGGCTATTATTTCCTCATGAATGGCTATTATATAAACTGGAGTGAACTTTGTTTAGTAAAACAACTTAAGATGGATCAGATACCAACTAAAATGTAGCCCATAGAGGGGAGTCATAAGAGCATGAGTTCACAAATTGGAGTCCCTCAGAATCAGTACTGAAGCCTACCTCTGTTTCTGAACTTTCACAATCTGTTTCTAGCCTTTCTCAATAACACTGATGAGGATACAGTGAGCTGCTAGTTTATCACTCCTCTCCATGTTCTACATTATTCATAACATCTGATTTACAAACTTTTTTCCACCTTCGTAAAGCAACACCATCTTTTGAAGTAAAATGGGCAAGAATGAAATATCATGAGCTCTTAGTGTATTAAAATATAATAATATAGTATCGACACTATAAAATAGTATTTAAATATTCAACTTTTACCTGTATTTAATGCATTATATATTAAAAATTATATTGTGCAAGCAATTAAATATTTTTGATGTAATGTACTATCAAGCACACATTGATATAAGTACAAATGAGGATTACTAAGATATCTTATAAAAGTAATTTTTGTGTAGAAGAGCTTAATAAAATTAATTAAATCTTGTAGCTCTCCTCTGCATCTTGATTTATTTTAAAAAGGATGTGGATCTCAACAAATCTACATCCTTCTTAAAATGAAGTTTCCAGACCCATATGTAGCATGAAAGATGCAGCATAACAATTATTTTGCACAATCAGATAATCATCGCCTTGTCCCTGCTGAAAAAATTTCTGCAGATCATTAAAAACACTCCTGAACTGTCCTAGCAGTCCATCTTGACTGCTGAAAGAGGTTTGTGTCTAATTCCACAATTACTTAAAGGTCTTTTTTTTTGTTCTCCACTAACCTGACTGTGGTATCATAAATCTGGTATATTAGATTGGGATTAAGTGGTAGAATACAGACTTAAGAAATGACCTGGTTCCTTAGGGAGGAACCAGGTCATTTCTTAAGTTGCAAACATCAGTAGTAACACTATGCTGAAAGGAAGCAGGCCTACATCCTTTCATAATGGTGAAAAGAAGTAGGCCTGAAAGGAAAAATTACTCTCTTTGTCCATTCCTTCTAACAATTTGTACAATATGCCCTTAAATTTATTTGAACTACCTGCTTCTATCACATCAGATGGAAGGTTGTTCCAATAATTAATAATAATAATCCACAGATTCCATCAGGGGAAAACTACAAACTGCAGACTTATAAAGAGATTGAAGCCATGACACAGAGAGAGACTTACAAATACCTGTGAATGATAGAAACTCAGCAGTTACCGCACAAGGAAATCAAGGCCTGCCTGACTGAAAAATACTAAGGCTTAGTAGCCTGCTGAATGGAGGGAACACATTTAAAGCCATAAACACCAGCTAACATACTAATTCGGTACCACAGATTGGACTAATACTGAGCTGGAGGATATCGTGAAAAAGGGGCCTGATAGATCTCATCGATCAAGAGAAAACTGCGATAGCTAACTTGAAGGATCACTTCCAGAAAAAAAAACACAGCAGCATTCTACCAGGTCAAAGGAAGATAGACAAGTGGCATACCCCCCACTCAACCAGAAAGGAATCCCCCTTCTGCCCAGATGGCACAAATGAAGCTAGAATGATGGGCAAAGAAGACACTCCATGGCAGACACTACAATGACCTCCATCAAGATCACATAGATAAAATGGCTTCCGATGCACTGCTCATGAGTGGGTCCGCTCTTACCAGAGATTGAAGGATTCATGCTTGCCATCCAAAACCAGGTAATCAACACCAGAAACTATAGAAAATACATCGCCACGGAGCCTGTAGTGTCAGATGACACATGCCGACAATGCTACCTGGCCTCAGAAATGAGGCAACATAACACCGTGCGATGCAAGGAGATCACCCAAAGCTGAGTACACTCGCAGACACATAGCCAGGATAATATATCAGATGCTAGCAAGAAAATACCAGTTGAACAAAGAAAGGTTACCGTATTACAAGTACAAACCACAGGCAGTACTAGAGACCCTAACCTGTACTGGGACTGCACAATAATAACGGACAAGACAATCCTGCACAACAGACCAGACATAATCCTTGTCAACAAGAAGGAAAAGGCTACCTATCAGATTGACATAGTGGCACCCAACACTGGAAACCTCCAGAAAACCCAAAAGGAGAAAATCAGGAAGTACACAAACCTAAGACTGGAGATCAAAGAGATGTGGAATATGCAACAAGTAATGACCATCCTGATCATCGTGTCAACCACTGGTATGGTGCCAAAGATGCTACATAACAGCTTAGCAGCAATAGGTCTCCAAGAGAACACTAACAAGGAACTCCAGAAAGTTGCAATCCTGAACACCTGTAGAATAGTCAGAGAGTTCCTCGACCAACAGTAACACCAGACAACCATCACACTGTGTACTTGGTAAAAATACCCATCATGGATGGAACCCCCCCCCTGCAATCACAGAGAAATAACATGAACAACAACAATAATAATAATAACAGCATCACCATTCAGCCCTGGAGAAATAGACAGAGCAGTTCACCTGAATTATCATTCACCCAGAGACAATCCCAAAGTTTCTCATTAAAGGATTCGCATATCTCAAGCATAAAGACCAAGATACAAGCAACCCGGCAAAATACAGGTCAATCACACGTCTCCAACAATGTGCAAGATTCTGACCAGCTGCATAACCAAGAAGATATCAGACCATATGGAGTGCCAGAACATAATGGCCAAACAGCAGAAAGGATGCAACTGGGTGAGCAAAGGATGCAAAGTGATTAACCATAGATGCCAAAGTTATAGATCATGTGTAAAGAAGCGCCACAACCCGTACACAGCCTACATCAATTTCCATAAGGCTCGGTGCCTCGTAGCTGGCTAATAGAGATGCTGAAGATTTATAAAGTCAATCCAACAGTGACAAACATCCTAGAAGCAACAATGGTGAAATGGAGTCCCGCCATTAAGGTTGATAACATATCAACCAGAATGATCCCAATCATAAGAGGAATCTTTCAGACAGAAGCCCTGAATCCACTGTGGTTCTGTCTAGCACTCAATCCACTATGCTCAACAGCAGCAAGTATGGATATAACCTCAAAGAAGGAAGGAAAAATCTGTACACCCTCACCCAACTGATGTACATGGATGACATGCAACCAAGAAGCAACTCCAGCAAGTACATCGGATCACTGAAGAATTCAGCAATGATATCAGGATAGAATTTGGTCTAGACAAATACAAAACCCACATATTGCATCAGGGGAAATTAGTCACCTGAAACCACCAGCTGCAGACTGGTAAACAGATCGAAGCCGCATAACAGAAGGAGAGACCTACAAATAACTGTGGATGATGCAAGCTCAGCAGTTACAGCACAAGGAAATAAAGATCTGCCTGATGGCATTGTTCAATCCATCCGAGAGACTCCTGCTGAAATACTAACAGAGACTCCTGCTAAAAGCAGAAGTCTCTGATAGTATATTTTTAATCAGGCAGATCTTTATTTCCTTGTGCTGTAACTGCTGAGCCTGTATCAGCCTGCTGAAAGCAAAGCTGAAAAGTTAAAAACATAAACACCTACGCAGTCCCAGTGCTAACATACTCCTTCAGGATCACCAATTGGGCTAACACCAAGCTGGAGGATATAATGAGAAAGACAAGGACAATGATGACTAAGAGCTGCAACACGAACCGAAGTCAGCCATGGAGAGAACAACAATAGCTTGGAAAGAGTGAGTGAAGAGGCCTAATGAGCTCATCGAGCAACAGAAAACAGTGACAGCTAACCAGAAAGATTACTTCCAGAAAAACATAGCAGGATTGTACCAGGCCATAAGGAAGATAGACAAGTGGGATACCCAACTCAACCTAAGTGAGGAGTCCCCTACAGCCAACGTGGCAGAAATGAAACTAGAAAGATGGGCAAAGAAGACACTCCATGTACAAGTTCCATCAAGATCACATAGATAAAATGCATGGCTCATGAGTTGGATGGTCTTCCCTAAGGCTGAAGGATTCATGTTCGCTAATCAAAACAACCAGAAACTATACAAAATACATTGCCTAAGAGCCCAGAGTGTCAGATGACACATGTCGATGATGCCACCTGGCCTCAAAAACAATCCAACACATAACAATGGGGTACAAGGTGATAACCCAGATTGAGTCCACTAGCAGACATGACCAGGTAGGCAAGAATGAAATATCATGGGCTCTAAGTGTATTAAAATATAATAACATAGTATCGACACTATAATAATATATCAGAAGCTAGCAAGGAAATACCAAATGATCCAAGAAAGTGCACCGTATTACAAATACGAACCCCAGGCAGTACTAGAGACTGCAACATAATAATGGTTAAGACAATCCCACACAACAGGCCAGACATAAAATTTGTCAACAAGAAGAAAAAGGCTACCTATCTAACTGACATAGCGGTGACCCTGGAAACCTCCAGAAAACCCATGAGGAAAAAATCAGGCACGAACATAAGACTGGAGATCAACGACTGGTATGGTGCAAAAGATAATATATAACAGCCTACAAGCAATTGATCTCCCATAGAATGCCTACAAGGAACTCACTTACATGGAAGTTTCGCCTACAAGGAACTCACTTACATGAAAGTTTCGCCAACATTGAAACATTTTTCAGTTGAGGACTCTATTGGAATCATAGCTGTATCATTGTCAACATTAAATGCAGGTTGGAAAAATGAATGGCCAGTCAGTTCATTCAGGAAATATGGTTGCACTGGGAGAAAATGGAATCAGTGTGATAGCAGAACTGCAAAGTTGGTTTTGATATTTTAATGACCTTAAGAGTAAGAGATCTGCAGATTTATTTAAAAATTACAGGTCAATGCTGAAAAAAAAGTAGCGAGTCAGGGTTAAATTTGAAAGTGTCTACAATTCTACCAAGATACAATAGGAGGGAGTATATGATGAGTGCCTTGTCAATCAATTCGGCCCTAGAGAGATTGAGCAAGTGAACTGGAGACATTGAGCAAGTGATCAGGTGAACTGCTCTGTCTATCTGATTGACAATGTATACAGAAAGAATAGACAAGGTAGGGAGGGAGGATGGGTTATGCTGTTAGTTAAGAAACAAATCAATTCTAAGTTGTTGTTGAGTTTACGACAACACAAGGGCTACCGAGGCCAAATTGTGTCTGTTCATTGTATCAAATCTAAGGAAGTGCATTCAGTTGACATGGGTGGACAGTGCAATGTTGCATCTGTTTAGTGTGACAAACAATGGGAAAGGGAAAATGAGAGTAGGAGTGTGTTATTGGCCTAATGACTCTGATGAGTACAATGAACAGTTGTGCAGAGAAATAGGGTAGAGAAATTGTGTCTGTTCATTGTATCAAATCTAAGGAAGTGCATTCAAGTTGACATGGGCGGACAGTGCAATGTTGCATCTGTTTAGTGTGACAAACAATGGGAAAGGGAAAATGAGAGTAGGAGTGTGTTATTGGCCTAATGACTCTGATGAGTACAACGAACAGTTGTGCAGAGAAATAGGGTAGGCCAGTAAATCAGAATGGCTTGTAATGGGGGATTTTAACTTTACAGATATTGACTGGAACTTGTGTTTGGTCACTCACACGCTAGCAAGAATTCTGTGGATTAATTGGAGGATAGTTTTCTACAGAAACATGTTCAAGCGGCAACCAGAGGGAGTAATACTCTTGATCTGATTATCAGCAGTGATTATTCATGCAATAAAAATTTTCAGCTAAAGGAACCACTAAGTGACAGTGATTACAGTGTACTAATGTGAAACTTACTTAAAGATATAACTACCATCGAGGGTAAAGGGAATGGTTTTTGTTTTTGGACAGTTAGACAGTTAAACACAGTTTGGACAGTTAGACAGTTTTTAACTATCTAACTGTCCAGAATTTAAAAACTATCTAAGACCACTATAGTGGTCTTAGACAGTTTTTAAATTCTATACAGTGGTATCACCTGATGATGATACCAATGGTAAGATTTCAGGGACTTAATCTTGGAGGCTACTAGACTTTTCACGCACCAACTAAGAAATACTGTTCAAGGTCCAGGCCTAAATGGATGTTAGATGAATTAATGAGGCTTGTGGCAGAGAATAAAAATGCATGGGATGCATATAAATTATCAAGCGACACAGTAGCCTATGGTAAATATAAGTTAGTCAGTAATAAAGTCACATAGGTTAGAAGGGCAAAGGCAGATTATGAGAAATTTTTGGCAAAGGATGCAAAGAAAAAAAAGTGTTCTTTACTTGAGTACATTCCAGAAGGAAGGGGATGAATCAGATTGGTCCACTTAACAGATGGTTCGACTATTCAAAATCCTGCTCGAGTAGCTGATAAACTGAATGAGTATTTTGCATCTACATATATGGAGTTTTTCTCGGAAAACATATTTCCAAAAGTCTTTTTCTGATGATCTGGCTTTTAGGAAAATATCATTTCATAATGTAATAATTTCATTTTCAAGTAATATTTTCTCCATGTGAAAATCTGCAGAAATTTGCCTATATCCAGAGGATGGTTGATTGGTGGAACAGACTTTTCATCTTTTGTTGTTGAAGTTGATAGCTTAAATAAATTTAAGGCTGAGATAGACAGGCATTTCAAACGAATGGAGGGGGAAATGGGAGGGGGCTTTTTTTGGTTGATGTTACATTAAGCTTGCTTTCTTCCATCATATGCCACTACTAATACTAATGCTAATTTGGATTCAGCTAAAGAAGAGTCATGGAACTGGATGGTGAATAAATTCAAGGAAAAACTAGACAAACTATTGAAAGGGATGGATATGTGAAATGATTTTTTTTTTTTTTTTTTTGCTAATGCTCTATATAAGCTTAATTTCTTGCATCATTTTCCATTATTAATTCTAATAATAACCTTGCATACTTTCTTCGGCACTGAACTGAACAAGGCTCATCTGTACTGTCTCCTATTATACCTGGAAAGAATTGCAGACACATCGTCAATTTAAATCCAAAGTCCTGACTTTTTTTTCAACATCGCATGGTAATTGTTAATTACAGAGCAATTATTAAGGTTTCGTTTGGTTTGGATTTTATTGGTGCATTAGCAACTAAGGCTATAATGTGCCAAGACCAGATAATATATATAAAAATTTGCAATTATTAAGGAAAGATTATGCATTTATCAAACTGTAACAGGGTGCTTAACGATTCTGTAATAACTGAAAGAAAAGTGGAGGAGAAATTGTTGAAGATAAACATATGAAAGGCACATGAGGTGGATGTAATCTCTCCAGTTATATTAAAGGAGGCAGAAAAGGAAGTAAGCAAAGCCTTAGCCATAATTATAAGAGTACCCAAAGACTCAGGGGAAGTCCTCATGGCCTGATGATGTGCAAATGTATCCAAAATTCACAAAACGGGATCTAAGGGTGACACGAGAAATTACAGACCAGTTAGCTTAACTTCTGTTGGGGGGAAAATAATGGAGTCAATGGTTAAAGATGCATTGCAGGATCATCTAACCAAGACTGCAGTAATAATTCAGATACAGAATAGGTTTGTTAAGGGAAAGTCTTGCCTGTCCAAGTTTTCAGACAATACAAAGATAGGTAGGTTTGTTAATGACACTAATGACAGTATGCTGAGAGGTGACAACTGAAGTTTAACATTGACAAATATAAAGTACTGTATCTGGGAAGCAGTAACCACAACTGTGTGGTGCTGCACTGACAGTGGTTGTTGTTATTTAGTTTTCAGGAACATTAGCAACTAAGGCCATATTGCTCCGAGGATATGCGGTGGTCATTCCCTGACCTTTCTGCATCCTCCGTACTTGGTGTTCAAGGGCTCAAACCTCAGTCTAATCAAGAATGCACTGACATTGGTAGAGAATGACAAGGACCTGGGGGTAATTGCGCAGACAGATAAAGTTTTCTGAGCAGTAGTGCAGCCAGCTTGAAACAGTAGCTAATGGTGTCTTCAATGATATAAAGGAATTTTTCTAGCAGGGATAACAAGGTGATTATCTCCTTGTATAAGGCAATGGTCAGGCCACCCCATGAATACTGTATACAGGTGTGGAGGTCTCATTTTAAGAAAGATGTAGAGCTGCTGGAATGAACAGAGAAGAGCAACAAGATTAGTGAAGGGAACAAAGGGTTGTTCAGATGAAGAAAGGCTTAAGCTTTGCAAATTACAGTGACCGGAAACCAGGCACCTGCGAGGTGATCTGATTGAGAGTTATAAAGCCTTGAATGGTTTGGCCACACCTTGAATACTGTAGACAGGTGTGGAGGCCTCATTTTAAGAAAGATCTAGAGCTGCTGGAACGAGTACAGAGAAGGACAACAAGATTAGTGAATGGAACAAAGGTAGCTCATACAAAGAAAGGCTTCAGTTTTGTAAATTACAGTGACTGGAGACTAGGCACCTGTGAGGTGATCTGATTGAGAGGTATAAAGACTTGAATGGTTTGAGCATGCTCGATACTGATGGGATTCTGCCCCTTGCCCAGAAAAATCGCCTGAGAGAGCATAAATTCGAATTGAGGAAAGACAGCTGTAGGATAGATGTGCGGAAGTTTGCATTTAGCCAGCGTGTGTGATTGCTGGAACAAACTTTCATCTGTATAGAAGGTGACAGTTTAAATAAATTCAAGATGGAACTAGAACAAACATTTGGAGCGAATGGATGGGTAAAATGGGGTTTTTTTTTTTTTTTGGATGATACTGTATAAGCTTCCTTTCTTGCATCATATGTCTCTACTAATGCTAATTTTATATCAAAATTAATCTTTGCTTCCTGTTCTTTTGTTATTGAATTATTAGCATTATCAAGGGAACATAATGCAAGAAAGCAAGCTAATATAACATCAGCCAAAACACACACACACACACACACGCAGGCACATGCATGCACACCCTTCTCATTTCACCCATCCACTCACTCCAAATGTTTGTCTAGTTCTGCCGTGAATTTGCTTAAGCTATCAGCTTCTACAATGACAGGTGGAAGTTTGTTCTAGCAATCAAACACCTGGTCGCTAACGGCAAATTTCCGCACATCTATCCTACAACTTTCTTTCCTCAATTTGAAATTATGCCCTCTCAGGTGATTATTCTGAGCAAGAGGAAGAATCCCAACAGCATTCAGAATGTTCAAACCATTCAAGGCATTATACATCTCAATCAGATCGCTTTGCAGGTGCCGTCTCCAGACACTGTAATTTGCAAAATTTAAGCCTTTCTTCAGAAGAACAACCCTTTGTTCCATTCACTAATCTTGTTGCCCTTTGCTGTACTTGTTCCTACAGCTCTATATCCTTCTTAAAATGAGGCCTCCAGACCTGTATACATTACTCAAGGTGTGGCCTGGTCATTGACTTATACAAGGGGATAATCACCTCCTTATCCCTGCTAGAAAAATTCCTTTATATATCTTTAACAAGACACCATGGGCTACTTTTGCAGATCATCTGCAATGCTCAGAAAAGTTCATATCTGCCTGCACAATTACCCCCAGGTCTTTTTCACTCTCTGCAACTGTCAGTGTAGTACCACACAGTAGATACATTACCCTGGGGTTACTGCTTCCCATATGTAGGAAAGGAAAAAAACTGACTCGAGTAAATAATAGAAAGGTTTTTGGGATAACAGAAGAGGAGAAAAAGCAGTATGTACTGGAACTTAAGAACAAGTTTGAGCTTCTGCAGACTGCTCAGGACCAAGCTATAAACGAGGAATATTACAACTTCCTGTAAGTGATAAAACCCAAGAAACCTATAGGGAAAAAGAAATCCAAAGAAGAAAAAATTAGCCAGGAAACACTTGTTATGATGAACTGAAGGCGAAAAATGAAGAGAAGAAAATTGAGTATACTGAGTTATGCAAAGCCATTAGAAAGAGACTCAGAGAGGACATAAGAAGATTTAACACAAGAAAAGTAGAACAAGCATTAAGGGAAAACAAAGAACTTAAATCAGCAGCCATAAGCAGTAACACAGAAAGACAAATGATACTGAAACTGAAGAATAGTGATGGTGTACTTATAAACAGCAGAGAAGGCATAATTCAAATAGCAGAAGACTACTACAGAGAATTATACAAGGAGCGAGAGAATGATGCCAGCAGTGGGGAAGATGGATTGCAAATTAGCAACACATACGACATACCCGATATTCTTCCTGATGAGGCAGAACATGCACTGAAGAAAATGAAGAATCAGAAAGCCCTGGGGGAAGATGAAGTTACTGTAGAGTTGTTAAAATTGGGAGGAAGAGACATAATACAAAAACTGGCAAGGCTCTTCACAAAGTGCATTAGAAAAGGAGTGCCGCCTAAGCAGTGGAATAAAGCAATCATAGTTTTGCTGCATAAGAAAGGAGGTAAATCAGAAATTGGAAATTATAGACCAATTAGCTTGTTATCACACATCTACAAGTTGTTCACAAGGGTCATTACTTGAAGAGAATCAACCGAAAGAGCAAGCTGGCTTTAGGACAGGATTCCTCAACTATGGATCACCTTCACGTAATATCACAGATAATGCAGAAAGCAAATGAATACAAAACACCATTCTGCTTGGCATTTGTGGATTATAAAAAGGCATTTGACTCCATACAGCATAAGGCAATGTTTCAGGTACTGGAAAGACAAGGCATAGATACCCCATATATTATGATTTTGAAGAAAATATATGAGAACGCTACATCCTTTATTAGACTAGACAAAGACAGTAGGAAATTTAAAATCGAGAAAGGAGTTTGACAAGGAGACACAATATCTCCAAAGCTGTTTACTGTTGCCCTTGAGGAAGCTTTCAGAAGATTAGACTAGTCGCAGAAAGGAGTCAATGTGAACTAAGAGTACCTAAACCATTTACGATTTGCAGATGACATTGTGGTCATAAGCCATGATCCCAAAGAATTAGACGAAAATATTAATCAGTTATGCATAGTTAGTAAGGATTTTTGATTAAAGATGAATATGGCTAAAACAAAAGTAATGATGAACAAGCATGCCACAGAAATGGACATAATGATTGAAGGAGCAGTAATTGAAAAGGTGGAGTCATATACAGTGAAACTTCCCTTTAATGGCCAGCCATGGGGAACGAGAATGTGTCTGTTAGAGAGAAGTGTCTGCTAACAAGAAGTCTGAGGGAGAAAAAAAAAAAAAAGAAAGAAAGAAAAATCGTTAAACGTTTAATGTAATTTTTTTAATGTAATTTTTGTAAATAATATACATACAATTGTGCTATGCATATTATGACTTTATCTTAAGAAAAATACATACAGTAATCACTTATTTTCTTCTGCACTTTCTTCCGGATGATAATTTTGTTTTCAACATTTGTTTGGAGTGAAGAAACCATCGAAAGTCCTTCAGTATCTGCTTCAGCAGCGAAAAACATTTTTAAACGATTGATTTGTATGAGCGCTTCTTCTATTTTCACTGGTGGTTCGTCGTTAATATGTTCTTCGACAGAATGACCTCCTTCCATTTCTTCATCCTCATGAGGAACTTCTTGAAAAATATCGATGATAATGTCGTTGATATCTACAGCACCATCTTCTGTAGTGATGGTTTGGGTCTATATCTTTGTAGCCAGGGTCACTTGTAGCTTAAGTATCGTACATTATCAATAGATGTTGAAGTTCTTGTTCTTCTTGGTGCTCCACATTGCTGTTCACAACTTCAATTTTTGCGTTTGAGAAGCCAGACTTTACAAAACAGTTCATGACAGTTTGTTTTCTAATTGCGTTTACTGAAGAGGAAATCCATTGAATCACATCTAGGATGCTGATTTTCTTTGCAAGGTCACTCGCATGTTACATCATTGTTCATGTTTGCAATGAGATGTCTTAAAACACGTTTTCTGTAGTGAAGTTTAAAATTTTTTATTATCCCGTGATCCAACGGCTGACACTCTGCAGATGTGTTTGGTGGCAGGAAAATGATTTGAATGTTGGACAATTCAATGTGCGGGTGAGATCCAGTATTATCCATGAAAAGAATAATTTTTCTGTTTTGACGAATCATGTTTTGGTTAAAGTGACTTATCCATTCGCTCATGATATCTCGTGTCATCCACGCTTTTTTATTAGACTTCCAGTCAACATTCAAAAGATTCAACTTTATGCCCTTGAAACAATGAGGATTTTGTGGTTTTCCTATAACAAGAGGTTGTCCAAAGTCTCCCAGCATATTTGTACATAATAGTACAGTCAAGCGTTCCTTAGAAATTTTTCCGCCCTGGCACTTTTCGTTTTTTTAGACTCATTGTTTTTTCAGGAAGAGCTTTAAAAACAACCCTGTTTTATCACAGTTGTAAATATCCTTAGCTTCAAAATGATGGCATAAATCTTCCGATTTAACAGTCCACTCTGTTACAATCCCAGTATCAACAGATCCACCTTCACCACTTACGGTTTTCCAAGAAATTTTATGCCAAGTTTTGAACTTGTCTAGCCATCCCACAAAAGCTTTGAACTCATTTACTTGCATAGATTTCGCAACCTCCAAAGCCTTTTCCCTAATAATAGGCCCATTAATCGGAATTTTTTTAGCACGTGCGCGACAAAACCACTCATAACGTAACATTGTCAATTTGAAGTCCAACAGTTTTCGGGAATGATTTTTAAACCTGATCATTTCCATCTTGCCAAAATTGTTTGAGAAGTTCATTTTTTTTCTTTAGGATGTCGCTTACTTGCGTCTTCCCGATTTTGAATTTTGCAGCGAGATTGTGAACACTATTTTTTTGCCGATCATACGCATTAATCAGTTTGACCTTATCTTTTAAAGTTAAATGTTTACGAGAAGATAAAGTCGAACTCATTAATGCGTATGATCGGCAAAAAAATAGTGTTGCAGTGCACAAAGACATTGTGCACTTCACACGACACTGAACAAAACTGAAAACTGAAACTCAAAAGATGAAAGGCCGACCAAATTCGCCCCCCCCATGCACACACCGAATTCGTCAGAAGTTTTACACGTTCCTTTAAATTTTTGAAGAAGGGTTTAGAACCACGATCTAAGCCTTGATAAAATTCAGAGAATCGGAAATAGAAAATAAACACACGATTGAGGCAATACGTGGAAGAAACGTTCCTAGAAAAAGGGCCATGAGCTCACCCCCTGTCCGTTATGGGGAGATCAAATTAAGTGCTAATCTAAATGAAACAGTGCAGATTGCCTGTCGGCGTCCGTAAGAGAATGTCCACTAGACAGAAGCTGAAAACAAGTTAAAACCAATAGAGGAGAGTTGGGGAATTTGAAAATGTCCGTTGTAGAGAGATGTGTGTTAAAGAGAGGTGTCCGTTAGGAGAAGTTTCACTGTACTTATCTGGGACAAGTCATTAGCTGTAATAATGATAAATGTATGGAAGTCAAGAGAAGAATAAATTTTGGATGGATAGCATTCAGGAAATATAGTCACATATTGAAAAGCAATATCCCAGTTTGTCTGAAACGTAAAATAATGAACCAATGTATACTTCGCACCATGACTTATGGAAGTAAAACTTGGGCACTCACCAAAAGAATGGAAGAGAAGCTGAAAACTACACAGCAAAGAATGGAACGAATTATATTGGGAATCAGACTGTTAGATAAGAAGAGAAACACATGGATTAGGCAGCAAACTCAAGTAAAAGACATTCTTATCAAAACTAAAGAACTAAAATGGTCTTGGGCAGAACACATAGCTCGAAGACATGATGACAGATGAACTAAGAAAATAACAGAATGATACCCATTCTGTTATTTTCTGCTAAGAGAAAACCCTGGAAGACAACAATGGACAGATGAAATTCATGAGTTTGTAGGTAGTAAATGGATGGCCATTGCACAATACAGAAGGAAATGGAAAGTTGCTGAAGAAGCCTTCATCCTGCAGTGGATTGAAAATGGCTGATGATGATCCCATTCTAACATACCACCATGTGGTACCACAATGAGTGTAGTAGAGAATGGAAAAAATCTGGGAAGGTGGGGATAATTAAATAATCTGAGAAGTGCAGATGGACTGGTAGGACAGCTCTTGGGTTTTGTCATATAGGAATTCTATAAGTAGGAATAAAGAGGTAATTATGCCAATGTATAAAGCATTGGTTAGGCCACAATTTGAGTACTACATATATGTCTGGAAGTTTCATTCACAGAATGACACAGATCTGTTGGAATGCATGCAGAGGAGAGTAATGCGATTAGTGAGGGGAACAAAAGGGTACTCTTCACGAAATTCTTCCAGTTCTGCAAATTGTTGCAGCTGGAGACCAGGCACCTTCAAGAACATCAAAATTGAGGTATTTAAGGCTTTGAATGGATTGAGTGAGCTCAATGTGCTAATGATGTCCCTCTTGCTCAGACAATACATGAGGGGGTAAAAATTCAAATTGAGGAAGTATAGTTGCAGAACAGATGTGTGGAAATTTGTCTTCAGCCAGCAGGTAGTTCATTGTTGGAAAAAACTATGATCTGGCACTGAAATGAATGGCTTGAATAAATTCAAGGAAGAAATGGACAAGCTGTAAGAAAAGATGAGCAGGTGATATGGGAGGGTGGTTCCCCCCACATGATACTGTAAGCTTAATTTTGCCACTAACAATACTAATATAGCATAAGGAGGGTGTTTAATTGGAAAGCAATGAGGAGTTCTAAACACTAACCAGTTTGATATTTTATTCACTGTTTTCTAAGCCATTCAAGACTATCCAGTTTAACAGAGCAGAAAAGATAGCATGGGAACGTTCCTGATAATAACACCAATATTAGCTATAAATTGATCTGTAATAGTACTACAAAAAAGCAGCTGACAAAGGGTGCTAATGAGCAATCACTGGTAAAATAGCTAACAAACAATATGGTTCTTTTATATTCTTTTATTCCAGGAGGAAACCATATCGTTCTAACAAACAATATGGTTTCCTCCTGGTGTAGGTACTGAGGATGCGCTTCACTCTTTAGTTTGGAATGTTCGGGAATCAAATTATAAATATACCTTGGGAATTTTTGTAGACTTTGCTGGTGTCCTTGATTCCATTAGCTGGGACAGTGTACTGATGATGTTGCACATGGCTAAATGTTTTTTAGCCATGTGCAACATGTTTTTTAATATTCTCTCTATAATTAAAGATTACTTTAGGGATCGCACAGCAACAGTTAAGTCGAATTTTTGATCGATTACACATCATGTGACTTGAGGCTGTCTGCATGGATCTGTTTTTGATCCTTTAATGTGGAACTTGGTTTTGGAAGATTAGCTCAAGACAGAATTTGGCCACTCACACACAATGCAGTTCATATGGTAATACAGTCGGTCCTCGTATAACATGTTTACATTACACGAATTCGATCATACACGATTTATAAATAGGGGAACGTTATCTTATATAACACGAACCGAATTCGCTTATACACGATTCGTCTTTGTGTTTACAAGAAATGGCAGTCAAACGCGGAATCACCCCAACTGAACGCAACATGATAGGAATGAAGAAGATTCTGAAAATGTATTTATGTGTTTTAAATCAGTGAAGGGGAAACACATTTCACCAAAATAACGTAAAAACCCACACAATTCCAGTTATCGATATAATAGCAAATGCAATTAGATGGAGTTTACTACCAGTTTATAACATATTCCACTAGCAGAAACGCAACTGGAAATTGTTTTTATTGTTTTATGGTAGTAA
The DNA here is from genome assembly GCF_048544385.1 of Mastigoproctus giganteus. Classification (NCBI taxonomy): domain Eukaryota; kingdom Metazoa; phylum Arthropoda; class Arachnida; order Uropygi; family Thelyphonidae; genus Mastigoproctus; species Mastigoproctus giganteus. The sequence continues at coordinate 143,953,200 of NC_143580.1, forward strand.
CCCCCAGAAATGTGCTTTAGTATAATGTGAGGTGTTAATAGCGTATCTCGGCCTTTACGGTGTTGTTTATTCAGTTGCTACACGTGCGCAGCCTTGTTTATGTGTATCAAGTGTGCCTCCTCGTTTTGTAATTGTGCTTTATTCCCTAAAAATGAGTAAAATACTTAAAAGGTGTGAAAAGGAAGCATTCTGGCGAAGACACTGCAGATTCAGAGAGAAAAAAAAAAAGCAATATCGATAAACAGAGGCGGACTGGATCAAAAATTCTTAACCGGGAAAATTTATTGTGGCCTCATACTACGGTTTATGGCCAAAATCACACCGGCCTCCGGCTCGCCGTGGTTTCCCCCGTAAGGTTTCTGTCCGCCTCTGTCGATAGAACAAAATTTTGAAATTGTGAAACGCTTTGAGCGAAATGAAAGGCCATGTGATATTGCACGTGCTATAGACCTAAATCAGGCAACGCCGAGAATTACAAAGAATGCAGAGAAAATAAAAACAACTTTCATAGCAGGAACAACTCAAAGTGTAATTAAAATCCATTAGATTAAGACACAAGAACTGGAAGAGATGGAACGGTTGTCATCTGTTTGGATAGAAAATCAAACAAAAAGCAAGTTTGCTTACGATTGAAGCAAAAGCATTAGCAATATTTTATTACGACTTACGTATTATAATTTATACTTACGTATTATAAAATACGTAAGTATTTTATTACGACTATTTTATTTAATATAATAATTTTTTTTACGAATAAAATACATATTTTATTCGTAAAAAATACTTTTTAGTATTAAAAATACTAAAAATACTTTATTATAATATTTTTATTACATATTTTAATCGTTATAATATATTTACGTATTTTATAACGATTAAAATTACCCGATTATTTATTGTTTGGTAATGTTTTGATTCCAAATGTGTTCAATCTTGGGTGGTCGGCAACTAACCCCACTTTTCCCATAGGGCCTGTTGTTTATATTGCATGATTTCGCATTGCACGAGGGTTTCTAGGAACGCAACTATTGTGCTATACGAGGACAGACTGTACTTGTGCACAGAAATTCCAGAAATGAGCTTGAAATGAGGTCTAATTGCATATTGAAAGAATTATGCTAATGATGTAATTTACATAGGTTGACAATCCCTAGTTCCAAAACTAAAATCATGATGCTGAAGGGTAAATTGGGCACTTGTAAGGTTAAATGGTATTTCCTTACAGCAGTGGTTAATGATTAAATACTTGAGAACATGTATTGCCAGTGGCTTGAACTTTATCTCGCATATTAACTATATATCAGAGAATGTAAAGAAATTTATTGCAATGATCTCAAGGATAACATGGGTAGAATGGGGGATAAAGGGGAAAGTACTCCATTTGATTTAAGATTGTATTTTTCTGCCGATTGTTATTTATGGTGTATCAATCCGGGTTTGCCATGCAATCAGAGGAAACAATACCAGAAAGCTCTATTCTATACATTGAGTTATGTTACTCAAAATGGTTATGGCCTACAGAACAGTGTCTAAAAAAGGTTTGCAAGTGGTAAAGCACAGAATGCCACTTGATTTGCAGTTAGTGTTTAGCTCCAAAGATTTTGGAGCTCCTTTTACAAAAATGGCAAAGTAGATGGAATTGTTCGGAAAAGGTAGAATAATATTCAAAATTTTCTCCTTATGTTAATGGCATGAATTATATTAAATTGATTTGGTTAGAACCAAATCTATGTTGTGCATTCTTATTAACAGGTCACAGATCATGTTTTGCTAAACCGAATAGTCTTGGAATCTGAGCAAGATGCAACTGTACATGTGGTGATCTGGAAACATGGGAACGTGTTTAATTGTTTGGAATATGCTGATTTGCATCTGGATTTACTGAATAATGTAACTCGTCTGGTGGATGGGATTGAGCCAGTACTTATAAAAACAAGGAAAAATTTTACTGCCTTTCAAAATTTTGCAAATTCAGTTTTCGTGAGAAGGAATATACTTTTGCAATTGGAAGAGTTAAGGTTGAATAATGGATGAATTGGTGGACTGTATCCTTTTCTTTACACGGAACAGTACATTATTTTTTTTACAGGAACGGAGAAAATTCTTTGCAGAGGTGGACAGTATGCTGATACTCTGTTTCCTTAATGGGTGGGTGGGTGTCCACTTCAGCTCCTGCCAACACAGTTGGCAAGAAGCCTTAGTTGTTTTCTTGGATTTGATCCTGCAATAACACCTTCTTACAGCTTGGTTTTGCTGATTAATATGAGTAACTTTTGCTGAGCTCTCTGACTGGCTTGTAGATGGCTGTTCGTTGAACTCGATCTTTTGGAGATTACCGGCGATGATCAGTCTCTAGGATGTGATGTGATACTGTCATCAGTGGACAGTATCTCTTCATCAGTTGCTGTTATAGCCTACAGGTTGTTGTGCTGTAGCTGGGGGGGGGGGGTGACCACTGCACAGTATAATTGATTTATAATGTAAATGTGTGAATTTTTTATTAATAATTGTATACTGTACTATACGATTTCTACATATATATGGGAGATTTGCCAGATTTTTTTGGCTAGGGGCTGCTTTACTCAATAAATGAAAGAAAAAAAATCTAGCTTTGCTTTACTTTTGCTGGAACACCCTATACTGTCCACATGGTATTTCAAGACTCTTCTTCTGAATTAGTAGAAACTTACCAATGCATGTCAGGCAAAACTTTCATTTCATGACCTTGGTAAAAATTGACTTTAGTGCACAATGTCACTTTTATGCATATCAACTAGTATTCATAATAATCAACATATTCAAAATAACCCAATCTTGTAATTCTCAAACAAATTCTCTTAAAAATTACGTGAACCTAAGGGAGGCTTGAATGTGTTGTAGCTGTTGCTTCAGGCACAACAAACATAAACTAAGACCTACAGTGCACAACACAGAAAAAATGACCAGAGAACCCATGAAGACAAAAATACAGAAAAAATATAACAAATAAAAAAAACAGGCAATAAAATAAAGAAATTAAAAATTAAGCTTTAATACAAAAATCAAATATGTAAATATTCCATCTAAATATATGATATAAGAACTACAGACACATTTTTTTTTTTTTTTTTTATCAATTTCTAGATTAATAGTGATACCTAAGAATGATCATAATCTTTCTTAGGCTATCACTATTAAACATCAATGCATAATTAAGTATGATGTTTATCTGAAAATCTTGTTTAAATAAAGATAAATGATAACTTCAAAGTAGCACTTCTAGAAATTTAATATATCTGTTTTAGAATATGAGTAGGTTACTAGGTTGTCAGAGATGAGATTAATACAGTGGCTCAGCTTATATAATGTAAAAATGTATATGGTATCCTATAAATGTTCATGTTCAGGAACCCAAAAACTAATAATTATCTGATGTTTATTCTTTTGATTACTATAAAATGAGAGCACTAAATATGCATTTCACTACTGATCCCAAATGAACTGTAACAGGCAACACATAGAAATCTAACACCACTGTTGAACAATTCATTTACCTGACCATAGGTACTAATAAGACATATATAAATGAGTTATCTATTATAAATGGTGCATCTATTAGCTGCATCAGTTTAAGAAATTAATAGATACAGCCACATAAGATTAGTTGCTCTAAACATGAGTAATTTATAAATAACACATTACCTGTTTAAGAGTCATCAGGGCATTATGACAAAGAATAGTATTATGAGAACAGTTTGGTAGTAATGCTAATAATGGAATGCATGCCATTTCTCGAAGTGGACTTGGAGTGGAGTATACATCAACATTTGTACTGGAACTGCAGAGATTAAAATATCTGTTCATAACACTCTTATAAATAAATAAATAAACAAATAAATAATTAAATAAATTACATATACATATGATAATCTAGTGGGTATATGAATTTCCAGAAAATCATAACATTCTGACATTTTAGCTAGCTATATGCTGATAATCCAGCATCCACAAAATAGCAGCAGCAGTGCTAGACCATTTAATTCCCAGACCTGAAGAATGTATCTGGTATGGAGGAGATTTCACTAGCAGCCATAAAAATTCTTCAATGCTCCACCTATTTAAAGTGAACACACAGTGGTAACCTAAAAAAATTATGGTATGTAATTATAAACTTTATAAGTTACCACTATGTGTTAGTTTTAAAATTGGAGAATATAGAGCACTGAAGAATTGCACACAGGATGTTACGTCACACGCGATGTTAGGTCACAAAGTTTGTGATAGCCAAGAGGCTATTCTGTGTATACTGCTTTTGCTCACAAATTCAAGACATTTCATTATTGCATTTATCTAAATATTTTGAAAGTTAAACTAATTTGTCAGGGAGAGATACACAGACTAATAGTTCAATGGAAACCACAAGACGAGGTAAAACTGATTCTTGCCATACTTCTACTGGAAAACAAGGAGTGGACATTTACTGGGCCTGCTCGGAGTCTTCATGGAAAAAATTGCAAATATGGGATCAGTTAGGGTTACTAAGGGCAAAAACAGGAACACATAAAAAAACTGCAGCCATTATCAATCCACTGCAGGATGGAAGCCTCCCCAACAATCCATGTTGAGGGAAATGGACCATAATCTGCCACGCTCATCCAGTGCGGGTTGGCAGATCAACCGTATTTAGCAGTCAGGGGCTTGAACCCCGGTCTGCTCAAAGAGCGTGTGCTAATGCACTCCCGCTCCTAACCACAATTAACATATACATGCTACTAAACTAATGCTAGGAGAATATTAAATAAATTTGATGAATTTGAAGTAGTGGCTAAGACCTTAAATGTGGAAATTTTGTGATAACAGAAACAAAGCAGTGCTATTTGGATGAAAGAGAGGCTAAATATGAAAATGTTCAGCACAATGTGTACAGAAAGGGAAGGAGGGAGAGTTGTGCCAAAAGTTTAAAAAGTACACAGAATAAAGGCCAGGGCATCCACCGGAGTAAAGAAACCTGTGTAATAGTGGTATGACGGAAGCAATGGAGAAAAAATTATGACAGTAGGAGCATATTGCAGACTAAATAACAGTGATAATGATAATTAACATATGTATAGACAAATGAAATGAGCTAAAAAATCAGAACATCTTATTTTTGGGGGGGGCAGATTTTAACTTTCCATAAACTGACTGGAACTTATGGGTTGTTCACTCACATGGTAGCAGAGCCTTTCTGCTACCATGTCAGTGACCAGACCATGATGAACTATTCAGTATTAGCAGTGACTCATCATGCATTAAGAATCCCTAGCCCTAGACAAAGGAACTAGGGGAAGTACTCATAATATAATGATGGTACATTTACTGAAAGAGATATAACTACTCTCAAGGGTAAAGCAAAGGGATTTTACTTCAGTAAAGGTGACTAAAATAGTATTAAGCAGTTTTTACCTTTTCAGCAAGACAAACTGATGATGTTACCAACTGCAAAATCTAAATGGGAAGAATTCGGGGAGATAACCCTGATGCTACTAAGCTTTTTATATAAAATAAAAGAGACATTGTTCAAAGTTTCAAACTAAATGGATGCCAGACAAACTGTTGTGACTATTGGCAGAGAACAAAAAAAAAAAAAAAAAAGCACCTGGGATAATTATCAGGGGATGCAGAAATCTACAATAACTAGAAACTAATCTGCAACCAAGTCAATAAGGAAGTAAGGTAAGCTAAGGCAGATTACAAAAAAAAGTCTTTAGAAACGAACGCAAAGAAAAGTAGCAAAAAATTCTTTGCTTATGTTAACACTAAAAGGAAAAGGATGAATCACACTTGACCACTGGCATTAATATTTATGATCCAGTTCATCTCGCTGATAAATTGAATAAACATCATAATATGCTTAGTATAAACAAATAAATAATAAACTTAATGTATATTGCAAATTTTTCTCAATTAACATAACTGTTTCACAGTTCTGCTTTTTAAGTTTAAAAAAATGTTGGCAATCATTATTATTAGCCATATGGTACAAGTAAGCCTGAAGTTTATGCTGCACCAGCCAAAAAATAAAATAATAAAATTCCCAAGAAAGAGAAGAATGACGATATCCAGCTCAGGACCCTGGGTGTGCCAGGCCCATCACCAGATGTGAGCCCGTGGAGTTAATATTATAATGACATTTGCAAAACAAAATCCTTCCCTTTTCCTTGACAGCAGCTATTTCTTGGACTAAACCCACATCAACACTCTATGATTACTGAAATATAAAAAATATTTTTTAACTGAAGGTTCTTAATACAAGGTGAATCACTGCTGATAACGAAATCAAGAATATTGCTTTCTCATGTTGGTATAGAATATGTTCAGATTTTGCAAGTAAAAAACCAACTGGATGGCAGTGGTCACAGTGTACTTACTGATTTGGAGTTTACTTAAAGACAAAACTTCCATCAAAGGCAAAGGGAAGGATATCCACAGTAATCACAGACAATCTTTAAATTCTATGCAGGTCCCACTATTGATGATGTTATCAAACAGAAAATTTTAAATAGGATGCATTTCACGGAAATACAGGCACTCCCCGGCTTACGTAATACGTGACTTATGAAAATTATCTTTACGTAACTTTTGCCGGCCGGTACAAACTTAAAAAAATCGTGGAAACATAGTTTGCACCCCGTAGGAATAAATGGAGGTATCGTGAAAATATCGTAATGTTAACCCAATAACACATTGTTTTTCATTTTGGTAATTCGTTTCAAGACCTCGGAAGTTGAAATTTTCGCTATAAAACTATGATATTTATCTCTCTAAAAGGTCATTTTTATAATGGAAATTACACTACACTTTCATCATTATCATATGTTGCATTATAAGAATCAATTTTGAACACCTTTGTGATATTTTTCTAAAACGCATTTCTGGAGGTCATTACAATAAAATAATAAAAACAATTTGCACTGTCCGGTTTATTGGGCTTTTCTGTTAGAAACTCGATCTTATTCGATTTGCGATAACTGAAATTCTGTGAATTTTTACGTTACGGTATTATGGTGAAATGTGTTCCCCTTCTCTGAAATCTTCAATCATATAAAAAACATAAATAAATTTTCAGAATCTTCTCTTCATTCCTATTTACGTATTACAATGGTGAAGAGAAAGGGACCAACAGAAAGTGAAAGTGCTGGCAGTACTAGGAAACGAAACAAAATTGATTTAGAAATGAGGATGATTAATTAAGAAGTGCGAAGCAGGACAAAGTTTGTCATCTATTGCACGGAATTAGGTCTCACTGCTTCAACATGAATACTATTTTAAGGAATGGTGCATGTATAAAAGAACATGTTAAAAGATCAATGCATTTAAAATCAACAGTGATAATAAAACAGCGTTCAGGTGCTATATCGAAGATGGAAAAGCTTTTAATAATATGGATGGAAAATCTGATTCAAAAGCGAGTGCCCCTGAGTCCAATGGTCATTCAAGAAAAAACAAGTATTTATGAAGATATTAAGGATAAGTACGCCGAACCCCAAGCCAAGTTCATGGCAAGCAACGGGTGGTTTAATAGGTTCAAGCATAGCACTGGTTTCCAAAACATTAAAGTGTGGTGAAGTCGCCATTGCCGATTCTGCAGCTGTAGAGAAATTTTGCAATGTGTTGGAAAAACCCCTTCTAAATCTCCACAGCCCTAAACTTCCACAATGGCATGCTTATCAGCTGGACAGTTAATTCTGGCAACGATGATTGAAAGGTAAAACTTGCTGATGGTATGCCTGTTTCCTCTATCTTTTTGTAATTTTATAAATTTGAAATTTTTGTAAGTTTGTACACTTTTGTAATTTTTCCGAGGCATGAGAAAAAAAAAAAATAATAATAAATAATTCTATTTACATGGGCATTTCTTTTTTGCTTCAATTAAATTCAGGGCGCATAGTTGCGAGTGCTGCATAAACATTTAGGGAAATTCCAACTTAGGTAAAGCTCAAATTACGTAGACTCCCGCGGAACGTAACCCTCACTTAAGTCGGAGTGTAGCTGTAATCGTAGAAGCTACTAGACTTTTCGTACAAAATAAGAAATACTAATAAAGGCTTAGACCTAACTGAATGTCAGATGAACTGATGAGACTTGTGGCAGTGAAATAAAATGAATGGGATACATAAAAATTATCAGGCGATGCAGAAGTGCATGGTAAGCATAACTCAGTCTACAACCAAATCTCAAAGGAGGTTAAGCAAGCTAAGGCAGATTACGAAGAGTCTTCAGAAATGAATGAAAAGAAATGTAGCAAAGACTTCTTTACTTACATTAATAGAAAGAAGAATCAAAAGAATCACTTTTGTCTGCTCGATATAATTCAACACTATTGATTAGGTGGGTCGGAAAACTGCTAGCTTGGGGGGGGGATCCACAGACTAAAAGGTTAAAAGTAGCCGCAGGCAGAGGTGAAGGTGGTTCTTGCACAATGTCTATTAGAATAAGTAGCGACCTGGAGCGAGAGGTGCTGGGGATTTCAGGGACTGATGGCAGTTATCGTGAAACAGGTGGGTATATGGGATGTGTTAGGATAACTAATAATAAGGATAGCTACATGTATACCAATGCTAGAAATATAGTAAATAAATTTGATGAATTTGAAGTGTTGGTCAAGACATCAAAGGAGGATATATGGTTGGGATATCAGAGATGTGGTGTCACACTGATATTAGGAATGCAGAATTGGAATTTGGGGAGTACAATGTGTAGAGAAAGGATAGGAAGGGAGAAGGTGTCATGCTGCTAATTAAGAAAAACAAAAAATCAAAAGAAGTGCAACCAGTTCATATAGATGAACAGTGCACTGTTGAGTCAGTTTGGTGTGACATAAGCACTGCGAAAGCAAAAATAAGAGTAGGAGTGTGTTATGGGCCTAATGACTCGAATGAGAACAATGAACAATTGCACAGACAAATAGAGTGGGCTAGTAAATCAGAATGTCTTATAATGGGGGATTTTAACTTCCCAGATATTGACTGGAACTTGTGGGGTGGTCACACGCACACTAGTAAGACTTTTGTGGATTTACTGGATGATTGTTTTCTGCAGCAGCATGTTCGAGAGGCAACCAGAGAGGGTAACACTCTTGATCTGGTTATCAGCAGTGATCATTCGTGTATTAAGAATTTCCAGATAAATGAACCACTAGGTGGCAGTGATCACAGTGTACTGATGTGGGATTTACTTGCTGTTATTTGGTTTTTAGGAGCATTAGGAACTAAGGCCACGTTGCTCGGGGATATGCGGTGGTTATTCCCTGACCTTTCCGCATCCTCCATATTTGGTGGTGACGAGCTCGAACCCCGGTCTAATCAAGAAGCGTGTGCTACGCACTGTTGCCCCTTCCCACCTGGCTACAGAGGCACCTAGGGGTTTACTTTATGAAAACCCCAAACACGAAAGGTATCAAAACCTATAGTACTTAGTACCGTGCATGGGTTGAAGGAGAAGTATGGGGGGAGGGGGATGCCGGAAACTTTGCTCTAGAGACTAAACATGGGTTTCACCACTTCAAGCCTCCAATAAGCAAAGTGGTGGTATTTCACCGGTTGATGAAAGTCATCTACCACCTACAAATTTAAAGATATAATTACCATCAGGGGTAAAGGAAAGGGTTTTTGCTTTCGTAAAGGTGAGTACAGTGGTCTCAGACAGTTTTTAAATTCTATACAGTTGGATCAACTGACGATATTACCAACAGTAAATTCTAATGGGAAGCATTCAAGGAATTAATCGTGGATGTTACTAAAAGTTTTATACCTATTAAGAAATATTGTTCAAGGTTTACGCCTAAATGGTTATCAAATGAACTAATGAGACTCGTGACAGAGAAGAAAAATGCATGGGATGCATATAAATTATCAAGCGACTCAGAAGCCTATGGCAGATATAAGCTAGTCTGTAATCAGGTCACAAAGGAGGTTAGGCAGGCAAAGGCAGATTATGAGAATCTTTGACAAAAGATGCTAAGAAAATCAGCAAGGATTTCTTTACTTATATAAACTCGAAAAGGAAGGGGATGAATCTGATTGGTCCACACTTGATATTGATGGTTCGACTGTTGATCCTGCTCAGATAGCAAACAAACTGAATGAGTATTTTGCATCTACATTCACACATGAGGAATTATTAAGGTTTGAAAATGGCAGAAGGTTATCAAATTGCAGCAGGGTGCTTAATGATTTTGTAATAACTGAGAGCAAAGTGGAGGAGAAATTGTTGAAGGTAAACATAAGAAAGGCACCTGGGATGGATGGAATCTATCCAGTTATATTAGAGGAGGTGGCAAAGCAACTAAGCAAACCCTTAGCCATAATTATGAGAGCATTCTTGGACTCAGGGGAGATCCCCACAGACTGGAGATGTGAAAATGTATCTCCAATTCACAAAGGGGGATCGAAGGGTGATACGAGTAATTACAGACCAGTTAGTTTAACTTCTGTTCCGGGTAAAATAATGGAGTCACTGGTTAAAGATGCATTGCAGGATCATCTAGACAAGCCTGCAGCAATAATTCAGACACAGCATGGGTTTGTTAAGGGAAAGTCTTGTCTGACAAATTTGATTGGTTATTATGATGTGGTCACAAAGGAACTGGATGCAAAAAATAATTTTGATATCATATATTTAGATTTCAGGAAAGCTTTTGACACTTGCGCATGGAAGACTACTGTACAAATTGGAGCAGAATGTAAGTTGCTACAATGGATAAAAGTATGGTTAAGTGGGAGAAGACTGAGGGTGGTAATCAATGGGTGCTGCTCTTCGTAGACTAATGTTATTAGTGGAGTCCCACAGGGTTCGATGTTGGGTCCTCTGTTGTTTTGTATATTTATCAATGATATTGATGAAGGTATATCAAGCTCAGTGTTGAAGCTTGCAGATGATACAAAGGTTGGCAGGGTTGTTAATGACTGTAATGGCAGTGTGCTACTGCAACAGGATCTAGATAATTTGGGCAGATGGGCAAAAAAGTGGCAACTGAAGTTTAACCTTGACAAATGCAAAGTACTTCATATGGATAGAAGTAACCCCAGAGAAACATACCAACTATGTGGTACTACACTTAAGGTGGTAGAAAATGAAAAAGACCTGGGAGTAATTGTGCAGTCAGATATGAAGTTTTCTGAGCAATGCAGACAGGCTGCCAGGGCAGGTCATGGGGGTTTGTCAATGATATATAGGAATTTTGCTAGCAGGGAAAAGGAGGTGATTGTCCCTCTGTATAAGGCAATGGTCAGGCCACGCCTTGAGTACTGCGTACAGGTCTGGAGGTCTCATTGTAAGAAGGATGTAGATTTGCTTGAGCGTGTACAGAGAAGGGCAACAAGATTGGTGAAAGGAATGAAGGGATCCTTTTACCAAGAGAGGCTTAAGTTCTGCAAATTGCAGTGGCTGGATACTAGGCACCTGTGTGTTGATCTGATTGAGGTGTATAAGGCCTTAAATGGGTTCAACACGCTGAATTCTGATGGGATCCTTCCACTTGTTCAGATTACGAACCTAAGGGGGCATAAATTCAGATTAAGAAAGGACAGATGTAGAATAGATGTGCAGAAATTTGCCTTTGGCCAGCGGGTGGTTAATTGCTGGAACAAAGTTCCATCTGTCGTTGTGAAGTTGATAGGTTGAATAAATTTAAGGAGGAACTGGACAGGCATTTGGAGGGAAGGGTGTGATTTTTTTTTTTTTTTTTTTTTGGCTGATGCTGCATAAGCTCATACACTTGCTTTCTTGCATCACATGCCACTACTACTACTACTATCCCGCCAAGGTTGCTGACAAAGTGAATAGGTAGTCTGCATATTAAGATGTCTTTAGGGAAGGAAAGCTAGATGTTTATCAAATTCTAACAGGGAAATAAATGATTTTATGATAATAGAAAGCAATGTGAAGGAGAAATTGTTGAAATTCAAAATGAGGAAGGATAGTGCAGAATGGATGTGCAGAAATTTGCCTTCAGCCAGCAGATGTTTGATTTTTGGAAAAAATTTCCATCTGTTGTTTTGGAAGTGGGTAGTATGAATAAATTCATGGAAGAACTAGAGAAATTATTGGGCAGGATGGATAGGTGATTTGGGAAGGTGAGTTTTGTTTTTTTTTTTTTCCCTTGGCTCATGCTTCATAAGCATGCTTTCTTGAATCATTTCACATAAAAAAGGCACCTGGAGGAATGGGATCTATTCAATTACATCAAGGTATGCAGCAAAAGAGGCAATTTTTGATTCAGGAGGTTTACCAGGGTCACTGCAAGTGGATAGGCGAAGTAAGCGTTGCTTATGGGTGGCAGTTCAGGAGGTGCCAAAATTTTTTTTGACATATACAAGTCGGACCCCTGTTTAACGAACTTCTTTAAAATGAAATTTTCTATTTAAAGATATTTTTTAATTCCCCTTGGTAATTACATTTAAAATAGTTTCCGTAGAAAAGAAAATTTCCATATAATGAACAGATTAGTAGAGGCTTAACTTGGAACGATTAACAGTTCGCACCTCAGGCCTTCAGGCAATTGAGACAATAAGTGTTGCTACTAAGCACGAATAGAGTTAAAGGGATTACAATTCTGCAACTCAGTGGTACTCGTAAAGCCTACCCAACCCAGTTTCACATACTCAGAAGTCGCACTGGTCATTTGATTGGTTAACGTTTACCAGTATTCAACACGGCAGGCAAATAATTCATTTTAAATAAATTCAGTACATGAAATTGCAGCCGTACGTTAATTTTCTTATTATCTGGATCTGTGTTCAGTGCCTGATTAAGGTACGGGCTAGCAAGGCTCTTGCCTGGGGCATCAAAAACAGAAGAACAATGAGGCAAAAATATATACAATACTATATATCCTGAGTAAGGGGCTCCAAAAATTCTTTCTGCCCAGGGCACAGAAATACCTTGGTACGTCACTGTCTGTTTTGTATTTATATCTCGCAGGGTTATACTCCAGAACATGGCTACAACCCCGTACTTCGGCAAGATAGAGCAGAAGAAAGCAGAGATAGGACGTGAAAGCAACTCCCACTCACTGCTATCCCCCTCTCCTCCCCGACTGCATATTACTGGAGGATGTCACGTGACATCACAATATGTCGGAGCTGAAATGACAAAACGGCAATTTTTTATACAACTAACAAAAATTACCACTGATTCTTCTCCTCTGCGCTTTCTAGATGATTTCACGTGCATTAACATTAAGAATTGCTCATACACGTCAACAGAAATGTTTCTTTATTTTTTTTTATTTTATTTTTTTTTTTATGTTAGCGGAGGGTGTGGGGGCAGCAGCTCCCACACCCTCCGCTAACATAAACAGAACCTTACTAGGTTCTATTAATAACAACAACTCATACATACAATTACTGTGAAAAATATTAAATCGTCAAGAAAACATGAAAGCAAAAAAAAAAAAAAACCCAACCTTATCAGTCCTCATATGCCAGTACACTTCATCAAACATCCACACAGAAAACATCTATTCCAAAGATATCAAATTCACACTTATACATCATTCAGTTATAGTCTTACATACAACACACAATAACCAAAGGCAGCAGAGCAGCACGATGACGACGACTAAACAACAACACGATAATTTCACATTTCCCGCTAAAATCAGAAGCGAAAATCAAATCAAACAATCAGAGACGCAATACTGAGGTTAATTACGCATTCCCAATAATCAGCCAATCACAGAACTTGACCAGACAATCACTCCGTTTTTCTGCAACACCCGCAACGGAGATACCCATATTCTGGAGTTCAGCCAGAATAATATATACGATAGTATTTTTAGCAAGGCAATGTATAGCGTTCAGGGGATCTTCAAAAGACTTATATGAAAATGACAATGGTAACTGTTTAAAACTTACTGAAACAATTTCTAAATTTGATTCAGTTATGGCAGAACATATTCACCGTATTCAGGAATCTGAATCGAAAAATATCGGCATTATTTGGGTAATCAAATATAAAATGAAATTATTGAAATAATTTCACAAAATGTTATAGGTAAAATACTAGAAATTACTATAGAAGCTGGTCATTTCTAGCATTTTGCTACGATTTTGTTATACATAATCACTGAAGATGAAAATAAAAATATGGATACAAGAAATCGTGCTAAATCAATAGTCTTAAACATAACCTTTTATAAGTTTCTTTGTTCAATTATAATTTGGCATCATATTTTAAATAAAATTAATCCGATAGGTAAAATGCTCCAAAAAAAAAAAAAAAAAAAAAGAAAAAGGATTCTGATATATATGAAGCTCTTGAATGTCTACAAAAATATCACGGAATATTTTAAAGAAAATAGAACAGAGGAAGCAGTCCAAAAAATTCTCGATTCAACTAATAACATGGCTGCTATCATTTGCATTGAAGATTTGTTTCCAGAAGCAAGCACTGTAAAGAAAAGATTGAAAAAACGTCATTTCAATTTTGAAAGTAGAGATGAAGCTATTCAGGATCCGCAACAAAATTTCAAAATTAATGTTTTTCTTTCAAATTACGGACACAATTTTCTTGTTAACTGAAAGGTTTATAAATATGAACGTGACATTGATTGTAATGAATCCGAAATTGATGGTTTCGCCATATTGATGGTTATATTAATGGTTTAGTATTATGAAGAACTTCAAATTTATATTAAAGACAATACTGCTTCATATGAAGTTCACAATATATTTTTAAAAACGATTTTACAGATACTTTTCTAAATGCAGCAGTTACATTAAGAATTTTTCTACCTTTACCAGTTTCAGTTTCCTCGGGTGAACAGAGTTTTTCAAACTTAATCAAAAATCATTTACAATCGAAAATGTCTCAACAGCGACTCTAATTTGGCAATAATTTCAATAGAAAATCTTTTGGATCAATAAACAAATGAAATAATTAATAAATTCACATCTCTTAAAGCAAGGTAACAAAAATTTGTATAATTTTCCTTTTATTTTATTATTGTGGGTATGATTACTGTGATTTGGAATTTAAAGTTTATTTCCAGAATTTCAGAATGATTTTGTTATATTTGTCTGTTGTTTCATTACATGGGAGATATGTAATTATTTACGCCTTATTTTATTTTTTAATCCAAATATTTTGGGGCGGCAAATTCGATTTCGCTTATTGGCGGCACATGGGGTCGCGGCGGCCCTGGGAATAATCCTAAGGAGATGTATCCCCGATTCACAAAGGGATATCATGGGAAATTACAGAGCTGTTAGCTTAACTCCTATTCCTGGAAAATAATGGACTCACTGGTTAAAGAAGTGATGCAGGACCAGCTACATAGGAATGCAATTATATTGCAGTCACAGAATGGATATCAAAAGGATCAATCTTATTTGACCATTCTGATTGGATACTAGGATGCACTAACAAAGGAACTGGAAACAAAAATTAATTTTGATATAGCATCAGTAGAGGCATATGATGCAAGAAAGCATGCTTATACAGCATCAGACAACCCCCCCCCCATTTCACCCATCCATTCACTCCAAATGTTTGTCTAGTTCTGCCTTGAATTTATTTAAGCCGTCAACTTCTACAGATGGAAGTTTCTTCCAACAATGCCATTAGTGCATTGTCATTAGTACCAATAGAAGTAGTGGCAAAATCACTTTCACCTCTGCGTGTGGCTACTGTAAATCTATTAGTCTGTGAATATCCAAGCTAGCAGTTTTCCGTCCCACCTAACACTGCCTCAATAGTGTTAGCAAATATTCTTGCACCCTTTATATTCAAGTGTATTCCATTTCTGTAAAAAAAAATTCTCTACTGTTAACAAGCGCAGAACTCTGAAAAAAATTCTATCCCATGAGTCTTGCACATTCTCTCCAGGGCCAGATTGACTGACAAGGCTCTTATCATGTACTCCCTCCTATCGTGTCTGGACAGAATTGCAGAAAATTTAATCTTAATTCACGACTTTTTTTCAAAACTGACCTGTACTTGTAAGTCCACAGATCTCCTACTCATTAGTGCCATTAGTGCATTGTCATTGGTGCCAACATACAACAATATCACACTTTGTGCCCCTCAAAGAAGATATTTGCTCAACGTCATCAACTTTTGCCCCTCACAGACATACGGCTGGCCATATTCCACCTATCTGTTTTGTCAATATATTCTCGTCTCACTAACAATAAAGTCACCGACAATAACTAGCTCCTGTGGGAGCAGCAAATTCCCCTGAAAGTTGCCGATGTGTTGCCTGATGCACAAGTGAGCTCTGGCACAGAGTTTGATGACCCCCCATCAAACTCTCAGTGCCAGTCTGGGTGGTGTTGCCCACTGAGAATAAATAACAGTAGTCTTCTCTACAAAAGAAGTGTTACTTATTCGAAGTAGTGGTATCTCGTTGTGAAGGCAGCCACAATATGAGATATAATTAAAACAAAGCCTTTACACTACATACGTAGTTAAATTTACGGGTTAACTATGGTGTGTATATATATGTATATATAAGCCCTAATTAGATAAATTATGGTGTAATGTAAATGTCCTCCCTGGTTTGAAAATCGCTGTAGCCTCAAGCCAACTGTACACCCAGTATACATGAAAAGACATAGATAATAATACGATAATTAATATAATGAGCCTTACATGGGAAAAGGTTTTTTGCCAGGGACTTTGTCGAGGGCTAAACCCCTACAAAATATCCAACCCATGTTAGGCTGAGCCATCGGTTTCTGTTATCATCTGCCTGTATGCCGTGGCCAAAAAGTCCATAATAATGGAATAATCCTTTAAGTTAAAATTAAATGCAGGCAAGCAATTATAAGTATGGCCTACCATATAGGGAGTAGGTCTAAACCGTAATTTGGTAGAAAACCGGCTGGATGGTACTTAGCCCGACCGATCGCTGCAACATTATAAGCACGACTGAGAACTGATTGATATTTGCTGAAGAACGGCTAAATAGCTAACAAAAGGAGAACGGAAAGCTGTGTAGATAAAGCAATAGTACCTCACCCCCCCCTCGAATTACTCTAATAGTTCGTGAGGTATGAAAATAAGGCACAAGGATAGATAAAAGTGAAAAGGCAAAGAAAAGTAATTAATCGATTATACGTCGGATGTAACCGGGAGCGTAACTTCCCGACCCTAAGAGGTCGGGAAGTTACGCTCATCACAGGTGATCTCAACCTGGTTCCATACCAGGAACTGCGAACAGTACTTTCCTATGTGTTTAAATATAGACCTAATATCAGTCCTAATGCCAACTATATTACCAAGCAATTACACTCTGACCTTATGCATTTTTGCCTTAAACTTGCATATAAGTATAATTTGCCACTAGAGGCATTCTATAATTGGCTGGTACTTACCAAAAACGAACTTAATCAGCATATACGTAGGAAGCATTTACACAGGACGCAACATACCAATAGAGATATCAAAAGATACAACCTGCAGATAATTAAGCGGCAATTAAAGGATCTACAGGATAAATTTATTATTACAACTATACACAAGGCCGCCAACAATTATAGTTTCATCTGCAAAAAATTCTACGCCTCCCTATTACACAACGAACTACATAGCAGTGCCACATACGCTAGAACAAACTGTAACCTTGGTACTATTACCAAGAAACTGCTGGCGATACAAAAATAGTTAAAACTGAAATTATTAAAACTGAATAACGACAACACTAACTTCCCTTTTTTGTATGGTATACCCAAGTTTCATAAATCGCCTATTAGTTTCAGATTTATAACATCATGTAGAAATAGCTAAACTAAGGTCCCGCAAAACAAGCTAGTTGAACTGCTTAGCATTATTTTCAATACTATAGATTTCACTAGAATTATTAGTAATAATAGACCTATTTTAACAAGCATAACATCAAACACATAAGTACATATGATTTCAAAAACTTATTCACAAGCATTCCACATGATAGTTTAAAATTGGTTTTAAATAAATATTTCACAGAATATAGCGAAATCTTACCCTGCCAACGTAATTACTGGGCTAACCTGCTAAATCTTTGTATTTCCAACAGCTATATTTATAATGGTAGTAACATTTTTATACAACATGGGGGCGAGTAGCTCGTGTCTCATAGCCAATCTATATCTACACCATTTTGAAAACAATTTCAATAAAGATATCAATATGTTCAGATATATATAGACGACCTAATTGTGTTCAACTATACTAACTTTCATGCAGAAGTGGTTAAGCACTACCCGCAGGATTTGGTTCTAGAGGTCACTAACAAGAGTGACTCTTTCAAAGCTACCTATCTGGATATAAACATACAAATTAAGAATAAAAACCTAATTACCAAGGTATTTGACAAGCGCAAAGAATTCAAATTCAAAACTATAGACCTAACTTGTTGGGGTACAAATATCTCAATACGCATCCTTAAAAACATAATAGTGACACAAGGTATCAAAATATTATATATCTGTAATAATTATAGTGATGTTGTCGACGCTCTAATCGATCTCAAGCATAAATTATTAGATAACGGTTTCCCGCATAATTTCATTATGAAACATATGAGTACTGCCTTGTCCATAGCCAGGAACACATACCACGATAATCTAAACCAGTTGGATACAATGGAAGCCATTAGGCATACCGTATATTGAATTATACGTATTTAGTATAGTTTCTTAGTTTAATGGAATTATTAGCTGGTTTTATACATTGGTATCTATTGAGCGAGATGGTTACTAATTAGCCTTGTATATACTTGTATATACAAGGCTAATTAGGTACTGCTGTAGAAACACGCTATATATAGCTTACACTCCTTAGAAAAGTTGTACCTATATGTGTTTTTACAGTAGGAATTAATTCATTTCTCTTCTACTGAGTTTTATCTTCGACTTCCGAGAATTTATTGGTTTTGCTTTCTATACTAAAGAGGGCGCCTTTTTTCCTTTTAATTATCTCAATTTGGCTGATATTCGACACATCTTAGGTGACGCCGTCAGCGCTGCTGTTATAAATGACATGCGCGAAAAATTACAGGCTTCTAGTTTTTTCCTGCCTCCCGCTACGGTAACGTATGTTTGGTAGTATCTCTGTCGGGTAACATACGGATTCTACCGTATTACCACACGTGTGGATTAATGTTTAACGCTTATTATAAAGTTCGGCACTACTTGCCATATTTACGTTAGTTTCATATATTATAGTAAAATATCTTAGGAATTAGCCATTCCGTTTTTTTTTTTTTTTTTTTTTTTTTCCTTTCACATTTTATTGATTTCTTTCACCTACTCTTACTACCTAACCAGGATCCCTACCTCTTAGGGTCGGGAAGTTACGCTCCCGGTTACATCCGACGTATAATCGATTAATTACTTTTCTTTGCCTTTTCACTTTTATCTATCCTTGTGCCTTATTTTCATACCTCACGAACTATTAGAGTAATTCGAGGGGGAGTGAGGTACTATTGCTTTATCTACAAAGCTTTCGTTCTCCTTTTGTTAGCTATTTAGCCGTTCTTCAGCAAATATCAATCAGTTCTCAGTCGTGCTTATAATGTTGCAGTGATCGGTCAGGCTAAATATCATCCAGCCAGTATTCTACTAAATTACGGTTTAGACCTACTCCCTATATGGTAGGCCATACTTATAATTGCTTGCCTGCATTTAATTTTAACTTAAAGGATTATTCCATTATTATGGACTTTTTGGCCACGGCATACAGGCAGATGATAACAGAAACCGATGGCTCAGCCTAACATGGGTTGGATATTTTGTAGGGGTTTTGCCCTCGACAAAGTCACCGGCAAAATAACCTTTTCCCATGTAAGGCTCATTATATTAATTATCGTATTATTATCTATGTCTTTTCATGTATACCGGGTGTACAGTTGGCTTGAGGCTATAGCGATTTTCAAACCAGGGAGGACATTTACATTACACAATAATTTATCTAATTAGGGCTTACATACCGTCCGATGTAATGTTCTATCGCTGGATGGCATTAATCGGTTCGTTCTATATATAACAGTTAAAAAATAGTAAGTTAATTTTATAATTCAAACGCTGTATTATTTGGATTCTATATATATATATATACAAATATTATATAGTTCATTTAAACCCATATGGAATTATGCCTTGTGCATAATTCTTTTTTAAGTCTTTAAAAAAAAATTATTCACTTATGTATATTTCTTAAAGAAGAGACAATAGCCAAGCTGCGGGTACTCTCAGCTTTGTGTCGTTTGGCATTGCAACAATTCTAAACTGGACGGTCCATGATTTCTGTTCCTCTTAAATCTTATGATCCAAAAATTTTCAGACCATGTCACTGAAATTGAAGGAATAAAATCCTCTATTTCCTCTCCATCCTTAAACTCTCATCCTTTACCTAACTTATGGGGTTTCAAAAATGGACAGAGAATGTACAAGTTTAAGAATAAACCATATTTCAGTTGGCTAGCATCAGAATCTTCAATTTCATTTTTTGTCTGCACTAAAACTAGTGACAGCTGTAAACAAGTTAATAAATCCAAACTCAATTTTGAAGGGTCCAAGTATTCTAAATTTGCTCATTGTCTAACTTGTGAGTCGGTCTCTCGCACACTACAAGACTTTTCTGGATTTACTGAAGGATTATTTTCTACAGCAACATGTTCGAGGGGCAACCAGAGGGAGTAATACCCTTGATCTGATTATCACCAGTAATTATTCATGCATTAAGAATTTGCAGAAGAAGGAACCAATAGGTGACAGTGATTACAGTCTACTGATGTGGGATTTACTTAAAAATGTAACTAACATCAAGAGTAAAGGGAATGATTTTTGTTTTCGTAGAGGTGACTACAGTGGTCTCAGACAGTTTATAAATTCTATACAGTAGTATTAACTGATATTAACTAAAACAGCGAATTCTAAATGAGAAACCTTCAAGGAATTAATCTTGGAAGCTACTAGGCTTTTAATACCAACTAAGAAATATTGTTCAAGATTTAGACCTAAATGGATGTCAGATGAACTAATGAGGCTTGTGTCAGAGAAGAAAATGTGTGGGATGCATATAAATTATAAGGTGACACAAAAGGTTTTGGCAGATATAAGATAGTCTGTAATCAAATCACAAATGAGGTTTGGCAAGCAAAGGCTGATTACGAAAATCTCTGGCAAAGGATGCAAAGAAAAACAACAAAGACTTCTTTACTTACGTAAACACTAGAAAGAAGGGGATGAATCAGATTGGTATATTTGATGTTGGTGGTTACATTATGGAGTTATTGCTCAGATAGCTGAAAAACTAAATGAGTATTTTTTTACCAAATTCACACACAAGGAATTCTATAAGGAAGGGGAGGACAGAAGTTTACTAAACTCTAACAGACCTGATGTAGCCCAGTGATCAGGAGCAAGAGTGCATAGCACGCGTTCCTTGAGTGGACCGGGGTTCAAGCTCGTGACTACTAAATACGATAAATATTTGTATTGACGATTTATTGTAAACTCTACTGACTTGTTGTCGTACCGGAGTATAAACAGAAAATTTATTTATTTATTTCAATGATTTTGTAATAACAGAGAACAAAGTGGAGGAGAAATTGTTGAAGCAAAATATTAAAAAAAAAAAAAAAAAAAAAAATGTGCATCTGCGGTAGATGGCATCTATCCAGTTACATTGAAGGAGGCAGTGAGGGAATTTGGAAACTCTTAGCCATAATTATGAAAACATGCTTAGATTCACGGGAAGTTACCCATGAACTGGACATGTGCAAAAATATCCCCAATTCACAAAGGGGGTTGAAAGGGTGACACAAATAACTATAGCCATGTTAGTTTAACTTCTGTTCCTGGGAAAATAATTAAGTCACTGGTTAAAGAATAGATGCAGAATCAGCTAAACAAGACTGCAGTAATAGATCAGACACACCATTGGTTTGTTAAGGGGAAGTCTTGTCTCACCAATTGGATTGGACACTACAATGTGGTCACAAAGGAATTGGATGCAAAAAATTAATTTTGTTATTAAATACTTCGATTTCATGAAAGCTTTTGATACTGTTTCACATGGAAGACTGCTGTACAAAAATTGAAGCAGTATAGCATTGAGGGCAAGTTGCTGTAATGGATAAAGGGTGGTTGAGTGGGAGACGGCAGAGAATGGTAATAAATGGACACTACTCTACGTCGACTAATATTATTCATGGAGTCCCCTGGGTTCGGTGATAGGCTTTTTATTGTTTTGTGTATTTATCAGTGATATTGATGAAGGTATATCAGGCTTAAAGTCCAAGTTTGCAGATGAAACAAAGATGACAGGGTCGATAATGATAGTGAACACAGAATGCTATTGCAACAGAATATAGAAAATTTAGGCAAATGGGCTGAGAAGTGGAATGGGATGTAGAGTTGCTAGAATGAGTACAAAGAAGGGCAACAAGATGGTGAGAGGAACAAAGGAGTGAACTTATGAAGAAAGGCTTAAGTTCTGCAAGTTGTAGCATCTGAAGACTAGACAACTGGGAGGTGATCTGCTCGAAGTGTATAAGGACTAGAATGGTTTGAGCAGGCTCAATGCTGATGAGATACTTCTATTTGCTCAGATTAAGAACCTGAGGGGACATAGCTTCAAACTGAGGAAAGACATTTGTAGAATAGATGTGTGGAAGTTTGCATTTAGCCAGCGGGTAGTTGAATGCTGAAACAGACTTCCATCTGCTGTTGTGGAAGTTGATAGCTTAATAAATTTAAGTCAGAAATAGACAAAGGTTTGGAATGACTGGATGAGTGAAATAGGAAAGGGTTTTTTTTTTGGCTGATACTATATATAAGCTTGCTTTCTTGCATCATCAGGGATAAAGAGAAGGGTTTTTGCTTTCATAAATTTGACTATGGTTGTCTAAGACAATATTTAAATTCTATACAGTTGGTTCAACTGATGATGTTACCAAGTGCAAATTCAAAATGGAAACCATTCCAAGAATTAATCTTGGAAGCTACGGCTTTTTATACCAATGGCAAAAAGCTATGGCTTTTCATACCAACTAAGAAATATTGTTCAAGGTTTAAGCTTGAATGGATGTCAGTTGACCAGATGTTAGTATAACTTTTGTTCTAAGGAAATTAATGGAGGCAATGGTTAAAGAAGCACTGCAGGATCATCTAGACAAGTCTTCAGTTATAGCTTGGACACAGCATTGGTTGGTTAAGGAGAAGTCTTGTCTGACCAATTTGATTGGATACTAAGATGTGGATACTAAGAGAGGAAAAAGAAAACCAAGTTTTTTAGATGCAGAGGAAGCAATATTTGTAATGTGCTTTTGCCAAGAGAGATTAGAAGTCAGAGTAATACCCAAAAAAGATATATCATCTTGCCTAGAAATCAGAGTGTCAACAAAGATAAGCATAATAGCAGAAGAATCCTTTTTGGGAGAGATAAAACAGGATTGAGTTTCAAAAGGATTGAAGTCAACTAAGTTGTCTTTGCCCGACTGGAGAAATTACTTGGATATTGGCATTTAAGGAACTGGCAGCGGATATTCGAGAAGTTGAAGCTGATTGAGCAGGGCAAGGTTTCCCAAACTGGAAAGCAGAATACAATGTGCTATCATCAGCAAAACTATGGATAGGATTTCCGATCAATGGAAGAAGGTATACAAGAGGAAAAGAGTGGAGAGAAAGAACTAAACCCTGGGGAACACCAACATTAGTGGAGAAGTTAGAAGACAGAGAGCCATCTACCATCACCCTCAATGAGCGGTCAGGGAGAAAACTGGATAACCAATTACGAAAAACAGTTGGCAAACCATAACATGGAAGCTTGTTCAGAATACTTTTATGCCAAACATGATCGAAAGCCACTGAGATGTAAAGAGAAATTGCTTTTGTTTCACCGAACTTTTCCATTGAATCTGTCCATAAATGGGTAACATAAGCCAGAATATCACCAGTGGATTGACCCTGACAGAATCCATACTGGTGATCGTTGATCAAATGGAAGGTTTCTAGGTAGTTTAAGAGTTGGCGGTTAATTGATTTCTCTATTACTTTAGAAAGAGTAAAAGTAATTGCAATGGGACAATAATTGGAATGGGAGGGATTTGTCACCGTTTTTAGGAACGGTGACAAAAAGAAAGCAGAAGGAAAAACACCTCTGGAATAAAAAAGTAAAAAAAGGCGGCAAGGAACAGAAGTAAGTTCAGGAGTGCAGGCGTTGAGATCAAGTGGAGAAATACCAAGAGGACCTGAGCTTTCTGAGCATCAAGATTCGTAAAATATCCTTCTGCAATCCTTTTGTTGGAAGACCACAGGAGGCATTCAATGGAATGTGCTGGGAATGGAGGGAGGTGTTTTACCAAGATCATTTAACCCCTTTCCGGAATTTTTTGTTTGGGAAAATGTGCCATAACTGATCGCCTTTTTTCATTTTACAGATTAAAAGTATGCATCATTTGAATACTTATTGTATAGTTTTTTGTGTTATTTATTAATTTTTTCGTAAAAAATGCATGGCAGTAATTAACCCATTTGGGCTGTCCCAAGTTATCTCGTATGTGCCAAAAAAAGTGCAAATTATACAGATTTTTTTAATAAATTAAGGCTTGAGGCACAGAAAAAGTCTTCATTACTCATTATATAAATAAATTTAAAAAAATCAAGTGGAACGCACAAGCAGTAATCGCGAATTAACTACATTCTGACACGCGGCCGCCACAAGTGTACAGGTGAGTTAAGCGTCGCTTACGGGCGGCAGTTCAAAAGGGTGCAGAAATATTTTTTGATATTCTTTTTGTGAATTTTTTTTAAGGGTTCAGCATTCTGCATTTAAGACAGCAAATTACATTTTGCTTATTGGCAGCACAGGAATGCATGCTACTGTTCTGACACTGCAGTACAATATAAGTAAAATGAAAGCCAGTCGTCTGCTGCCAGGCATAAGAAAATCCTGAGAAAAGGATTTTCTTATGCATTAAGCAGGTAAATCCTCAGGATTTACCTGCTTAATGCAAAATTAGCCAGAAAAATACTAGAGAAAACATTTCAGTCCTAAATTTGGAGGTATTGTTGTTAAAACTAAAAAAACTAAAAACGAGATATCTCAGGATAATCCATGAAAGGGTTAATACATGAGTTGGAAGAAAAATAGGATGCTAGCAGCTCAGCTTTATCCTTAGCTGAAGTGGCAATAGAACCATCTGGTTTTGACAGAGGTGGGAGCAGAGATGGGCAAAAGTTATGGACAATAACTTTGGCATGAGACCAGAATGCTTAGCTATCATCAGGGAAAGAAGCAAGTTTTCTACTCTTAACCTGTTCAAACTCTAGTTTGGATTGATTAATAACTGAAAACGAAACTGGAGAACTGGCAACAAGCCAATTATAATATGCAACTTTCTTCTTTTGAACAGCCCTAGCACATTTATTGGAAAACCAAGGTTTAGAAAAAGGACGTGATTTTAATTTGGAGTGTGGGATAAAGGATTCTATTCCTACAAGAATAATTTCACTGACACGATCCGAGGAGATGTTGACATCAAAAGTTTTAAAATAGTAATCTAACCAAGGAAAAGAAGAAAACAAATCTCGCAGGTCATCCCATTTTGCATCCTTGTAAGGCCAAACAACACGAGATTGGGAATAGCCATGAGCTAAAGGCTTCATTGGAGAAGAGACAATCACCAAGTTGCGATTTGAGGTGCCTAAAGGACTACTCACTTCAACAGTGTACTTAGAAGGGTTGTTTGTGAGAAAAAGATAAAGCGTGTTGGCTGTATGGTTAGGATTGTCTGGTATTCTAGTAGGAAAACTACAATCTGTGCGAGGTCATTAGTAATTGAAAAAGCTTCAGCATCTCGACCAGCTGGGTCTGTGTGACTAGAAAACAGAAGCCAGCTCGAGTTGCGAACATTAAAATCACGAAGAAAAATTTCCTCACTGTTAGTAAAGTTGGAGTGGAGAAAGTCAAATTGC
This sequence comes from Mastigoproctus giganteus, assembly GCF_048544385.1. Lineage (NCBI taxonomy): Eukaryota > Metazoa > Arthropoda > Arachnida > Uropygi > Thelyphonidae > Mastigoproctus > Mastigoproctus giganteus. Next base: position 143,979,125 of record NC_143580.1, read on the forward strand.
AAACAGTGTGTGTGTTATGGGTGTTTAATGGCACATAAGCTACACTGGCTATAGTGCACCTGTCCATAGAGATGTGTTAGGAAATAATTCAGAATTGAAAGCATTCCAATGTCATTTTATAAACTATTCAGAACATGACAAATTAATGTTTGCCTTGTTGCCTATAATATGCTCTAGTGATATTGGTTCATGTAGTTTATTCTGAGAAAGCAGAACTGATGTTCTGCCTTGGTTATATTGAGGACAGTCAACAAGAATATGTTTGATTGTTAGATTGACTGAGCAGTGTGGACACTGAGGAGGATTATCACCTGTGAGTAGATGGAGGTGGGTCAGATTAGTATGTCCTATTCTTGCCCGTGCAAGTACTATTTCTTCCTTTCTAGTTGGTTGGATGCTTGAGTGCCAAAATTTTGGTTCCTGTTTCAATTGGAAAAGTTTGTTATTAGTCTGGGTGTGCCATAGCTCTTTCCACTGTTCAAGGCATGCTACTTTTATGATGATATCATGGTCAGATGCTGGAATATGAGCAGAGGTCAAATCTAATACGGAGGAAATTTTTGCCAATATATCCGCCAGTTCATTTCCCTTTATCCCTGAATGTGCTGGAATCCAACAAAAGTTCACTAATTGTTGACACTGTTCAATTTTCAAGAGTAGCTTGCTGATTTGGTTTAAAACAGGGTGATTCATATGGAATGGATTTTGTATTGCTCTAATTGAGCTGAGAGAGTCTGTGTAAATAAAATATTTTGAAGATGGGTAAAGATTCAAATTTTCTGGAACTAATATTATTCCCTGTAGTTCTGCGGAAAGTTGCAAAGAGAGAAAGTCAAAGAGTTCCAAATGATTAGTGGAACTGGGAGAACGGTAAAAACAGATGAATTTTACAGAATGAGGTAGAGAGATTTTAAGCAAGAGAAGATTGAAAAAAGGAGATTTCAAATTACCAAGTCTCTGACAGGGAATTCGGAACGGACATATGCACAAGTACCACCTTTGAGACAAAAGGAATCACACAGTGAATAATTTGGGCAACTGATATGAGCAGTGGTTAAATCAACCAATAACTGAGATTCTGTCAGAAAAAGTGCATGGGGTTTGGCAGACTGTAAGTAGAAATGGACATCATTGAAATTAGAACTGAGACCATGTATATTTGTGAAATGAACTAGGAAGTGTTTGGTACGTTTAGATCTTTTCACTGACAAGCTTGCACTATTAGTTTGATAATTCATGGTGTATTCAATAGTAAGAAAAAGTGGGTGGGGGACATGCTGTATGAAGTACAAAAAATTTTGATATGGCGTACACATGGTAACAATATAACCCAGATCCTTGACATAACATGGCCGCGACAATGCCCCCCACATACACATTACCCAGACTCCCTTCAGTCATTATCTGGCAGAGTAGAGGTAGCAAGATCATACACTAGCTGATCCGGACTCTCCTAGGGAGTCACCAATAGATTCTATCCAGTGTTCTAACTAGCAGCTGGCCTATGAATACCGTTTTAGAGCTATACCCTCAAAACGTACGGAAGTTTAGATCTCGCCATGGTGATCATCATAACCTCGAAAGACATCAATCATACTGCATGTTGGAAAAGATGGGGAAGGCTTGACCAGAACTTAGCTCTGGAGACTAAACATGGGTTCCACCACAAGCCTCCAATAAGCAAAGTGTTGGTATTGCACCAGTTGATGAGAGTTATCTACCACCTAGTATTGCCTGGTAAAACAGAGGGGCAGCTTTCCTCCCTGTGGTGTGGGTGCCACACCTTGACCCCTGCTTACGGTGGTTCACACCTGGGTGGGCACCCACAGTGTGCATGTGCATGGGGGTTTATACCCAGGATTACTAACAGTCCCACCATCATAAAGGAGCAAGATGCAAGATAAATAGAGTCAAGGCAGAACTAGACAAACATTTGGAGTGAGTGGATGTGTGAAATCAGTAGTTTGTTTTTGGTTTTTAGGAGCATTAGCAACTAAAGTCATATTGCTCCGGGAATATGCGGTGGTCATTCCCTGACCTTTCCACATCCTCCATATTTGGTGGTGACAGGCTCGAACACCAGTCTAATAAAGAAGCGTGTGCTAGACACTGTTACTCCTTCCCACCTGGCTGCGGAGACGCCAAAATCAGTAGTGTGTGTTGTTTTTTTTTTTTTTTTTTTTTTGGTTATACTATATGAGCTTCCTTTCTTGCATCATGTGGCTTTACCAATGCCTAATCATATGCCTGAAATGCTAATATTCTTTCCCATGAGCCCTGCAGTCTTAGCAAGACCAAATTTTTTGAAAAGGTGCTTATCGCATACCCTTCCTATCCTCTCTGGGAAGAAGTGTAAACACTTTCAAATTTAATCCAAACTCATGACTTTGTCTCACCATTGCCCTGCAATTGTGTCAAGTCTCATATTTAGTATCATTAGCCCAATGAGAACAACAATATCAACGTTTGTTCCTTAAAAGGTGTTAGCTGCTCAAAGTTATTAATTGTTGTTCCAGGAGACATACCCTAGTTGTTGTTGTTGTTGTTTGTTTTTTAGGAGCATTAGCAACTAAGGCCATATTGCTCTGGGATATGCGGTGGTCATTCCCTGACCTTTCTGCATCCTCCGTATTTGGTGGTCACGGGCTCAATCCCTGGTCTAATCAAGAAGCATGTGCGACGCACTGCTGCTCCTTCCCACCTGGCTACGGAGGCGCCTACATATCCTAGTGCTATTTCACTACTTTTTTTTTTTACACATCATATCTCTAATTTCCCCATCAAGTCTCTGATAGCAACTACCTCATGCAGGACAAGTGCACCCACCTGTGGGTGCACTTGTTATGCCTTGTGTTGCCTGAGTGTAGTCTCCAGCATTATGTTGAGTGCTTGAATGGATCTTCTTTTAAATTTCTTTGAGAGCATCAACCTGTTCCTCAAGCCCTTGTATAAGCTTATCTGAATGCTAACTTGGCAGTTGTTCCCCTCACACTCCCTGAAAATCATAAAAAAAGTCACCCTCCCCAGCCAAATCATGTCCTACTCTAGAGGTATATCTGCAAGAGGACATGATTATAACAGCGAATGCAGCTGGATTCACAAGTGAACTGCCACTGACAGTTCTTTCCTGAGTGAAACATTCCCACTACTTTGGGCAGTTTGCTTTGTTGCTCTTGTCAAGTCACAATTGTAGACTCATTTAAAATTATTGCATAAACTTTAGGATAAGAGTATATCAATGAACACTATTTCATATTTTGTTACACAGTATTTGTTACACAATTATATTTCTCAATAATGCTGCTTAATTTCTACTTTCTTAACTAAAACCAAAAAGAAAAGAAATTCCAGCCTTGATCAGAATGTTTAAGCTTTTTAATACAACTAAAACACTACAATTATTACTATGACACACTACTTTACAAGTTACTGATTATGAGATACAATATACAAGCTGAAATCACTGATAAAAATGGCACTATGAATATTATATCGAAACTTACTACATCATTAGCTAAATTTAAAAATATTCTAATGAACATGATTATTAACTATTTATTAAATAAAATTTGGCATATTAATTAAGTAAAAAGTTGTAAACTTTTCCAAAAAAGTCTTATCCGTTTTCTCAAAAGGATAAGTTTTCATTGATAAAAATGGCACTATGAATATTATATTGTAACTTACTACATCATTAGTTAAATTTAAAAATATTCTAATGAACATGATTATTAACTATTTATTAAATAAAATTTGGCACATTAAAAAACAAGTAAAAAATGGTAAACTTTTCCAAAAAAGTCTTATCCGTTTTCTCAAAAGGTATAAATTTTTCTACTTCATTGTTGAACCCAATTCGTAGTTAATGAAATTATGTTTGTTTGTTATTTGGTTTTTAGGAGCATTAGCAACTAAGGCCATATTGCTCCAGGGATATGCGGTGGTCATTACCTGACCTTTCCGCATCTTCCGTATTTGGTGATCACAGGCTCGAACCCCGGTCTAATCAAGAAATGTGTGCTACGCACTGCTGCTCCTGCCCACCTGGCTATGGAGGTGCCAATGAAATTATGTGCAGTAGGATATAAATGTACACTCTGAGACATGAACATTGCAACACTTCGAGATTCAGCTGATAACTGGAGTAAATACAAGTAAAATGTGAGAATGAAATTAATAACAGTTACAGAATAAATAAAAATTTATATGCTTCTTCCCTATCTAGGTAACTGGTCTTTTATGACAGCAGCGTGGTCTCACCACTTGTCATTTGTTCGAAATGATCTGGGTTTGATTCTTATAGATGAGAGGAGAAATTTCCAAAGTCTGCTTTAATCAAGGCTGTATTCAGCCAACCTTAGGTGGAAGGATGAGGTTTTCTTTGTGTTTTAATCTGAGTTTTCCAGCCCACACAACATATATATTAGCCTGTGAATACATGCACTATATAGACATAATATACCTTATATTGGTATATGTTACATTTTGGTCCTAAATTGATAATATATGCTGCTAGACGAATTAAAAACATCATGTAGTTGATAGTGAATATTTCATGAAGCATCCTCACTAGGCATCTTGTTACTAGGCCGGGGATGATGTCCTTAATGTTCCATATCAGGGATAAGTCCTGGAACATGTGTGGAATGTATGTGTGCAACAATAACAAATAAAGAATATGGTAGAAGAAATCCATTCCCACATTTAGTAATTGTTGATTGTAATGATTAAAAAGTTAAAAATGATTGTGTGTTCAAATGGCACTGAAAATCACAACAATATGAGGGTGGGCACATGTACTACTGGAAGAAAATCCATGCATGTGGCTGATAATGGCATGACGCACAAATGATACAGGCACTATATGGAAATCACAATAATACATGGATGGGCATTATCCTGTTGAAAAGATCACCGAGTACAAAAACATGCAAGGAAGTACAATGCAATGGTACATTGATTAAGATGTCAGCTGCAGAGTCAGCACAATGGTTAGAGAACGTTGTCAATGTACCCCTGGGCTGTTGAACTTCCAGGAACAGTTACCAGTGAGGACCAGCTGACATATCTATACAATTTGCAGCCTGTTCTGGGTAGCATTTGTGAAAAGTGGAAAGTTCAGACCCCCTTGGCACATAACTGCCACATATGAATATAGATAACATCTGCACTCAAGATGGAACAGAAGTCATTAATGAAAACCAAAAGATTGCATTCGGGTCTCCATACTGCTCTATTGCAATACCACTCCACGTGAGCTTGCTAATGTGTGGGATAAACAGAGACAGGTGGGCATGAAGACCTGCCTCTACAGTAACCACACAGGCATCATAACCAACAAATACAACTGCCCAAGCTTCACGGTAACATTTATCTGTCACTGAGATCATATGACTTTTACAATCAATGCCTTGATTGTATGTATCATCAAGTTGATTCAACATGCAAATATTCATCCAAATCTAGCAACCTCAGGGTATTGCAATTTCAATGTCTTAGAGTGCATTTCATTATCCACACTATAAGACAATAATAGCAGATACACTAAAGCAGGAGAGGCCAACTTAATCTGTGAAAAGAACAACTTTTTTTCTTCAAATGTGCTGCGATCTACCATCTCAAGATTTTCAATGTAAAAAGGTTAATCAACACATATTGAAAAATGTTGTGTATAAATTTTAAAATTAAATACAATTCAGAATTCTTTAAATTCACATGTATTTAAATTAAAAATTTATGTGAAGTTTGTGTCTTCATGTCATCTGACAAGCTTTCAAAATCGGGAATATACTGTGATAAGGCCAACCGTAAAGGATCTTCTGTATGCAAGTCCGTAAGAGTAGAGCGATTCTTGGTCTTTGTTTGTTTCAAATACGAAAAGGCTGATTCACATAGATAAGTGGAACCAAAACAGGAATTTAAAAGTTCACTGCATTTTTTACAGTATTTTTCTCGGCAAACATATTTTCAAAAGTATTTTTTTGATGACCTAGCTTTTAGGAATATATCGTTTTGCAATGTTTTAATTTCATTTTCAAGTAGTATTTTCTCAGTGTGAAAAATCTCAGCGATTTTTTTTGCAATTTGTTTTGTATCTAAGTCGACATGAAATGGATAAGATATATATTGAACAATGTCTTCAATTGTTTTAAAATCACTAAATCTGGTTTCAAAATCATCCACAACTTTCTCAATTTCAGAAACATATTTCTCACTATTAAATTCGAAAACAGAATATTTTTGCAAATGACCTTGCATATTTGCAAAATGATTGAATGTTTTTTCTTTGAGATCCTTAGCCATTGCCAAAAATTGATATTTATATGCACAAATACTACTAATCATGTCACCCACATTTTAATTTTTTTCTTGTAATTCCAAATTCAGATCACTTAATTTACTGGTAAAATCTGCCAAAAAAGACAGATCACAAAACCGCACCGTATCTTGTAGCTGCTGATAATCTTCCCTTTGATCAACAAATGTTTAATTTCATTCAGCAAATTTTGAAATCTGTAGAAACTTACTCTGACTCAGCCACTTCACATCTGTATATAAGATCAGATCTGGTTCATTTTCGTCGAGGTGCATTTTGAAAAATCTCCTTTGAAAAGATTGTCCTCTGGAATTTACGATTTTGAAAGCTAAGTCCATAATACTTTTAGTATTTAATCTCTTGCTGGCTAACACGTTTTGGTGGATGATATAGTGATAACTTAAAATATCTGGGAATTCGTCTTCCTTTTGGTACAATGCGATGAATCCGTTAAGATGCCCTGTCATTGCTTTAGCTCCATCTGTTGTTATTGATACGAGCTTAAATAGTGGTAATTTAATTTTTTTCAATAAAATTTTTGAATGCATTAAATATATCAAGACCTCTAGTTCTTTCTTTTAACGAAATGATACCCAGCAGTTCTTCTCTGATGGCAGAATCATCGAAAACCATATGAATAAAAATGAGCATTTGAGCTGTATCACTAATGTCTGTAGATTCATCGAGTTGTAAAGAAAAGGACATACAATTAGTAATATGAGCACATTTTTGCTCATTTTTTCGATGCGTCACATCACAGTATTTCGAGATAATTGCAGATCTTGAAGAGCACTTTTAACTTCATTTTTATTCTTAAAATTGTCAAAGAGAATCTGTTATTTCTAAAAATGCGGCTTTGATGAATTGACCATCAGAAAATGGTTTGCATTTTTTTGCAAGAAGATGACTCACTTTAATTGATGCAACAGTTACTGCTTTAGATTGTAAATTAGGTGTCACGAACAAATTTTGTTGTGCGAATAATCTGGATTTAAGTTCTTTTAATTTATTTTTTCTTCTAAGGTCACTATTAGGCAGAAAATCCGGATAGTATTTACTATGGAGTGCACTGAAGTGCCTTTCTAAATTTCCGTTTTTGGGTCTAGCCACGGAAGCATTGCAAATCAAATAACATTTTTCTTTTATCATTACAAAAAAGTATTCTAGTTCCCACACTTGATGAAAATGATACATTTTACTTTTTTTCGTAGTATTCATTTTAAATCAAAGGGTATTAAATTAACGTATAAGTACTGTCCAGTTATTAATATTAAGTAAGCTTAAATAAGAATTCAACACATACACTACGCTCTCCACAACGAACTGCATGAATTCTCACTAGACAAACCTAGTAGCTGCGCGGCGACGAAAGTGGTCGTGTGGTTCAATGGATTTGTTTATGCAGTGGGGCACATAATAATAACAACATTTAGATTTTGACTAATCTATTTTTATATATATTTAAAATTCGTCGTGATCGACTGAAATTAAAGCCACGATCTACTGGTAGATCAGGATTGACTTGTTGGCCACCCCTCCACTAAAGCAAATAAAAGTGACAGATAATTTTAAAGTTGTTTTTGTAAAATATTTTATAATATGATCTACAAATAATATATACTAAGAAAGTTCAGGTATTCTTGAATGGCATGACAACCTTCCTTTTTCACTTAATGATAAGTTTTTTCAATAATCAAGGATTAAGATTTGGAAAGTTTTATTTTCTGTGGTTTATTTATTTTTCTTATTATTCTCACAGCCAGATGTAAAACACAGTCTGCACTATGTGAACTTAGTACTAACTAGTAAATTGACAAAAACAGCATTGTCCACATTACATGATTTCATAAGAAAATTGACATTACTTCCATATACCCTGTTCCTTTAAAAGCTTATATTATATAGCTAAAAATTCAATTCAGTGATTAATGAATAAAATACAGGTAGTTTTCGACTTTGTGAGGTAATTCGTTCCTAGCATGCGCTCGTAAAGCAGGAATTTATTTTCCATAAGGTTAAAAATAGGGGTTACGTTCTCAACAATGATTGATTTATCCAAAGAAATGAAAACGTAGCCTGTAAAATCAAGCAAATTATTTACAACTTACAAATGTTAAAGAATGTTTATTCTTCATCGTCGACTAAATGCACACTCATTCATCACTCATTATTAGCTCAGCACTCGTTTGTTGCACAAGTTGTCTTCTTCAGAAATGTTTCAAGATGCATTTGTTTCGAAGATAATCTTCTCTTTTATTATAAATTTCACGATTGCATGGATCAGCATTTTTTAACGCCAGACACACATTGCAACTAACACGATTCATGTGGAGTAACAAGTTTACGAAGCTTAAAAAAAGGAATGAAGAGAAGATTCTGAAAATGTATTTATGTTTTTTATATGATTGAAGATTTCAGTAAAGGGCAAAAACATTTCACCATAATAATGTAAAAAACCACACAATTCCAGCTATCGGTATTTTCGCAAATGCAATAACATAAAGTTTACTACCCGTTTATAATTGCTTGCATAGACTATAAAAGTATTTAAGGGCAAAGGCCTCATGCTACGAAGTAGAATGACTAATATGTAGGTTAGTGCAAATGCATCAATTTAACATAGCTATCTATCAAAGTAGTTAAATTAATAATTAAATTGGCATCGTTTTAGTTATATCTCATATTGTGACTGCCTTCACGAGTTGCCATGGTATTGTACTACCTCGAATAAATAACACTTCGAATAGATAACATAGTCACAATATGAGATATAACCAAAACGATGCCAATTTAATTACTTTGATAGATAGCTATGCTAAAATGATGCATTTGCACTACATATTAGTAATTGCTTGCAGTAACAGAAAAGCCTAATAAACTAGAAAGTGCAAATTCTTTTTATTGTTTTATGGTCGTGACCTTCAGAAATGTGCTTTAGAAAAATATCACAAAGGCATTTAAAATTGATTCTTATAACGGAAGATATGATAACGATGAAAGTGTAGTGCAGTAGTGCATTTTAATGATTTGAATTGGTAACTAATACAATTTACAAACCATGCTCACGACCTTTTATATGGCCTTAATTAAGGCCATGCTCGTGACCTTAAAAATGATATTTTAGAGAGTTAAACAGCTTAGTTATACAACGAAAATTTCGCCTTCCAAAATCTTGAAATGAATTACCAAAAAAACCATGTGTTATTGGGTACACATTACGGTATTTGAATTATACGATAGTGTCTCTGGAACTGATTAATATTGTAATATTGTTAATTGATTAATATTGTATTGTACCCTGTTTGTATAGCTAAGCATGTGGTTTGGAATGTGATATTTATGAATGTTTAACATTCATTTTTTACAATTAATGTTCATATTTTTGATTTTGTTGATACTTGAGGGAAAAAACTCGTAAACCCGGGAACTCATAATAAAGCGAGAACTGCCTGTAGTTATTTTCCATATTGTCACAATTCAAAAATTATTCTTAACCTTGGGAGAGGAGAATTATCATAACAGAAATTTTTATCTTAACTCAGGTGTACGTTTCTGCTTTACAAATCATTAATTTCTGCATAGCATATTAAACCTTTAAAGTCATTTACAAATTTCAAATGAATTCTTAAAGTATGCTTTTTATTGTTGCAGCAATATTACAGTGTCACAGTAAATGTAAAAAACTATATTGCATATCAAAAATATAAATTTTTACATATCACTGAATTGTTTATTTATAATTATTATTACGTTAGTGATTACATATTAGCACTCTCAATATATTTTGTTTGTTTTTGCCTATTACAAAAAAAAAAAAAAAAAAAAAAAAAAAGGGAAGTGTCAACCATTTTTCTGTTTATTTATAATTATTATTACGTTACTATTTACATATTAGCACTCCCAATATATTTTGTTTGTTTTTGCCTATTACAAAAAAAAAAAAAAAAAAAAGGAAGTACAACCATTTTTCATATCACTCGTTTCACCCTATCCATGATCACCTTATCACTTATATTCTAGCTCACTGCATATGGTGTCCACTTGATTCAACATGCATATTTGTAAAAAATCAATGAAAGTGCTTATTCAGTACACGAGCCAATTCAGTTGATTGCCAATCATTCTACTTTCCCCTCATAAGAGTCTATCTGGTTTACCCTTACCTTATTAGTAGATAGATATAAGTAGAATTGTTTATGATTATTTTGAGCTCACTTTGAAAATAGCTTCTTATTTTCACCTTCTGCCTGTCTAATCCTTTTTTGATGACATATTGCACATCAACTTATACTTGCCGCATCACTACACCTCCAGACACACTTCACGTGCAACAAGCTTTAATCTTCTGTTCTATCAAACCAGTTAGCTCTCTTGCCCTGTTTTTTGTTTTTGGCAACTTTCCTATAAAGAAGTTCCCTAACATTATGACATTATTTGTGGCTTTTATTATACATTCTTTATCTAATTTCCATATAAGATTTGTGCTTGTATCCCATATATCATTTGTACAATGAAGACAAACGATATATGATATAACTGAATTATTCATTATCCCAATAGAAAGATTCCAAAATATTGCCTTCTAGAAATCCTTACCGTTTCCCTGAAACTATCAAGATCTCCTTGTGTACTACATTTTTTTTTGGGGGGGGGGGGTTAAATTCCTGTAGTATCAGATGAGATTTGACCCCAGACCTCTCCAATGAAGTGATGATACTGTCATGGAGTGCAGCTTTAATTATATTCCAATTAGTCATTTTTAAAATATAATTACTAATCACAAATTAATTCAGAATAATACAAAATGTGACAGACTATGAAATTTAGAAAATTTATAAATCAGTGAAAACAAAAAAAAAATAAAATAAATAGAAAATAAAGAAAATAAATTAATATCCAAAACAGATAACTAAAATAACTATACCCCATATCAGGAACTACAATTTAAACATTTTATTGAATAATAGGAGAGATTATTCTACACCTAGTATATATGATGAAAAGAATTAATTGAATTAATTCTACTAACTAATAATGTTTAAAATTCAGTTTTGGTATCTGCTATCAACCCTAAAAATTCTGGAGAATGCATAAAAAGAAACCGCCTAAGTCAATAAACAAATCGGTGAAAATGTTATTAACATTAACTTTTGCCTGAACTTGAGGAAATAAATGATACTTTCCAAGTGTTAACTGGAGTTTTAACCGTCAATAATGGATACCAAAACTTGACCAGAAAAATTGCAGCAGACTTTCGATTTAACAGGATCACTTCAAGACTCCAAATTAAAAAAAAAAAAAAAAAAAATCACCAGAAATCATAACATTCAAGTAATAACTAGAATAGGCATAAACAGATGTTTTGCAAGTTGTAAATAAGCGTCAAGAAGCAGCGTTATAAAGTTGACATTGGGAGATTAATTTACCTATTATCATTCAACCGTCTTCGTATCCCACGCTCAAAAAATATAATAATAAAAGGAAAACAAATGTTTAGTTTGTTTTAGTGCATCATGTCAATTGTTGTATTCCATCGCACGACAAAAAGAAAAATTTCGTTTCGTTATTTATGTCAGGGATGTTGAAGTTTTTTCCTAGTAAATATATATTTTTTTGTTTAGAAATCACAAAACTGATGGGTAAACGAAAACAAGTTGCACTTTCAAAAACTTGAAATTATTCAAAAGTTTGAAAAAGGTGCATCTGATAAATCTTTAAAGAACCATAATAATGTTGGTGACCAAACCATACGTGATATAAAAAATAAAGGGAAGCTATTAGATTTAAAATCAACATCGTAAAATATAAATGGAAGCATCATGGATATGTGAGTAGCATGTGGTAAGTTTTTCTGTGTTTTATCTATCGCCATATTTTTTTCGTAGATTGCTGAACATTTTTTGATACAGTAAGTCCCTGACTTACGTAAATTTTGCAATCAATAACGACGTTCATGGCATGCACAAATTTCTTAAGAGAGATACAGAGTAACAAGTTTAAAAATAGGAATCAAGAGAAGATTTTTTTTATATGATTGAAGATTTCAGGGAAGGGGAGACACATTTCAACATAATAACATAAAAAACGCAGAGAATTCCAGCTATCAGTATTATTGCAAATGCAATAAGATCAAATTTACTACCCATTTATAATGAAAATTGCACTAACAGGAAAGCCCAATAACCTAGAAAGTGCTAATTGTTTTTATTGTTTTATGGTAGCAACCTACAGAAATGCGCTTTAGTAAAATGTGAGCTCGCGTCTGATGATAACAGTGAGTTTTTGCCTTAACCCTGTGAAGTTCTTTCTAAAAAATTTCCCTTTGACTGTTATCATGGTTCCGACGAAGAGAATGAGTGACAGCGGTACTAGTAAATCTACCAAGAAAAGGAAAGCAATCGATTCGGATCAGAAAATTAAAATAAGGATGTATTGAAAATGGTCAAACATTAACGAGTACTGTGCGGAATTCAGTGTCAGTGTGAACGATGAACTCAATAATAAAGGAGAAAGACAGAATACAAGAAGCGGTGAAGGGATCGGCACCAATGAAGTCAACTATAATAACCAAAGCTAAAAAATACATATCAGTTTTTACAGTACAATAACATGCATTTTTTCTTCCTTTTAGGTTTTCTTTTCTTATGTGCCACTCCAGATACTTCTCTGCTGTCCCCAAATAAAATTTTTAATTGAACTAATTAAAAATATATAACTATTTTCTCTAAATATACCTAATATATAAAAATGTATATAATCAATTAATTGAAAAATATGTAACTGTTTTTCTTCATTCATCTGAGGATATTATATGATTTTTGTAATTTTGGCATATCAGGGATATAGTAGAAATATTTTATTAGTCATTCCAGAGTTATGTAAAACTCGAGTTAAGTAAGAAGTGCTGGAACTTATCTCTTACGTATGTCAGGGACTTACTGTATTTTTGGATTAACAGGGAAATTGATTATCCGTGATTTTTTTTTTAACCATCTATCCCGGAAAATCAAGAATCCATTGTAAACAACAAACTGATTCAACATAGTATATGTAGGATAACACTTCCTACTCAGTCCAATAAACTGTTTAATTTGAAATCCTCAAGAATAGAGTACAGCATTATTTTAGTTTATTTATGAATTTACTAACCATATGGTATAACTTTTTATTAGATGAGAGATTAATAGCAAAACAGTTTTATTTATTTATTTTGATTTTTATACATATAAAAAATTAATAGTTATCACATAATTAACACTGATATATAATGTTTCGATACACAGGGAGACACAAAGAAGACAGGTCTGGTTTATACTAAATTCACTAAATTTTGTTTAAATTAGTATTAACTAATTAGCAATACATAAAGTGTTGCACAAAAGGTCCATCTTCAATAACGTATTGTATATACAGTGGTGCTCAAAAAAATTGTGTCACCTTATTTTTTAGGTTGTTTGTACTTATACTGGCAGCTAATCTTTTAGAAAAAGTTGAAGAAACATAAGCTATAAAATAAACCTACAAAACTATTAATTGCAGAAAAATTGAATTTCATGCTTTATGGGTAAATATACAATGAAATAAGCACTTTTCTCCAAAATAACAGCATATTACTTACGGATCATATAACAACAAAAATTCTATGAAGGAAATAATTTTCTTTCATTACTTTGTTCATATTAAGATGACAGGCAGTTATAAAACAAAAAAAAAAACAACATGTACACTAACATTTCACTGGCCCACTTTACCTTCATGACTGCTGCACATTGTTGTGACATCGACTGGATAAGATTCTGAATATATTCCTGGGAAATCTCATGGTAGAAAACATAGATTAATGTCTCCTGCAGCTCTCTAAGGGTTTTTGGTTTCTTTTGCATTACTGAAACAACCCTTTTGTTCTAAGACTGAGGTCCGGACACTTCCCAGGCCATGTTATAATGAAAATTGTTTTATCCTTCAACCATTTTTGCACCTACGTACAATAAAGAAAGCGAAATAAATTACGTTTATTTAAGAAAGTGTGACTTTTCGCAAATTTAAAATTTTTACTAATTTTATGCAGTAGTAGTACTTAGCTCTATGACATGGAGTTGAGTCATTCTGAAAAATGCAACTGGCAACATCCCCATAGTTATTTCTAATTGTAGGAAGTAATTTTGTCTCAAGAATCTCCTTACCCACCTCAGAATTCACTTAACCTGCAGAAATTTAAGGTTATCAACTCTTCTATGTGAAATACAATCCACAATCCTATACCATTTGATATGCAGAATGTTTCACTATGGAGATGATACAGTCAGGATGAAATTCTGCTTTGTTTAACAGTCTGCTGGCTGTCTGAACCATGCAAGTTGAATTTTGATTCATGAGAGAAAATAACACATTTCAATTGATCCTCAGACCAACTAGCATGCCATTTTGTCCATTTCAGAAATGGGCTTTCACTGTTTGCATCAAAAGTGATTTTTTTTCTTGGGCGAGGTGCTATTAATCCCGATGACAAAAGGCATTGGGATTAATCTTATACACATTGTAAATGCCTTTTGTCATCAGGATTAATAGCTCAATTAATAGCATATTCGGATTAATAGCACCTCAATAGTGTAACGGTAATTGCCTTTACTGTTGTATCCTCTTCCTATGCTGTTTTGAGATATGTCAGTGAGTATCTTCTATTTCAGACACACAGACAGATCAGAAATCTGTCCTGTGCTGCAGAAGATATTCATGGACATCCACTTCCTTTCTTTCTATTTAGACTGCCATTTTCTCATAATATGTATAACAAATGTGCCACTGTTGATTACAGTGAATCCTTTCAGCTATTTCATATGAAGAATGCAATACAACACTTTTCGTACATGGTGTTAAATGTGAAAACTTAGTCATTGCAATAGCATAGAATATTGGGCTCATGGCATGGCATATACTGTATTTATACTGCTGTTAGGAGTATAAATACAGCACGTGACATCATCTAAGAAATGCTTGCTAGAATTGAATGATGCAATATGGTAATATGCCATTACAAAACATATGATATACTGCCAAATTTCGCAAAATTCAGAGAAATTTAAATTTATGCAATTTTTTGAACACCACTGTATATTGGTATTACAGAATGTGAGCACACACTCAAACTAATTATATTATGTCCGTAGAAGCATACATTCATAGACCAAATAGGCCAATTTGCACATTGTGCAGGGAAAAACAAGAATTAACTTAGGGGAAAAGCTTACACACTTTGCCTGAGATCAGAACAACACCCTCAAATGAAGATGACTAGAAATTCCTCCAGACAGCGATATTTTACAAATTAGGGTTCTTCAGAGGACTCAATTAATAACAGCTAGAACCTGTCTCTGTATCACCCTGTACAAAAGTTTTGAAAGACATCAAACAGCACTTACTACTGTTCCAAATTATATGAATTCCAAGATACAAAGGCACAAAGTTCATTTAAAATATCTTGATGAGCAGAATACTGAACCAATTGATTAGCCAATAAATAAAATCCTTGCATCTTCAGAAAACTTTCAATTTTTTCAGCTGTTGCTTTCAGCAGGTATGCTTTGAGAACCTGGTAAATAATCACATTAATGAATTTAAACTAACATGTAAAATTAAAACACAATGTAGCTAAATTAAATACAAAACAAAAATCATCAACTGATGAAAAAGCGGTGCTGAAATTTATCATATCAATTATTTGATATGATAAATTTCAGTTATAAAAAGTATTTTCTCCCCTTCTCCTTGGTCACAGTTGCCTGCAGATGGCTACAGTTGCCCAAGTGTTGGCCACTGCCTTTTGTGGTGCTAGAAAGGCAGTGTTGGCCACTGCCTTTCTAGCACCACAAAAGCATTCCCTTCAAACCCCCATCGGATCCACATCCCTATCCCCCATTGCACAGGCCTGTTATTGACGAACTGACAAACACTACTCATGCTCTCACCGTATTTACAACGCCACTCGGTGATGTCACTCCTAAATTTATTCCAAGTTCTGTGGAAAGTATCCACTCTTGGAAACAGTGGTGGTCAGGACGTTTTGTCTCATGAGCAGGGCTGCCAGATTTCAAATTAGGTCTCGCGGGATAAAAATTAAAAATATTGCGGCAATTTTTCTCAAGAAAATTTTTTCTCTGTTAACGATTTTGACATATCATTTTTAATTTCTAAACTTCATTTTGGCCATTTAAAAATGTATCTAACAAAAAAAACAACAAAAACAATTGAGTTAAACTTTTATTTATACTATAATCCTAAAAATTATTCAATATTTATCATTTGATTTCACTTCATTAAGAATGACTAAACCTTGATTTTTTTTTAAAAAATTGAAATTCCGAACAATTCATTCCGAAATTCTGTTTTATCATGAACTAGGCCTCCAAATTTTTTAGAATCAACCTATTTCTATCTTTACGCCAAGCACTCGTCATTAGACTAAAAATCCTTTCAGATGTTGCATTTGCATGCGGAATAGAGAAAATTTATTCGATAATTTTTAAAAATTGTGGAGAAGAATTTGTTTTTAAAAAAACAAACCCATCTTTGATCACACGGTAATTGCCTTTCAATATCCGTTATATTTGCCATAAATCTTTTCAAGATATATTCTTCAAAGAGCAAATCTTCATCTACTTCTATTTTAAATGCATTAGTGATTTCTACGATTTCATGAAATGCTGGTATGCTATGCAAAGATAAGTTAGACAGAATTTTATATTTGTGGTCATTGAAATTAAACCATTTCTCTATATATTTTATAGCCGTATCAAATAAATTATTTGCTTCCATTTAAAACTGTTTTGAAGCATCTAGGTTATCACAATTTTGGATAATTTCATGAACATTTGCTCCATAATAACATTCATTCTTATGCTCAATCAAGGACTGCCTTACATTATACATAATTGAATATACTTCAACAATCATAACATTACTAACTTAAGTTTTTTTTGCGCTGGTTGAAATATTGAACATACATTCTTTACAAATTTTACATACGCCTCATGAAGCTCATGTTCAAAAAAATGTCTCAATATAGGTGCTATGTTATTCTTGCTCATAAAATACAATTTAATAGGTGCAAAATTGGTCAATAGTCACTCAATAGCCGGTAAAAGAGTCAGCCACCTTGTTGGTATATGCCGTAACATTTCATTCCATTCTGTTTCTGTTCACTCGAAAAAGTCTTTTAGTTCAGTCATCTTTTTTGTTGAAGAGCTAAATTCATTAAATATTTTAATAACAATAGATTCTATATCAATACTCAAACAATTGCAAGCTCGCTCTCTTAGCAGTGTTATGCAGAATGTGCAAATTGCAACTGGCAGGTAATATATTTTCATTAAATTTTTTTAATGCTACGAAAACGCTATTTTTCTTGACAAAATTAATACTTACTGGCGTTATCTGCTCCATATGCAGTAATGTTTTTGGGAGATAATTCATTTATTGTAAGCTGGATGAGAGCATTTGAAATAGTTTCAGTATCTTCTGCTTCTAACCAAATGAATGATATCAAACCAGTTTTTACACCATGGTTTTCGTCAAAATATCTCACAACCAAAAGAAAAGTTTTTACGTTTCCTTTAATAGAAGTGTCCATGCTAATAGAAAATGGCTTATTATTCTCCAGTTGTTTCAATATGCAATTTTTTGAGTGCTTTCCAAGAATTTTTGTAATAATGGCAGAAACTTTTGTTTTCCCACAAGAATATTTTGCTGCAATTCCAGAGTCAGGAAACATTTTTTTTTTTTTTAAATTGAGTTAGCACAACCAGCTGAGACATAACTATGAGAATGCATAACAGAATGATAACAAAACGATACTTCTGCTAATGCAACATCTTCATGAGCCTTGCTTTGCTTTGGTAAAAAAAACTTAGAAATTTTTGATGTAGTTGCTATTGCTTGAACATTTGCAATGTGGTTTTTAGATTGCAAATGTCTACTTACGTCGTTTTCACCACCGTGACTAATTGTGAAAATGAAGTTGTTGCATGTAGAGAATTTTGCACTATGATCGTCTCTACCGCGACTAATCCAACTATACTTTTTTCCCAATCTACATTATAGTGAACCAACAGTTTTCTTTTATTTTCCAGAATTTTCAAACTACTTTCACCATCTGACATTTTGAAGGCTAGAATAAATTGAGATTTTAATATCTAACACGTCCGTGAGCAGTAGCGTGCAACTCAACCACCAATGTCCGAAATTCATATATATTAGGAAAGAAATACATTTCATAACAGCATCCATCACTTTTATGCTTTATTTTATTATTTTACAGTCAAAATCTGATAACTTTTTACCTGAGGGACATTTAAATGTTTATGCGGGGCATGGGACAAATCACTTTTGTAGGGGACTGTACCACGCATTGCGGGACGTCTGGCATCCCTGCTCATGAGCATAGATCTCAGTGTTAATTTTATAAGATTATTTTTACTGGCACGTTTCCTGTGTCCACAGCAGCAAAATGCTAAAATCATGTTCACCATTTCTTATATATTATAAAAATATACATTTTATACATTCTACCTTGTATGATATGGAGTTTGCATGTATAGAGAGTTGCTTTCAGAAATGCTGCTTTCTGCTCAGATCATTTCACGCATTTATTTAGGTGCATTTTGTGTCCTAGTGATTCATTTTAGTTTACTATGTAAGTAGTATCACCTTTTTTTTTTTAAATTGTTTATCCTTATTAGCCATATAGTGCAAGGAAGCCTAAGGCTTATGCTGCACCAGGCAAAAAAAAAAAAAAAAAATCATCTGAATTATCCTGTGTGACAGAGAGAGAGAAGTAAATGGGCATCACCAAGAGCAAGGGAAGAATTATGATATCCAGCTCAGGACCCTGGGTGTGCTAAGCCCATACTCACCAGATGTGAGCCCCTATCAGTCAATAATGACGAAGAATAAACATTCTTTAACATTTGTATGACAAATAATTTCTTTATTTTTATAATTTGCTTGTATTTTAAAGGCTATGTTTTCAATTCTTTGGATAAATAAATCAATTACGTCTATGGGAAATAAATTCCCACTTTATGAGTGTGCACTAGGAATGAATTAACCTGCAGGGTCAACAATTACCTTAATTTACTTTTGGAAACTAGCACTTACAACTGCCTTAGTAAATACGCCATATGACAGAAAGTCTGCTGGACACAAAATTAAGTTCACAATTTACAAATTATTATTTGATTTTATTTTTTAAAAATGGCATTTGCATATAAAAATGACCACACTTTAACTGTACATTAAAACACTTAGAGTAAAATGTTGTGTTAAGATCAGTTCGTCATGTATAAACTTAAGTGATATTCATGACATTTCTCTGTACCCATCTCTCACTGACTTTTACTAAATTGGTACAAGGAAGGATGATGTTAAACAATGGCTTATAGTTAAAGTACGCATGTGCATATCACCTTCCATTTTACTTTCAAAAAGATGGAGATCAGGAAATTGTAAAAAAACAGGAAGAAATAAGGTTTTTTTTTTTTTTTTTTGAAAAATTCAGCAGGAAAATAGTAGTAGAGGTATGCAATGCAAGAAAGTAAGCATATGAACTTGTGTAGCATCAGCCAGAAAAAAAAAAAAATTTTTCACACCTTGAATTTATTTAAGCTATCACCTTCCACAACAACAGATAGAAGTTTGTTCCAGCAATGTACTACCCACTGGCTAAAGGCAAATTTCTGCACATCTATTCTGCAACTGTCTTTCCTCAATTTCAATTTATATCCCCTCAGGTTTGTAATTTGAACAAGTGGAAGAATCCCATCAGAATTGAGCATGCTCAAACCATTCAAGCCTTATATACCTGAATCAGATCACTTCGCAGGTGCCTAGTCTCCAGCCACTGCAATATGCAGAACTTAATCCTTTCTTGGTAAGAGGATTCCTTCATTCCCCTCATGAACCTTGTTGCCCTTCTCTGTACGCAGTACTCAAGTCGTGGCCTGACCATTGCCTTATACAAAGGGATAATCAATGTTTATCACATAATTAATGCTGATATATGATGTTTTGATATACAGGGAGACACAAAGAAGACAGGTGTCTGGTTTAAATTAAATTCATTAAATTTGGTTTAAATTAGTATTAACTAATTAATAATACATAAAGTGTTGCACAAAAGGTACATCTTCAATAACATATTGTACATACAGTGGCGCTCAAAAAATTGTGTCATTTTTTTTAGTCCCTTTTTTTAGGTTGTTTGTATTTGATCCAGCAGCTCTACATCCTTCTAAAATGAGGCCTCCAGATCTGTACGCCGTACTCAAGTCGTGGCCTGACCATTGCCTTATACAAAGGGATAATCACCTCCTTTTCCCTACTAACAAAATTCATGTATATCATTAACAATACTCCATGAACTGCTCTGGCAGCCTGTGAGCACTGCTCAGAAAATTTCATATTTGACAGCACATTACTCCCAGAATTTTTTCATTTTCTATCACCCTAAGGGTAGTATGACACAGTTGGTATGCTTCTCTGGGGTTAATTCTACCCAAATGCAGTGTTTTGTATTTGTCAATGTTAAACTTCAGTTGCCACTTCTCAGCACATCTGCTGAACTTTTCTAGATCCTGTTGCAGTAGCACACTGCCATTAACAACCTTGACAACCTTTGTATAATTTGAATACTAGTACATTAAGCATGATATACCTTCATAACTATCATTGATAATTAAACAAAACAACAGTGGGCCGAACAGCGAACCGTGGGGGACTCCAATAATAACCTTAATCACGAAGAGCAGCATCTATTGATTACCACTCTCTTGTCTTCTCCCACTCAAGCACCCTTTTATCCATTGTAGCAGCTTACCCTTAATAGCATACTGCTCCAATTTGTACAGTAGTGTTCCATGCACAACTGTGTCAAAAGCTTTCCTGAAATCCAAGTACATATTATCAAAATTATTTTTTGCATCCAGTTTCTTTGAAACCACATCATAGTTTCCAATCAGGTTTGTCAGACAAGGCTTTCCCTTAAATAGTTTGTTTGTTTGTTGCTTGGGTTTTATTGGCGCATTAGCGACTAAGGCTATAATGCACCAAAACCCTTAAATAGTAGATATTTCAGAAAAATTAGAGCATGATGAACTACATTCTGCACTAGAAACTGAATTCCACATAAAAAATACATATTTTACTTTAAAATTCAGCAACAGAACTATACAGTATGGTTTATGGCTTCAAATTGCAACTTACTTAGGTGTTTTCTCTCTATGGATTTCCATTTGGATTTTCATTAATTTAGGCATCAAATGATTAGAACTGTCTTGAGAAAGACATTGTTACAGACATTGCACCTCTTCAGAAATATTCAAAATTTTTTTTTGTTTATGACAACATTGCTATACAGACTTGGCTTTAGAGAGAATTTCCAAATCTTCACCACATAGAGATCTAAATTTAGATGACTTTTCTCTCTCTCTCACCTGCTTAAATATTGTCTGACTCTTAGCACTGCTAAAAGGAATTATTAAACTGCCAAGAATTAACTGGATATATTTCATGCTCCCTTCTGTACTTCTCAGTTCCCCAGACTAGGGTCAGATACCTCAATTCTTTCTTCTTACATAATAGTTTGTTGGTTGGTTTTAGTAGCACATCAGCAACAAAGGCCACAATGCACCAGGAACAGGTCATAAAAAAGATAAAAGAAAGAAAGATTTTGGTGGCCTATGGAATGTAGTCACTATATCAAAAGGTAGAGGGATAAAAATAGATAAAACAACTATAAAAGGTATATTTTAAATAAATGTAAACACGCACAATGAGATTATCAAGGTCTGTCTGTCTCAGGGATGTTAGTCACAGTAGCAAATAGAAAGGATTTTAAATAACTAAAAAAAGTGCTGATACACAATCAATGTTCAATAAAATCTGTCTGCAAAACAAGTGTAAATTATTTACATTCTACCCTGAATATGTGTGTATGTATATATATATTAGTCAATTTTATTTAATGGTATCTATCTGTAGGGAATTAGGTGTATAAGGACCACACTAACAAGTTAGTAAAAGTAAACTAGCTTTAGCCTGGAAGGCATATTAAAATATGTTTTAATAACTAAATTAAAATAGGATATTGCCAGTAGCATGAAAAAGCAAATGTTATAATAGCTTTTCTATTATTTTTTATTATTTATTTTAATATATATTTCAGTAATTTTTATTTCTCTATTTAATGTTTGGATTAATTTGATCATATAGGTATATATATATATATATATATATAAATTTTCCATTCTTGCAAGTTAAGTTGTTTAAATGTGTGCAAATGGCAGGTCATCTGTGCAACACATAGTTTGCACAGATGATCTGCCATTTGCACACAGTGATTGAATAAATGCTTGTGACCAGCATTACAAAAAAAAAAAAAGTCTCGGTAGTTGTCCATATCTTGGTGGTAGTTATGTCCTATCTAGTTGTATGATGTGTCATAAATCAGTCTACCCAAAAATGCATGTACCTATTATGTAAAGGTATGATAGGTGTGCAGTTGGGCTGAGTACATGGTGTGTTGTTGACAACCCCCAACCAGATTGCAGTGAGCACAACCTACCAAGAAACCCTTCCCTGCCTTGTTGGTCATGCCCCCCCTTATAGGTTTGGATGGCAGCATGGGATTTGCTGTGCACATCTACAGTGCAGTCTCCTCCACTACATAGGAAGCCTTGATCCTATCATTATACCTTTAATACCCATTTAGTTACCCCCCACCTCCCATCCAAACCTTTTTCGCCTTGTCAACTCTTACCACCAGAAAACTTTCCCTTCTCTTAACAGACCCCTCCACCCTGGAGGATGAGCTACTTCCACAGGGATGTTGCCTCTGTTCCCTTTAACTTCTGTTTTCCAGGAGGAAGCCTTCCTACAATCCACTTGCTTTTTTTCATCTGTGCTCCTCTACTCAAACTGTCTACCACATACCACATGCTCTTTTCTAATAGAAACTATTTCCAAGGTTCTCTCCAGCCAGAGAAGCTTTCACATGTTAAAACCTGGGTCACTTACTCATGATGATGGACAGGCAACTGGTTCCCAGGCACCAAAGCTATGTGGCCAGAGCAACAACATAAGAATGTAACCCAACACTAAAAATTCACATTATCTCTAATCTTTACAGAGTTTATACAATGACACAACATATACAACATGGATTTTGGGGGTGCAGTTTAACAATAAAAACTATACACTATGTTCTCCCCATATTCAAATCCTGTATCCCTTTTATCTGAGTGAGACCATAACTCTGATATCCCCAACAATGTCTGCATTTAATGACTTGACAGGCATTTCAAATTCATAAAATTTATTTAATATGCTCCTAGCATTGGTGTTCATGGAAGTACATACACCTGTTATTCCTCTTAATAACCCTAATACAGCCATGTATTTCCTTGTTCAATAAGGATCCACAAGATCCTTAAATATTGTCTGACTCTTAGCACTGCTAAAAGGAATTATTAAACTGCCAAGAATTAACTGGATATATTTCATGCTCCCTTCTGTACTTCTCAGTTCCCCAGACTAGGGTCAGATACCTCAATTCTTTCTTCTTACATAATAGTTTGTTGGTTGGTTTTAGTAGCACATCAGCAACAAAGGCCACAATGCACCAGGAACAGGTCATAAAAAAGATAAAAGAAAGAAAGATTTTGGTGGCCTATGGAATGTAGTCACTATATCAAAAGGTAGAGGGATAAAAATAGATAAAACAACTATAAAAGGTATATTTTAAATAAATGTAAACACGCACAATGAGATTATCAAGGTCTGTCTGTCTCAGGGATGTTAGTCACAGTAGCAAATAGAAAGGATTTTAAATAACTAAAAAAAGTGCTGATACACAATCAATGTTCAATAAAATCTGTCTGCAAAACAAGTGTAAATTATTTACATTCTACCCTGAATATGTGTGTATGTATATATATATTAGTCAATTTTATTTAATGGTATCTATCTGTAGGGAATTAGGTGTATAAGGACCACACTAACAAGTTAGTAAAAGTAAACTAGCTTTAGCCTGGAAGGCATATTAAAATATGTTTTAATAACTAAATTAAAATAGGATATTGCCAGTAGCATGAAAAAGCAAATGTTATAATAGCTTTTCTATTATTTTTTATTATTTATTTTAATATATATTTCAGTAATTTTTATTTCTCTATTTAATGTTTGGATTAATTTGATCATATAGGTATATATATATATATATATATATAAATTTTCCATTCTTGCAAGTTAAGTTGTTTAAATGTGTGCAAATGGCAGGTCATCTGTGCAACACATAGTTTGCACAGATGATCTGCCATTTGCACACAGTGATTGAATAAATGCTTGTGACCAGCATTACAAAAAAAAAAAAAGTCTCGGTAGTTGTCCATATCTTGGTGGTAGTTATGTCCTATCTAGTTGTATGATGTGTCATAAATCAGTCTACCCAAAAATGCATGTACCTATTATGTAAAGGTATGATAGGTGTGCAGTTGGGCTGAGTACATGGTGTGTTGTTGACAACCCCCAACCAGATTGCAGTGAGCACAACCTACCAAGAAACCCTTCCCTGCCTTGTTGGTCATGCCCCCCCTTATAGGTTTGGATGGCAGCATGGGATTTGCTGTGCACATCTACAGTGCAGTCTCCTCCACTACATAGGAAGCCTTGATCCTATCATTATACCTTTAATACCCATTTAGTTACCCCCCACCTCCCATCCAAACCTTTTTCGCCTTGTCAACTCTTACCACCAGAAAACTTTCCCTTCTCTTAACAGACCCCTCCACCCTGGAGGATGAGCTACTTCCACAGGGATGTTGCCTCTGTTCCCTTTAACTTCTGTTTTCCAGGAGGAAGCCTTCCTACAATCCACTTGCTTTTTTTCATCTGTGCTCCTCTACTCAAACTGTCTACCACATACCACATGCTCTTTTCTAATAGAAACTATTTCCAAGGTTCTCTCCAGCCAGAGAAGCTTTCACATGTTAAAACCTGGGTCACTTACTCATGATGATGGACAGGCAACTGGTTCCCAGGCACCAAAGCTATGTGGCCAGAGCAACAACATAAGAATGTA
Organism: Mastigoproctus giganteus; assembly: GCF_048544385.1. Taxonomy (NCBI): domain Eukaryota; kingdom Metazoa; phylum Arthropoda; class Arachnida; order Uropygi; family Thelyphonidae; genus Mastigoproctus; species Mastigoproctus giganteus. The sequence continues at coordinate 144,004,570 of NC_143580.1, forward strand.
ACCCAACACTAAAAATTCACATTATCTCTAATCTTTACAGAGTTTATACAATGACACAACATATACAACATGGATTTTGGGGGTGCAGTTTAACAATAAAAACTATACACTATGTTCTCCCCATATTCAAATCCTGTATCCCTTTTATCTGAGTGAGACCATAACTCTGATATCCCCAACAATGTCTGCATTTAATGACTTGACAGGCATTTCAAATTCATAAAATTTATTTAATATGCTCCTAGCATTGGTGTTCATGGAAGTACATACACCTGTTATTCCTCTTAATAACCCTAATACAGCCATGTATTTCCTTGTTCAATGAGGATCCACAGCAGGCCTTAATCTCCAGTACCTTGCTTTCCAGGCTGCTGCATGTTTCCATAGAAACAGAGCAAGAATTACTTTCACTTCTACCGGTGCCTATTGTTAATTTATTAGTCTGTGTATCCCCTAGCAATTTACTGACCCAACTAACACCACCCCAATAGCTTCAGCAAAGATAGGGATTGTACTGTAGAAGATAGGGAAAGAATGCCACTAGGAAAGAGGATAAACATTTTTCAGAGTAGATAAATCCTCTTTCAATAATGTAAAGAAATGAAAGCCATCTGAGTGGCAGCTGTATTTGAAGATTCATTTAAAGGTTCCTTAAGTTCTGTTAACATAAAGGGTGATTGTACAGAAGCAAAAGATGTGTGGAAAGTTAATTCTGTGCCATTCTGCAACTGCTTCGATGAGTGGAAAGAAGGACAGTATATGAGGCAAAAACAGATACAGTCGATTCCGGTTATTTGGGACACATTGGGACTAGTGCATTTTGGATCGATTAAGCAGCTGCCCCAATTATCCGAAGTTTCACGTAAATAGTTAAAAATAAAATTCACCCCCCCCTTTACAATTAGTTCACTGTACAATCAAATCACATTACGACAAACTCACCACAGTAAAGTACCGTTCATTATACGATGTGTAGTAAGCGCCGGTCATTGTGATCATGTTTCTGAATTGAATTTTAATTCTATTAAACAGCGATTCTAATTAGCGAAAATAGGAGGAATATCCACAGGCTATAAAAGTAAAGATATATTAAGCACAGATTTACTCTTTATTACCTTACCAATTAAAAAATTAATGATACGTGAAAATTGGAAGAATATACGTGATAATCGGAATAATTAATACGTACTGTAATATGTACATAATAACTAGTTGACATTTCTGTTCACTGACATTTGTGGGTGGGGGTTAAAATTTAAAACAGTAAAAAGATAAGCAATCAATAACAAAGAACACGGCACACACAAATTGCAAGTAACACAACACGTGCAAGTGAGAATGGAGTAACAAATTACGAAGCTTTAAAAATAGGAATGAAGAGAAGATTCTGAAAATTATTTTTTTATATGATTGAAGATTCCACGGAAGTGTAAACACATTTTACCATAATAACCCACAGAATTTCAGCTGTCGGTATTACCACAAATTCAATAAGATCGAGTTTACTGTCCGTTTATGATAGATTGCACTAACACAAAAGCCCAACAAACAGGTGACTGCTAATTGTTTTTAATGTTTTATGGTTGTGACCTCCAGAAATCCGACCGAACTACGTGGTACGGTCGGAGACAATCATAGGGTAATCTCCAGTGCTGAGGTCTCCTGCCCCGATTAAACGGCATTTTGTCCCAATTAAGTGAAGTAAACCCTGGCTATTTTCTCGATTGGTTTTTGTGTTTTAACATTTGCCCCAAATAAACGGCTGTCCCGACTACCCGGTGGCCCAAATAACCGGAATCCACTGTATTGCAGAGAGTGATTCTAACAATGCATTGGTGACTTCTTCAGATGCAGGCAGATCATACCCCTTCCAGCAGATATTGAAGAAGGTAGTCGAAGGAAGAATATGTCTGCAAGCACACATATTCTTCTCCTGATGAATTATGGGACAGTGCCTTTGGTGTTAGTTGAGGGAAACATGACCAAGGAATCACATTTTGCCTACTACCTCCTAATTTTTCTTGATTTAGCTTTATGCCTTTTTTATTCGATTACTGGTGGTAGGAAATATGCAGAAATTATTACAAACACAGCTTTTCCTCCATTCACCGTTAGAGCAATCTGTAGTTTCAGTGGATGCAAATATAAGGTAATGATTGAGCAATGGAAGCTTGAGTGGGAGGATAGGTACCTGACTGGAAAAAAATGTACCTAGTTAGCATTAGCATTAGTAGTGAATATGATGCAAAAATGCACGCTTAGGCAGCATCCACCAAAAATCACTACCATTCACCTATCCATTCAGTCCAAATGTTTGTCCAGACCCTCCTTGAACTTAGCATTAGCATTAGTAGAGGAATATGATACAAGAAAGCAAGCTTATGCAGCATCAGCCAAAGAAAACCAAAAAAAAAAAAAAAAAAAACCGCTCCCATTTCACCCCTCCATTCGTTCCAAATACCTGTCGAGCTCCGCCTTAAATTTATTTAGGCTAACAACTTCCACAATAAAGGACAGAAGTCTCTTCCACCAACCAACCAACTACCCGCTGGCTAAAGGCAAATTTCCGCACATCTATCCTACATCTGTCTTTCCTCAATTTGAATTTATGCCCTCTCAGGTGATTATTCTGAGCAAGAGGGAGAATCCCATCAGCATTGAGCATGCTCAAATGATTCAAGGCTTTATACACCTCTATCAGATCACCCCGCCAGTGCCTAGTCTCCAGACACTGTAATTTGCAAAATTTACAGTGTCTAATCTTGTTCCTCTTCTCTATACTCGTTCCAGCAGCTCTACATCGTTCTGCAAATGGGGCCTCCAGACCTGTATACAGTACTCAAGGTGTGGCCTGGCCATTGCCTTATACAAGGGGATAATCACCTACTTACACCTGCTAGAAAAATTCCTGTATATCATTCACAGGATACTATGAGCTACTCGTGTAGATCGTCTACACTGCTCAGATAACTTCATATCTGCGTGCACAATTACCCCCAAGTCCTTTTCGTTTTCTACCAGGGTCAGTGTAGTACGACAGAGTTGATACGTCATTCTGGAGTTACTGCTTCCCATATGTAGTACTTTACATTTGTCAATGTTAAACTTCATTTTCCACCTCTCATCCCATCTGCTCAACTTTTCTAGATCCTGTTGCAGCAGTGTACTGTCATTAGTGTCCTAAACAACCCTGCCAACACTTGTATCATCTGCAAACTTGGACATTAAGTTTAATATACCATCATCAATATCATTTATAAATACAGAAAACACCAATGGACCCAACACTGAACTCTGAGGGACTCCATTAATAACATTAGTCCACGATGAGCAGTGTCCATTGATAACCACTGTCTGCCTTCTCCCACTCAACCATCCCTTTATTCATAGCAGCAATTTGCCTCCAATGCCACACTGCTCCAATTTGTTCAGCAGTCTTCCATGTGCAACAGTATCAAAAGCCTTTCTAAGATCAAAATATATGATATCAAAGTTGTTCCCTGCATTCAGTTTCTTTGTGACCACATCATAGTATCCAATCCAATAGGTCAGGCAAGACGTTCCCTTAAAAAAACCATGCAGTGCCCAAGCTATAACTGAAATCTTGTCTAGATGATCCTGCAGTGCTTCTTTAACCAATGCCTCCATTAATTTTCCTGGAACAGAAATTAAACTAACAGGTCTATAATTACTTGTGTATTTATTGGGGTCACATTTGCACATCTCCAGTCTATGGATACCTCCCCTGATTCCAAGGAAACTCTCATAATTATGGCTAAGGGTTTGCTTACTTCCTTTGCTGCCTCCATTAATATAATTGGATAGATCCCGTCCACGCCGGGTGTCTTTTTTATGTTTATCCTCAACAATTTCTCCTCAACTTTCCTCTCAGTTATTACGAAATCATTTAGCTCACTGCCAGAGTTTAATTCACCTCTGGCATTCCCCTCCCTAAATAACTCCTCAAGGGTGAATGTAGATGCAAAATACTCATTTAGTTTGTTAGCCACCTGAGCAGGATCATCAACAGTTGAACCATCAATATCCAGTGGACCAATCTTTGCTGTTTTTCTTTGCATCCTTTGCCGAGGATTTTTCATAATCTGCCTTTGCCTGCCTAATCTCCTTTGTGACTTGGTTACAGACCAACTTATATCTATCATAGGCTTCCATGTCAACCATTAATTTATATGTATCCCATGCATTTTTCTTCTGTGTCATATGTATCATTAGTTCATCTGACATCCATTTAGGCTTAAACCTTGGACAATATTTTTTAGTTGGTATGTAAAGCCTGGTAGCTTCCAAGATGAGTTCGTTGAATTCTTCCCATTTTGAATTCGCTGTTGGTAACATCATCAGTTGTTCTCACCGTATAGAATTTAAATACTGACTCAGCCCACCGTAGTCACTTTTACAAAAGCAAAAACCCTTCTCTTTACCCCTGATGGTAGTTACCTCTGAGTAAATCCCACTTCAGCAAACTGTGATCACTGCCGTCTAGTGGTTCCTTTATCTGCAGATTCTTAATGCATGAAGAATCACTACTGATAATCAGATCAAGAGTATTACTCCCTCTAGTTGCCTCCAGAACATGCTGATGCAGAAAATAATCATCCAATAAATCCACAAAAGCCTTGCTAGTGTGTGAGTGACCAGCCCCCAAATTCCAGTCAATATCTGGGAAATTAAAATCCCCCATTATAAGATTGGGTGATTTACTGGCCCACTCTATTTCCCTGTACAGTTTCTTATTAAACTCATCAGAGTCATTAGTCCTACGACACACTCCTACTCTCAATTTTGATGTCCCAATGCTTATGTCTAATCAAACTGGCTCGACAATGCACTGTCCAGCGATGTCAAATGGATTCACTTCCTTGGATTTTATGTGTTTCTTAACTAATAGTACAACCCCTCCTCCCTTCCTATCTTGTCTATCATTCCTGCACACACTGTACTCCCCAAATTCCAGTTCTGTATTCCTTATATCCGTGTGACACCACGTCTCTGATATCCCAACAATATCTGCCTTTGATGTTCTGAGCAATAGCTCAAAATCATCGAATTTATTTACCAAACTCCTAGCATTGGTGTACATGCAAGTATACATGCACCTGTTCCTATTCTTAGCTACACTAACACAACCCATGTGTTTACTTGTACCGCAATGACTCCCAGTAGTCTCTGAAATACCCTGCTTCTTGTTTTCCAGGCTGCTGCTCATTCCCATAGAAGCAGTGCAAGAATCACTTTCACCTCTGCCAGTGGCTACTGTTAATCTATTAGTCCTTGTATCCTCCAAGCTAGCAGTTTTCCGACCCACCTAACACTTCCTCGATAGCATCAGCAAATATTCTTGCATCCTTTCTAATTAATGTATCCCATCCCTGTGGAAGCAGTCTCTCCTGTTAACAAGTAAAGACCAGGCTGAAAAAAATTCTACCCCTCGAGCCTTGAACAATCTTTCCAGGGCTGAATTGACCGACATGGCTCTCATCATATACTTCTCCTATTGTGTCTGTGCACAATTGGAGACACTTTCAAATTCAACCTTAATTCACGGCTTTTTTCAAAAGTGACCTGCACTTGTTAAGTAATTCTGCCAGTCTCCTATTCTTAATATCATTAATGGCAATGTGTACAACAATATCACCTTTTGTGCCCTTAAAAGATGATATCCGCTCTACAACATCATCAACCTTTGCCCCTGGCAGACATACCCTGGTCCTGTTCCACCTATCCTTTTTACATTGCATATTCCCTGTTTCTCTGACAATACAGTCACCAACAACTTATTTAAGCTATCAACTTCCACAATGACAGATGGCAGTTTGTTCCAACAATCAACCACTTAATGACTAAAGGCAAATTTCTGTACATCTATTCTAACACTGTCTTTCCTCAATATGAATTTATGCTACTCAGGTTCGTAATCTGAGGAATAGGAAGAATCCCATCAGAATTGAGTCTACTTAACCCATTCAAAGCCGCGTACACCCCAATCAAATCACCTCGCAGCACCTAGTCTCCAGATATGCTGCAATTTGCAGACTTAAGACTTTACAAAACTTAAGCCCTGGCATCATATCGATGGGGGTATCAGGCATCATATCGATGAGGGACAATATTTTTGTGTCTTTTCTATTATCCGAAGTTTCAGGTAAATAGTTAAAAATACAATGTACCACCCTCCCTTTACAATTGGTTCACTGTACAAACAAAAAACATTACGATGGAGTCAACATTGTAAAGTACCATTCACTATATAATGTGTAAGAAGCGCCGGTCATATTGTGATCACATTTGGGAATTGAATTTTAATTCTATTAAACAGCGATTCTAATTAGCGAAAATAGGAGGAATATTATCCATTGGGAATATTATCCAAAAGTAAAGATATATTAAGTACAAATTTACCCTTTATTAACTTACCAATTAAAAAATTAAATGATATGTGAAATTCGGAAGAATATACTTGATAATCGGAATAATTAATACTTACTGTAATATGTACATACTAACTAAACTAGTTGACATTTCTGTTCAATGTCATTTGTGGGTGGGGGATAATATTTAAAACAATAAAAAGATAAGCAATCAATAACAAAGAACATGACACACACACACAAATTGCAAGTAACACGATACGCGCAAGTGAGAACGGAGTAACAAATTACGAAGCTTTAAAAATAGGGATGAAGAGAAGATTCTGAAAATTATGTTTTTTTATATGATTGAAGATTCCATAGAAGTGGAAACACATTTTACCATAATAACCCACAGATTTCCAGTTGACGGTATTATCGCAAATTCAATAAGATTGAGTTTACTATCAGTTTATGACAGATTTCACTAACACAAAAGCCCATTAAACAGGTGACTGCTAATTGTTTTTATTGTTTTATGGTTGCGACCTCCAGAAATCCGACTGAACTACGTGGTACGGTCGGAGACAATCTTCATCGCTGCGGTCTCCTGCCCCAATTAAACGGCATTTTGTCCCAATTTTCAGGTGGTAGATGACTTTCATCAACCGGTGAAATACCACCACTTTGCTTATTGGAGGCTTGAAGTGGTGAAACCCATGTTTAGTCTCTAGAGCAAAGTTTCCGGCACCCCCCCCCCCCCATACTTCTCCTTCAAACCCATGCACGGTACTAAGTACTATAGGTTTTGATACCTTTCGTGTTTGGGGTTTTCATAAAAAAAAAAAAAAAAAATTAAGCGAAGTAAACCCTGGCTATTTTCTCGATTGGGTTCTGTTTTTTAAGATTTGTCCCAAATAAACGGATCCCCTGATAACCGATGGCCCAAATAACCGGAATCCACTGTATTTGGTGTCAACAGATTTACCGTTCGTAACTTGCCACCATTGTTATACGATATAGAATAGCTGTAAAGAATAAGAGAAATTTACCTTATTCTTCTTTTATTCTTTAACAAATATTGGTAGAACATATTGAGCAATATAGCTCTGGTTCATACTATCGGATACAGAATAACGTAACGTTTAACTTAAGGTTGATAGCGTAAGGATTAATGTAAAACTAGATAGCAAAATACAAGCATTGTATTAGAAATATGGTAGGATTGTTTAGCATTATCAATTAATCAATTAAAAATTTATTATGTTTATTAAATTTCATTGTTAATTAAATGGTACTTAAATGGAATCGTGACCCAGAATAGTGCAGCAAAGCAACGAGCATAAAGTAGCTGTAGTACTGCGGCTCGGGGGAGAACCGAAGGGGGCGATTCTCCAATGCATCAGAGTCTAAAAAAATTTGAATATGTGAAATGTTTGCAGACCTGTCTAGAACAGGACATGACCTAGCCAAAGATGTCTTTGTGTGAGCAAGGTGGTGCAGAAACTGTGAAGATATTAGACACCAAGTCAGCATTCTGATGGGCAGTTTGAGGTGTAGGGTAGATGCCCTTGAAGAAATTAATATGAGAGGCCCATCAAGCTCTCAGGGGCCCAACTCAATGCCAGAGTGCACTGTGTGCATCAGGCAACACAGTAGCAATCTCCAAGATATAATGCGCTAGTCCCACAGGAGCTAGCTATTGTCGGTGAATCTATTGTCAGGGAAACTGGAAATACATTACGCAAAAAGGATAGGTGAAACAGGACCAGGGTATATCTGACAGGGGCAAAGATTGATAAGCTGTAGAGCAGATATCATCATTTAAGGGCACAAAAAATAATATTGTTGTAAACACTGGCACTAATGACCTTAAGAGTAGGAGATCAGTTGATTTACTTAACAAGTACAGTAAATGATGAAAAAAGTCACAAAATAGGGTTGAAATTGAAAGTGTCTGCAATTCTGGCCAGACAAGATAGGAGGGAGTATATGATGAGAAACTTGTCAATCAATTCGGCCCTGAAGAGATTATGCAAGGCTAAAGGCGTAGAATGTTTTTCAGCGTGATCTGTGTTTGATAACAAGCAATTGTATCCCATCCCTGTAGACTGTTTCTACAAGGATGGGATACAATTAAACAGAAAGGGTGCAAGAATATTTGCTGATGCTATCGAAGCAGTGTTATGTGGATTGGAAGACTGCTAGCTTGAGAGGGTTCACAGAATAAAGGATTAACAGTAGTTGCAGGGAGAGAGAAAAGTGATTATTGCACTCCGACTATTGTAATGAGCAGCAGCCAAGAGAGTAGCTGCTGGGGCTTTCAGGAGCTGTTGGGAGTCATCATGGAACAAGTAAATACATGAGCTGTGTTAGGGTAACTAAGAGTAAGAACAGGTGCACGTATCTTTGCATTTACACCAATGATAGAAGTATAGTAAATAAATTTGATGAATATGAAGTGCTGATCAAAGCATCAAAGGCAGATATTGTTGGGATATCAGAGACATGGTGTCATACAGATATAAGCAGTGCAAAATTGGAATTTGGGGATTACAATGTGTACAGATAGGATAGACATGGTAGGAAGGGAGGAGGGGTTAAGGTGTCAATTAAGAAATACAAAATCTAAGGAAGTGCATCCAGTTGATATGGGTCGACAGTGCAATGTTGAGTCAGTTTGGTGTGACATAAGTACTGGGAAAGGGAAAATGAGAGTAGGAGTGTGTTATAGGCCAAATGACTCTGATCAATACAACGAACAATTGCGCAGAGAAAGAGAGTGGGCCAGAAAAGTACAATCTCTTGTAATGGGGGATTTTAACTTTCCAGATATTGAATGAAACTTGTGCATTTGTCACTCTCCCGCAAACAAAACTGTTGTGGATTTATTGGAGGATTGTTTTCTACAGCAACATGTTCGACCAGAGGGAGCAATACTCTTGATCAGTTTATCAGCAGTGATTATTCATGCATTAAGAATTTCCAGATAAAGGAACCACGAGGTGACAGTGATCACAGTGTACTGATGAGGGATTTACTTAAAGATGTAACTCTACCATCAAGTGTAAAGGGAAGAGTTTTCGTAAAGGTGACTACAGTGGTCTCAGAGTGTTTAATTTCTATACAGTGGGAGCAAATGATGTTTAAAACAGTAAATTCTAAATGAGAAGTCTCTAAGGAATACCCCAGGGACTCACATCTGGTGAGTATAGGCTTGGCACACCCAGGATCCTCAGCTGGATATCATCATTCTTCTCTTTCTTGGTGATTCCCTTCTCTCTCTCTCTCTCTCTCTCTCTCTCTCTCTCTCTCTCTCTTTCTGGGTAACTCAAGAAGGGCTCCATGCACCATATCGCTAATCATAATAATAATAATAATAAAATAATAATAATTAATCTTGGAAGCTACTAGGCTTTTCATACCAACTAAGAAATACTGTTCAAGATTTAGACCTAATGGATATCAGGTGAACTAATGATGCTCGAGGGAGAGAAAAAAATGAATGGGATGCATATAAATTATCAGGTGACACAGAAGCCTATGGCAGATATAAGCTAGTCTGTAATCAAGTCACAAAAGAGGTTAAGCAAGCGAAGGCTGATTATGAGAAATCCTTGGTAAAGGATGCAAAGAAATACAAAGTTTTCTTTCCTTATATAAACTCTAGAAGAAAGGGATGAATCAGATTAGCCCACAAATGAGACAGTATTTAAATTCTATACAGAGGGACCAACTGACGATGTTACCAACAGCAAATTCAAAATGGGACGCATTGAAATAAATTATCTTGGAAGCTACTAGGCTTTAAATACCAACTAAGAAATATTGTTCAAGATTTAGGCCTAAATGAATGTCAGATGAACTAATGAGACATATGGCAGAGAAGAAAAATGCACGGGATACATATAAATTAACATGTGACACAAAAGCCTATAATAGATATAAGTTGATCTGTAACCAAGTTACAAAGGAGGTTTGGCAGGCGAAGGCAGATTATGAGAAATCTTTGGCAAAGGATGCAAAGAAAAACAGCAAAGAGTTCTTTACTTATGTAAACTCTAGAAGTACGGGGTTCAATCAGATTGGTCCACTTGATATCGATGGGTGATGATCCTGCTCAGGAAGCTAACAAACTAAATGAATATTTTGCATCGACATTCACACATGAGGAGTTATTCAGCGAGGGGAATGCCAGTGGTGTATTAAACTCTGGCAGTTTTTTTTTTTTTTTTTGGTAGTTGTTGGCGCATTGGCTTCTGTGGCCATAATGCACCTCCCAAGGTTTTTGCAGTACAATCAGTCCTCGTATAACACGTGTTTGCATTACACGAATTCGATCATACACGATTTATAAATAGGGGAACGTTATCTTATATAACATGAACCGAATTCGCTTATACACGATTCGCCTTTGTGTTTACAAGAAATGGCAGTCGAACGCGGAATCACCCCAACTGAACGCAACACGATAGGAATGAAGAAGATTCTGAAAATGTATTTATGTGTTTTATATCAGTGAAGGGGAAACACATTTCACCATAATAACGTAAAAACCAACACAATTCCAGCTATCGATATAATCGCAAATGCAATTAGATGGAGTTTACTACCAGTTTATAACAAGTTCCACTAGCAGAAACGCAACTGGAAATTATTTTTATTGTTTTATGGTAGTAACCTCCAAAAATGTGCTTTAGTAAAATGCGAGGTGTTAATTAATAGTGTATCTCGGCCTTTACGGTGTTATTTATTCAGTTGCTACACGTGCGCAGCTTTGTTTATGTGTATCAAGCGTGCCTGCCTCCTCGTTTTGTAATTGTGCTTTATTCCCTAAAAATTAGTAAAATACTTAAAAGGTGTAAAAAGGAAGTGTCCTGGCTAAGACACTGCAGATTCAGAGAGAAAAAAAAAAAAAAAGCAATATCGATAAACAGAGACGGACTGGATCAAAAATTCTTACCCGGGAAAATTTATAGTGGCCTCATACTACGGTTTATGGCCAAAATCACAGCGGCCTCCGGCCCACCATGGTTTCCCCCGTAAGGCTTATTGGCCAGTCCGCATCTGTCAATAGAGAAAAAATATGAAATTGTGAAACGCTTTGGGCGAAATGAAAGACCATGTGATATTGCATGTGCTACAGACCTAAATGGAGGCAACGCCGAGAATTACAAAGAATGCGGAGAAAATAAAAACAACTTTCATAGCGGGAACAACTCAAAGTGTAATTAAAATCCATTAGATTAAGACACAAAGAATTGGAAGAGATGGAACGGCTGTCATCTCTTTGGATAGAAAATCAAACAAAAAGCAAGTTTGCTTACGATAGAAGCAAAAGCATTAGCAATATTTTATTACGACTTACGTATTATAATTTATACTTACGTATTATAAAATACGTAAGTATTTTATTACAACTATTTTATTTAATATAATAAATTTTTTTACGAATAAAATACATATTTTATTCGTAAAAAAAACTTTTTTAGTATTAAAAAATACTAAAAATACTTTATTATAATATAATATTATTTTTATTACGTATTTTAATCGTTATAAAATACTTATGTATTTTATAACGATTAAAATTACCCGATTATTTATTGTGTTTGGTAATGTTTTGGTTCCAAATGTGTGTTCAATCTTGGGTGGTCGGCACCTAACCCTACTTTTCCCATAGGGCCTGTTGTTTATATTGCACGATTTTGCATTGCACGAGGATTTCTAGGAACGCAACTATCGTGCTATACGAGGACAGACTGTACTTTGATCCAAGCCTGAAGCGGGATTCGAACCCGCGACCTTTCGGTTGCCAGGCAGGCACTATACCCACCCGGCTAGACCGGTTGGCAACTCTGGCAGTAAGCTAGATAATCTTGTAATAACTGAGATTAAAGTGGAGGAGAAATTGTTGAAGATAAACACAAGAAAAGCACCTGGGGTTGATGGGATTTATCCAGTTAAATTAAAGGAGGCAGCAAAAGAAGTAAGAAAACCCTTAGCCATAATTATGAGAGCTTCCTTGGAATCAGGGGAGGTACCCATAGATTTGAGATGTACAAATGTGATCCCAATTCACAAAGGAGAATCAAAGGCTGACACAAGTAATTATAGACCTGTGAGTTTAACTTCTGTTCCAGGGTAATTAATGGGGGCACTGGTTAAAGAAGCACTGCAGAATCATCTAGACAAGACTTCAGTTATAGCTCAGACACAGCATGGTTTTGTTAAGGGAAAGTCTTGCCTGACCAATTTTATTGGATACTATGATGCAGTCACAAAAGAACTGGATGCAGGGAATAACTTTGATATTATATACTTGGATCTTTGAAAGACTTTTGATACTGTTGCACATGAAAGACTGCTGCACAAATTGGAGCACAGTGTGGCATTGGAGGCAAATTGCTGCTATGGATAAAGGGGTGGTTGAGGATGAGAAGATAGAGAGTGGTAATCACTGGACACTGCTCATCGTGGACTAATGTTATTAGTGGAGACCCTCAAGGGTTCAGTGTTGAGTCCATTATTGTTTTCTGTATTTATAAATAATATTGATGATGGTATATCAAGCTTAATGTCCAAGTTTGCAGACGATACAAAGATTGGCAGGGTTATTAAGGACCTACTGATGCTATGCTGCTGCAACAGGACCTGGAAAGACTGAGCAGATGAAGTTTAACATTGACAAATGTAAAGTACAGTCGGTCCTCGTATAACACGTGTTTACATTACACGATTTATAAACAGGGGAACGTTATCTTATATAACACGAACCGAATTCGTTTATGCACGATTCGACTTTGTGTTTACAAGAAATGGCAGTCGAACGCGGAATCAACCCAACTGAACGCAACATGACAGGAATGAAGAAGATTCTGAAAATGTATTTATGTGTTTTATATCAGTGAAGGGGAAACACATTTCACCGTAATAAAGTAAAAACCCACACAATTCCAGCTATCGATAATTTGCAATTGCAATTAGATCGAGTTTACGACCAGTTTATAACAGATTCCACTAGCAGAAACGCAACTGGAAATTGTTTTATGGTAGTAACCCCCAGAAATGCGCTTTAGTAAAATGTGAAGTATTAATAGTGTATCTCGGCCTTTACAGTGTTGTTTATTCAGTTGCTACACACACGCAGCTTTGTTTATGTGTATTAAGCGTGCCTCCTCGTTTTGTAATTGTGCTTAAAAAATGAGTAAAATACTTAAAAGGTGTGAAAAGGAAGTGTCCTGGCGAAGACACTGCAGATTCAGAGAGAGAAAAAAAAAAAGTAATATCGATAAACAGAGGCTGACTGGGTCAAAAATTCTTACCCGGGAAAATTTATAGTGGCCTCATACTACGGTTTATGGCCAAAATCACACCGGCCTCCGGCCCACAGGGATTTCCCGGATAAGAATTAGCATTAGCATTAGTAGAGGCATTTGATGCAAGAAAGCAAAGCTTATGCAGCATCAGCCAAAAAAAAAAAAAAAAAACACACTTCCACTTCACCCCTCTGTTCGTTCAAAATACCTGTCCAGCTGAGCCTTAAACTTATTTAGGCTATCAACCTCCACGACAAGGGATGGAGTCTGTTCCACCAACCAACCAACCACTCGCTGGCTAAAGGCAAATTTCCGCACATCTATCCTACATCTGTCTTTCCTCAATTTGAATTTAAGCCCTCTCAGGTGATTATTCTGAGCTAGAGGAAGAATCCCATCAGTATTGAGCTTGCTCAAACCATTCAAGGCTTTATACACCTCTATCAGATCACCTCGCCGGTGCGTAGTCTCCAGACACTGTAATTTGCAAAACTTAAGGCTTATGGCCAGTCCACCTCTGTCGATAGAGAAAAAATATGAAATTGTGAAACGCTTTGAGCGAAATGAAAGCCCATGTGATATTGCACATGCTACACACCTAAATGAGGCAACGCCGAGAATTACAAAGAATGCAGAGAAAATAAAAACAACTTTCATAGAGGGAACAACTCAAAATGTAATTAAAATCCATTAGATTAAGACACAAGAATTGGAAGAGATGGAACGGCTGTCTTTTCTATCTGTTTTTCGATTTTCTATCTGTTTGGATAGAAAATCAAACAAAAAACAAGTTTGCTTACGATAGAAGCAAAAGCATTAGCAATATTTTATTACATAATAGTCGTAATAAAATACGTAAGCATTTTATAACAACTTACGTATTATAATTTATACTTACGTATTATAAAATACGTAAGTATTTTATTATGACTATTTTATTTAATATAATAATTTTTTTACGAATAAAATACGTATTTTATTCGTAAAAAATACTTCTTTAGTATTAAAAAATACTAAAAACACTTTATTATAATATAATAAATAATAAAAAAATAAATGTTTTATTATTTATTATATTATAATAAAAATAAAAAAAATATTATATTATTTTTATTACGTATTTTATAACGATTAAAATTACCCGATTATTTATTGTGTTTGGTAATGTTTTGGTTCCAAATGTGCATTCAATCTTGGGTGGTTGGCACCTAACCCCACTTTTCCCATAGGGCCTGTTGTTTATATTGCACGATTTTGCATTGCACGAGGGTTTCTAGGAACACAACTATCGTGCTATACGAGGACAGACTGTACTACATATGGGAAAGAGCTGTTGTTGTTGTTGGTTTTTAGGAGCATTAGCAACTAAGGCCATATTGCTCTGGGAATATGCAGTGGTCATTTCCTGACCTTTCTGCATCCTCCGTATTTGGTGGTGACGGGCTCGAACCCCGGTCTAATCAAGAAGCGTATACTATGCACTGCTGCTCCTTCCCACCTGGCTACGGAGGCGCCATGTGGGAAGGAGCAGAATTTTTGTGGAAAATTTTTGAAGGTAGAGAATGAAAGGGACTTGGGGGTAATTGTGCAGGCAGATATGAAGTTCTCTCAGCAGTGCAGGCAGGCTGCAAGAGTAGCTCATGGTGTCTTGTCAATGATATACAGGAATTTTTCTAGCAGGGATAAGGAGGTGATTATTTCCTTTTATCAGGTAATGGTCAGGGAACCTTGAGTACTGTATACAGGTCTGGAGGCCTCATTTCAAGAACAATGTAGACCTGTTTGAGGTGTATAAAGCCTTGAATGGTTTGAGCATGCTCAATGCTGATGGGATTCTTCCTCTTTCTCAGAATAATCACCTGAAAGGGCATAAATTCAAATTGAGGAAAGACAGATGTAGGATAGATGTGCGGAAATTTGCCTTTAGCCAGCGGGTAGTTGGTTGGTCGAACAGACTTCCATCCCTTGTTGTTGAAGTTGATAGCCTAAATAAATTTAAGGCTCAGATGGACAGGTATTTCGAACGAATGGAGGGCTGAAGTGGAAGTGTTTTTTTTTTTTTTCGCTGATGCTGCATAAGTTTGCTTTCTTACATCATATGTCTCTACTAATGCTAATGCTTAGTGTTGGTGGTTCGACTGTTGACGATTCTGCTAAGATAGCTGACATAATAAATGAGTATTTTGCATCTACATTCACACATGAGCAATGCTGTCAGGAGGGGAGGACAGAAGTTTACTAAACTCTAAGAGGGAGCAAAATCACCTAAAAGGTAGTACTTGTGCATATGTCTGTTCCGATATTCCCTGTCAGAGACTTGGTAATTTGGAATCTCCTCTTTTCGATCTTCTCTGGCTTTAAATCTCTCTACCTCATACTGTCAAATTCATCTGTTGTCTCTACCATTCTCCTAATTCCACTATTCACTTGGAGCTCATTGAATTCCTCTCTTTGCAACTTGACTTTTTCCAGTCCAACTTTTTAATGTTCAAAACTCCAGCTAGCTTCTGACCCAGCTGCCCAGCTTTTGTAATTACTAATGACCTTGCTGAGGCTTTTGCAATTACTAATGACCTTGCATAGATTGTTCATTTACCTACAAGAATACCAGACGATCCTAACCATACAGCCAACATACTTGATCTTTTTCCTCACAAACAATCCTTCTAAGTACACGTTCAAAGTGAGTGGTCCATTAGGCATCTCAGATCACAACTTGGTGATTGTCTCTTCTCCAATCGAGCCTTTATCTCATGGCTATTTCCAAACTTGTGTTGTTTTGCCTTAGAAGAATGCAAAATGGGATGAACTACGAGATTTCTTTTCTTATTTTCCTTAGTTGTACCAATGTTTCAAAACTTCTGATGTCAACATTTGCTCAGATCATGTCAGTGAAATTATTCTTGTAGGAATGGAATCCTTTATCGCACACTCCACTTTAAAATCTCATCCTTTGGTAATGAAAATAAGCAGCATTTTCAAAAATTTTTAAAAACTTCCAATATTACTATTTTTTTTAAAGAAAAGGATGAAAAAAACTGAGTTCTTGCAAAACAATGGAAATTCTTTGTCACCAAACTTGTTCTAACTATGTTATGAAAACAAAACAAAAAAAGGGATCAAATCAAGAAAATGGATGTACTACTCCCCATCATAAATCTATAAAGTTGGCAACAATGCATGCGAGAGAGCTGCACTTTATCGATGCAGAAATTCGTAATTTTTCTGGGACATTTAATAAAAGAATGTATGTAACTGACAAAGACTGCAGTGAGAGACTTAAAATTGAATTATTATTATATGTGGGTGATATTGTGCAGTTAACCTGTAATAAAAGGTTTTCAAGAATCTTTGAATAAATTGGATAAAAGTTGTACAGAATTTATCATGAAATTAGCTAGATGAAAACAAATGTTACGAAAATGGGAAGGGCAAGTAAATTTTAAAATTAGAACAAGTTAGCAATTTCGTATATCAAGAAAAAGTTTCTAAATGTGATGAAACAACAATAAATAAAGCAAGAAGGGACAAAAACCAAGTAAACTTGCAAAAGGCAAAACTAACTGCTAATAATATATTTTTTAAGCTTATTTTAATTTAGGAAAAGAAGAATCCGGTAAGAAATAAAGAAAAAAATTCAGTAAAATAAATGGAACTTCCAACAAAAGGTGAGACAAAGAATACAGGTGGACGAGTAGGTATATATAAAAGGAGATTATTCTTTAAACAGATAATCGAAGCATTAATAAATGGTAATAGGCTAAATAGTAGGTGGAGAAGAAAGTTGACTGATTATCATTAAGCATCAGAAAACCTCAATCAGGTACCCTCTGAGGTGTCTGGCAACCACGCACCTCAGAGGCGACCTGATTGCGGTTTACTCTGAGCAGTGTAGTAAAATAAACGAATAAAAGTTATAAAGAATTACACAACTACAGGCAAAGGAACAAGTTTAGACTATATGTAGGAAGGGTTTTTTTTTTTTTTTTTTTTTTTTTTAGCTAGTGAATTGTTGATTACTGGAACAAGCTGCCTCTGCAGTTAGTTGAGGATGAGAGTTGGAAGAAAATCAAAGGTCAACTGAATAGTTAGCTTCGTGAGGAGGTAAGTGCATTATTTTTTTGTGTCTTATCTTTTTTCTTATTTTGGCCAATGCAAAACATTTAAGTCAAAACCTGTGACTTAAGTGCAAGCTCTGGCGTTGATGTGGGCAGCTGAGAGCCTGATGGACCCCTCAATTTAGATCTTTCGAGGGCATCCACCCTGTCCTTCAAACTCTCATATAGGCCCATAACAACGCTGAGTTGTTGCCTGATTTCTTTACACTCCTTAGATCGCGCACACACAAAGACATCCCCCATGGCGATATCATATTCTGTTCCAGAAAGTTCGGCAAACATTTCACAAGTGGCACATTTTTTAGGCTGTGATGCATTTGAGAATCGCCCCCCTCAGTTCTTCCCCGAGTCACAGCACTCCTGCCACTTTGTGCCCGTTGCTTTGCTGCTCTAGTTTGGGGCATGATACTTTAAATTAATAAGATCAATAAATTAAATTAATTAAATGGTAATACTACGCTATCTAATAGAAAGAGTGAAGCGTATTACTGTTTCTATAATTATACGTTAAAGCTACCTAAATTAAAAATTTGAATTCCCTACCACTATATACAAAAACAATGACTGCAAGATTCAAACGAAATAACGGTTTTACCTATATTAAGTATTAATCCCCAAATACTCTTTATCTAAATTAAAATAAAAATAACCAGCGTAACTATAACTATAAGACTACGTATTAAGTACAATATAAAATAACAATTATGTAAATAAAAAGGGAAACACTTATCGTTTTTTCGGAGCCTGTAACTCACAGCTGTAACTTTTAAAAAGAGTCAGCACCCTCTTTGTTCCAGCAATCAAGCTCCCGCTGGCTAAAGACAAACTCCCGCACATCTATCCTACAACTATTCTATCACAGCACATCTATCCTACAAAATTCTGCACATCTATCCTACAACAAATTTTGTTTCTTTGCATAACTGACCTTCCTACAAATGTCAGAATGCAAATTAAGCAACATCTTGTCAGCAAGAACGACATCATCTTCTTGCTCTACATAGTCAAGCAGACCTTCCACATGAGAAAGAGCACTACTATGCAAGATTTTATTTGTTGCCAATAGTTTTCTTCTGCACTCCAAGTCTTCATCTCTGTTTGGCTCCTTTTCATTTATAAAACTATGTACTATTTTGTCATCACATGACATTTCGTGGCAGATTAAACTTTTATCTGAATTAAACCACTCAATAACTACTTCTTCATTTAAAATTTCAAAAATTCACTCTGTCTTAAATCATGTAATATGTCACTACTAGTCTCATCACTAAGCACTTCTTCATCCTGTGCAGGTACATGTAACATTTTCTGAAAAGATTTTGTAATGTTGTGCTTTTCATCGCTGTCCACAATACTGAAATTTCATAAGTCACATCCAATGCTGTCATATTTTCCCAAAACGAAAATGAATTACTTTTCTTGATTAAGTTATGTAACAAGTTTTTTTTATAAATTTATTTAAAATTTTGAATCACCCCTTGGTTGTATTAACACTGTTACAATGGTGGCAAATATTTTACAGAACTGTTTCCATCATCCGACTTCAATTTCCTCACCTGGGTAACAAGGCACACTGTCCAAAAGTAGAACTGCTTTTCTGGTAGATCACAGAATTACAAATGCTGATGCACCATTGGAATGAATTTGTAAACCAGTCAGAAAAAAAATTTTACAGTTCATCCAAGCTAATTTATTGCTGTAGTAATGAATGGGTAAGACAAACGGCAAACGGTTTCATCAGTGTTGAAAATTTGCTCTGGTATGACACCTTCCTCTTCAACGAACTGCTGAAATTGGTGCATAAATTCATCTGCTGCAGGTTGGATAATAATTTGTCTAATTCCATGAGACAAATTATTATCACTGTATAAATCTTGTCAACCAATCTGAAGATTTATTAAATTGCCCAATAATTTTAACTCTTAAAAAAATACTTAGCTTGAGTAGGGCAAATTATCCCAAAAATTGGATTCCCTCTTGCACTTTGTTGATTTAATCATATCACCATTGCACTGTCTGTTTTCACTGTATGTAAAAGTATTTATTGATTTTCGTTTTGGCATACTGTAAGCACTATCTGAAAATCCAACAAATCCAATTAATTTAATTTTATTCTTTATTAAATCCCAAACAGTTTGTTCACCAACACTGTACTCTTTTCGTTAAAGCTGATGCTCCAGCACCTTTTTTGTGTTTATTGATGAGTTCAAGTTTTTACTGTATTGAACGAATAATTATTTTTATTTTTAACATGAAGGGTAACTTTAAAACTCTGAAATAAACAAATTAAAATACATATGCAATTACTAACAATTACAACTCAGTGTGCCCGTCCACTTAACACGCACTAATTATTGCACAATGAATACATACCTGTTTGTACGCACATGCATCTAAGGACTGAAAGGATCGCTAAGAAACAGGACTCCTAGTGGTGGATTAAAGGGGGGCCTAAGCAATATTTTTTAAACACATTTAAATTTAAAAATAAATTATTGCAAGAAAGTAGATACTGTAATTAATTTTTTAAGACATTTAAATCTTTTTTATGTCCCAGGTTAATCTGCAACCCAGTTAAACCACCCCAGATAATCAGGAGTCTACAGTAGTCCACAGAAGTCAATCTTCCAAACTCTGACAGGGTCAAACCTAGAAGATTAGTTTTGATAAAAGTATGAAACCAGCTTCGGTATCTGTAATATCTTTGTATAAAAAATGACAAAATAAAAAGCAAAAGAATTATTTAGTGTATGGATATAAAATTTGGTAGTTTGGAAAGGGAGGAAAGTGGATATAAATTTTAGGCCAAAAAAAAAAAAAGGAGAAAATATTGATGACTACCATTATTAGTATTAGCCATATAGTGCAAGGAAGGCACAGGCTTTGTTGCATTGATAAAAAAGAAACAAATAAATAAAAAAAAAAAAAAAATAATAATAACAATAATAATAAGGTG